>NC_040102.1:42213330-42560330 GCF_003369695.1 Bos indicus x Bos taurus | reverse complement strand
GGTGGAGGGCAGCAGAAGGAATGTCTTGATGACAAACAATTAGGTCAAATGATTAAATCAACCACTTATTTAAATCCCAAGTGAACCAGCTTTAAAAATGAAAATCCTTTGAGGGCCAACATACTGAAATAAGGAATAGGAAATGGCAACCCGCTCTAGTACTCTTCCCTGGAGAATCCCATGGGCAGAAGAACCTAGGGTTCTTACACAGCATCGCAAAGATTCAGATGCAACCGAAGAGACTCAGCACACACGCATACCGAAATAATCTTGTCAAATTGTTCACTCGTTAGCCATCACGCTTTTTAATAACCACCTTGTAAAACTTTCTAACAGATGAATCATTTTTTCCTGGTACAAATCTCGCATCGTGCTCTGCTACACACAGGGTCTCCACTGCAGTCAGAGCCACTGGGGTCAAAGACATGAACTGGATCCCAAGGGGGACAACATGCCCCAGAGCCTGCCTCATGGCTCAGAGGAAGACCATTAAGTCCACGAGCTTGGAGGGTAAACTGTTACTTTTTAAATTTGTGTTTAATATTTTTGCCAATATGTGAAGGGAAAAATGGAAGTAAAACCTTAATAATCAAAGGCTAGGACTTGACTCCATTCTCTGCTTGTGACTTTTCCAGTCACATGGATAGTTCAATCCCCACAACAGTAAACTACACTCAGTACCCATCACCATCCATCTGAAGGAGCTAGGAACATGGGTTGATGGCAAGTAACTGGCTGTTCTGAGGCTTCCAGGCCACAGCTACGTCAGCTCAGCTTCTGATCCCAAATTCTTAACGACCTTCAACTCACTCATGACTGCAAGACAAATACTTTTTTTTGCAAGAAAGACAAAAACTTTTTTATTTTACACTCACTTCTGGAACCTTGACTCTTTCAGTCCTTCCGGTCACCAGCCTTTTGTCCCTTCCCTTCCATTTGTAGTCTGTGTTGGTCTCAAGATTAACCAACTGAACTAATCCCTAATCAGCATGCTTTGTCCTCCTGCCCCAATACCTTCTAGAACCTGACTGGGTAAGGTTCCAACACCTGCATGATGCTAAATTCCCATTCCACAGCCTCCGCTGGAATGGAAGAACCAGCAGCCAGTCCTGTCACACATCCTCAGTCCGTTTCTTTCCTACCCTCTAACGGTTCTTCCATTCCAGTGGAGGTTGTGGAGTGGGAATTTAGCAAGGTGTTCCTTGACATGGGATCATGAATGTCTATTCCACCACTGCCTCCACTGGAGTTGGGGGTGTTTAGCATCATGGCTGCAGCCACCATCTGCAGTGATTTTGGAGCCCAAGAAAATAAAGTCTGTCACTGTTTCCATTTTCCCCCATCAATTTGCCATGAAGTGATGGGACCAGATGCTATGGTCTTAGTTTTTTGAATGTTGAGGTTTAAGCCAGCTTTTTCACTTTTCTCTTTCACCTTCATCAAGAAGCTCTTTAGTTTCTCTTCACTTTCTGCCATTTGGATGGTATCACCTGCATATGTGAGGTTGTAGAGTGAGTAACTCCAAATCCTCCCTCCAAAAGGCAATGATAAAACTGGATGAAACTGTCAAAACCCCAAAATGTCAGGACTCTAGAAACAGTAGAAAGGCATAAAATAAACTGGGATATATCTACACAAGACTGGACTGTGTACTGGTAGTGGTGGTTTATTCAACATGTGTGTGAAGGCAGTTCAGGTAGGGATTTCACCGTGGTGTTGTATCCTGGGATTGCTATGATCCCAACCTTACCACTCACCCCATCTCTGCCTTTGTGGTTAGCTATGTTCTGGGTTGGTGTAAGCCATGAAAACCAGATTCTGAGCCAGCAGGGCTAAGAGCTAACTTGATAGTCATCAGAACATGGAGGAATTCCCACATGCCTGGGCATTGTCAGAAACAGTAGCAATTATAGTGACAAATTAGAAAGGCCAATGTCAGTTAGGCTGAGGTTGTGGCAGTCAGACTAGGCATAAATTTAGCAGGAATGAGACAGCCAGAGGAGGCCTTAATAGGCCCCCATGTAGCCCTGGGTCCCAAAGACAGTGTGCATGTGCAAAGCTGCACATGTTCTTAGAAGAGACTAGAAAAGGCAGCTCTCTATTTGTCCCTGGATGGATGTGAGGCTTGTGCTAGCAGAAGGCAGAAGCCAGGAAAAACTGTCAGATGAGCTGTCTGAAATTTACACGTGTCTCCCAACTCACACACAGATCCATGAACATGGGGAGATGCTTAATATAACATATTAAGATATAATATCTTATATATATATATATGATACATAATATATATATGAAATATATATGTGAGATATCATAGCTCAACGTAGACGAGAGCAACCTCTAATTTTTTAGTTATCACTAAGCAATTCTGACATAGGATCATCCCCTATGAAATTAGGCTTGCAAATAAAAGTAATAATGAAAAAGAAGGCCTTAGAAGAAACATCAGAGGTCACAAACTGTGGGGAAAGATAGACTCCACAGAATTAGTCCAAACAAATCATTAACAATAAACAGAACAATATCAAAGGACAATCAAATTCACACTTGCTATGATTCATATTAGGAGCTTCCCAGGTTTCTCAGTGGTAAAGAATCTACCTGCCCATGCAGGAGATACAAGAGACATGGGTTCAATCCCTGGGTCAGGAAGATATCCTGGAGTAGTAAATGGAAACCACTCCAGTGTTCTTGCCTGGAAATTCCCATGGACAGAGGAGCCTGACGGGCTATATATTCCATGGGATTGCAAAGAGTCAGGCATGATTGAGCAACTGAACATGAGCATACATATTTCCCAAAATGTCCAGTTTTCAAAAAAACCAATACTATACAAAGAAACTCAGAAGTGTTACCTGTACACAAGGAAAAAAGCAGTTTTAAAAAATTGTCTACTAGGGGACCTAGATGTCCCATTTAGCACAAAAAGACAGTTATCACAAATGGATTCAAGACACAAATGGAAATCGCTTCTATAAATTAAAGAGAAATATGATAAAATGGCTCATCAAATAGAGACTACCAATAAATAAATAAATAAATACTGTTTATAAAAAAGGAAATTCTGGAGTTCAAAAGTATAATAATAATAAATGGCACTTCCAGTTCTCATTACAACATGTGAAGAGATTAGAAGTTGTAATTCCCATCTTCATAATGAGAAGAAAGTTGAAAAACTAAAAATCAACAACTGTCCTTAGATTCATCAAAGAATTGAGGTCACAAAGAAAACTACTGCCCTGAAAAGTGAGGTCTCTCAGTTGTGTCTGACTCTGCAACCCCATGGACTGTAGCCCACCAGGCTCCTCCATCCGTGGAATTTTCTAGGCAAGAGTGCTGGAGTGGGTTTCCATTTTCTTCTCCAGGGGACTGCCCTGAAAACTGGAGGGAAATAACATGGAGAATCACAGCTTATCAAGAGCAGAAGGTACTGGAGCCAGAAACTGGTGGGAACACAAAAACTGTAACTGACACATTTCTGGAGGATGAGTGTTGACTAGCTTTAGACTTAAAACTCCTGAGGACCCAGTCTTCAGGAAGCCTCTATACATTCATAAGTTTTACCTCCAAGAACCCCACCAAATTCCTACTTGTGAAAACCAGGAAGAAAGCGCCCATATACTTTGCAGAAGATGAAAGAAAAAAAGGAACCGTCTGAAATACAACTCTCCAAAACAAAGACCTGATTTTAAGGAAAACTACTTCACTGGAATATTATCTGTAGAAGGGCAGTGAGCTGACTCTGCTCCCCACAGCCAATTTCTCCTGGAGATCATAGTCCAGGAATTCTGATCCACTTTTTAAATAGAGAGTAAATCATGAGCGTATGGAGTGTTTGCCTTCTCCAATATGTTACTACCACATTAATAGGGATGGAGAATGATAACAATAAATTACAACTGAGTTAACTTCAAGAAACAGACTATGTAGGAAGGAGTTTCTAGGGAAACTCAAGAACAACAGAGGAGACAAAATCAAGGACACCAGAGTAAACAGAAGCATCTTGCACTACTGCTGCTGCTCTTCAGTTGCTAAGTTGTGTCCAACTCTTTGCAACCCCATGGACTGTAGCTCGCCAAGCTGTTCTGTCCAAGGGATTTCCCACACAAGAATACTAGAATGGGTTGCCATTTTCTTCTCCAGAGGATCTTCCCAGATGATTGAACTCACATCTCCTACAACGGCAGGCAGATTGTTCTCCACTGAGCCACAGGGAAGCCTGCCTCTTACACTATAGTTATAACAAACAAACACAGCCTAACTGCTAGTCATATAAATACAGAAATCATCCAAAGACCTATCCACCTCGTTTTCTAATACATAATGTTTGAATTTCAATAAAAAATTGCAAGGCATATTGAAAGGCAAGGAAAAATCAGACTGAAGACACACACCAAGCATCAGGAAACTAACTCAGCTAGCACAGAGAAATTTTAATTATTAGACCAAGAATTTAAAATAACTACAATTAAAACGTTAAGGACTCTAATGGAAAAAGTGGACAATATCTAAGAAAAGATAGGTAATGTAACCAGAAAGATAAAAATTCTAAGAAATAATCAAAAGAAAATGCTAGAAAACGAAAACTACCAGGTAAATGGAGTGTCTTTCATGGACTCCTCAAAGGGTGAACATGAATGAAACACGGCAGAGGAAAGAATCAGTGACTTTGAAAGTAAGTTTGTAGAAACTTCTAAAACTGAAATTCCAAAAAAGAAAGAAAACAACAAAACAAGCAAAAGCACAATGAAACAAAATACCCAAGGACAGTTAGACAATTAGAAAACCTGTACTTAATGTGTGATGGAAACACCAGATGGACAAGAAAGACAGAATTTAAATGATAACTGAGAACTTTCTAAAATAAATGACAGACATCAAACCACAGGTTTCAGAAGCTCAAAGAATATCCAGCAGGACAAATACTGGAGGGAAAAATAAAACTACACCTATGCATATCATGTCAAAAAGCAGAAAACAAAAAGAAAATTTTGGAAGAAGTAGATGCCAAAGGGAAAAGAACACATTATCAACAGAAGAAAAAAGATACGAATTACATTGAATGGCTCTTCAGAAACTATGCTAGCAAAGAGAGTGAACTGAAATATTTAACATATTGGAAGAAATAAAATCACAAACCTACAATTTTGTATCTAGCCAAAGTATCATTCAAAAGTGAAGAAGAATTAAAGACTTCCTCAGACAAACAAAAATGAAGGGAATTTATCTCCAGTAGACCTGCGTCCAGAGAAAGCAATGGCACCCCACTCCAGTACTCTTGCCTGGAAAATCCCATGGACGGAGGAGCCTGGTAGGCTGCAGTCCATGGGGTTGCAAAGAGTCAGAAACGATGGAGCGACTTCACATTCACTTTTCACTATCATGCATTGGAGGAGGAAATGGCAACCCACTGCAGTGTTCTTGCCTGGATAATCCCAGGGACGGGGGAGCCTGGTGGGCTGCCGTCTATGGGGTCACACAGAGTCCGACATGACTGAAGCGATGCAGCAGCAGCAGCAGCAGCAGACCTGCATCACAAAAAAGTTAAAGGAAATTCTTCAGAGAAAATAAACATCACATAAGCTGGAAACCTGGATCTTTATAAAGAAAGGAGAGCATTAGAGAAGAAATAGATGAATTAAACATTTTATTAATATTTTATTTATTCTTAATTTATCTAATATATGTGTTGAAAATAGCAGCAGCAATTAAGTGGTTACAGCTTATAGATTAGCTACACGAATGGGCACAACATAAGAAGCAGAATGGAGAAATAAGGAAACTTTGTTATGAGGAGCCAGACCACACACAGAGCTGTGTGTGGTATTTAAAAGTGAACTTTAGATTACTTTCGAATGTATGTTTCAAACTCTAGATCAACTACTAATACTTCGTTATGAGGAGCCAGACCACACACAGAGCTGTGTGTGGTATTTAAAAGTGAACTTTAGATTACTTGCAAATGTATGTTTCAAACTCTAGATCAACTCTAAAAATATCTTAAAAAGTGAAATTGGGAAGAAAGAAGAAAACAGTGGAATCATATAACTACGCTAAACCAGAGAAAGCAAGATAAAGAAGAGTAGATAACAAACAAAGTGGAATAAACAGAAAACAGCTACAAATAAACACACCAATTTAAAGACAAACAGTGTATTTAGAGCAAAAATAAATAAATAAATAAACCACACACAAAGATACATTGTCTACAAAAAATTCACTTTAAATATCAAGCAAAATAGATTAAAAGAAATGGAAAAAGATATATCATACTAATACTGATCAAAAGAATGCCAGAGTAAAAATATTGTTTCAGAAAAAATCAGACTTCAAAAAAGGGAAAATTATAAGTGATAAAGAGGATATTACATAATCATAAAGAAGTCAGTTCTACAAGAAGACACAGTAATCCTTAATGTGCATATACTCAACAACAGAGCATAAAATATGTGAAACAAAATTGTACAGAACAAAAGCAGAAAGAATTAGGTCCACTATTACTGTTGAGACTTCAACAATCTTAATCAGTAATTGACAGAACTAGCAGACAGAAAGTCAGTAAAATATCATTGAACTGAACAGCATCATCAATCAACTTGACTTAATTGACATTTGTAGAATATTTCATCCAACAACAGCAGAATACATATTCTTCTCAAGCTCACACAAGACATTCATCAAGACAGATGACATTCCAGGCCATAAAACAAACTTGATTTTTTAAAAAGAAGAATCATAAAAAAACATGTCCACAAGAAATTGAACTAGAAATTAGTAACAGAAAGATAACTGGAAAATCTCAAAATATTTAGAGACTAAACAACATATATGAAACAAATACATAAGTCAAAGAAGAAGATTCGATTTTTAAATATAGTTTAAACTAAATGAAAATATAGGTAAAACTTATCCAAACTGTGTATGGCTCTGAAAAAGCAGACCTAGAAGTAAATTATAGCAATGAATGCATATATTAGACAAGAAGAAAGATATAAAACAACAACCTAAGCTGCCACCATCTGGAGAAATAATAGTGACCCAAACTCAAACCACACAGATGAGTTAAAGAGCAGAGAAATGAATGGAATGGAAAACCAGAACACAGAAGAGAAAATGGATGATACCAAACTCTTATTCTTTGAAAAGATGAATAAAACTGATAATTTTAGTCAGGCAAACTAAAAAATAAAGAGAAAAGACATAACTCAGTAGTATCAGAAATGAAAGACAGACCATCATTCCTGGCCCCACAAACATTAAAAGCATAGTGAAAAAATATTCTGAACAACTCTATGCTCAGAAATGTGATGACAGACAAAATAAACCATTTTCTTAGAAGACACACCTGCTGAAACCCACACATGTAGATATAATCTGAGGAGGCCGGTATTCAGTAAAGAAATTGAACTAATAATTAAAAACCTTCCAGAAAAAGAAAGCACCAGGCCCTCGAGGTGAATTCTGCTGCTGCTGCTAAGTCGCTTCAGTCGTGTCCGACTCTGTGCAACCCCAGAGACGGCAGCCCACCAGGCTCCCTCGTCCCTGGGATTCTCCAGGCAAGAACACTGGAGTGGGTTGCCATTTCCTTCTCCAATGCATGAAAGTGAAAAGTGAAAGAGAAGTCGCTCAGGTTGTCTACTTGAAAGTTATACAGTCTGACCCCATAGACTGCAGTCTACCAGGCTCCTCCGTCCATGGGATTTTCCAGGCAAGAGTACTGGAGTGGGGTGCCATTGCCTTCTCCCAGGTGAATTCTAGGAAACATTTAAAGAAGAAATTATGTCAATTCTCCACAATCTCTTCCCCAAAACAGAGACAAAGTGAACACGTCCTAACTCACTCTATGAGGACATCATTACCTTCAAAGCAAAATCAGATAAATACACTGCAAGAAAGAAAACTTACACCAATACCTCTCACAAACACAGATGCAAAAATTCTCAACAAAATATTAGCAAATCAAGGGGCTTCCCTGGTGGTCCAGGTGATAAGAATCCACCTGCCAGTTCAGGGGACACAGGTTCAATCCCTGGTCCGAGAGGATCCCTCATGCCATGGGGCAACTAAGCTCATGTGCCACCGCTTACAAGCCAGCATTCTAGAGCCCACGACCCACAACTGCTGGGGCCCAGGCACCTAGAACCCCACGCCCCTCAACGAGAGAAGCCACCGCAGTGAGGAGCCTGCGCACCACAGCTAGAGAGTAGCCCCTGCTCGTCATAGCTAGAGACAGTCCGAGCGCAGCAATGGAGAGCCAACACAGCCAAAAATAAATTACATAAATCTTCCAAAAAAGAAAAAAAATATTAGCAAATCAAATTCAACAAAAAGAATTAAACACCACGACTAGGTGAGATTTATCCCAGGTATGCAAGACTGACTCAACATTTGAAAAGTAATTAATATATTTTATTGGGTCAACAGAATGAAGAAGAAAAAATACATGATATCAACAGATGCATAAAAAAGCATTTAACAAAATCTAATACTCATTCATGATAACAACTCTTAGAAAACTATAAATAAAAGGGAACTTCATTAATTTTATAAAGAATACCTACAAATACATATAGCTAAAATCATATTTATGTAAAAATAGAAAAAATAAATGCTTTCCTCCAAACATCAGGAATAAGGCAAAGATGTTTCCACCATTGCCTTTCAACATCATATTGGAAGTTTTAGCTAATGCAATCAGATAAGAAAAAGAAATAAAAAATATATACATTGGGAAGAAAGGAACAAAGCTGTCTCCTCTGTTCCTGGATGACATGATCATCTTTGTATAAGATGTGAAAGAACAGATAAGCTCTTGGAACTAATAAATGATTATAGCACCTTTTCAGTATACAAGGTTAATATACAGATTCAATGACGTTTTTGTATACTAGCAATAAACAAGTTAACTTTTAAAAACACAATACCAGGACTTCCCTCATAGTCCAGTGGTTAAGAATGTCCCTAACAGTGCTGGGGAGATGGGTTCGGTCCCTGGTCTGAGAAGGTGCCTCATGTCGCAGAGTAGCTAAGCCTGCATGCTACGGAGACTGAGTCCATGCTCTAGAGCCCGTGTGCCACAGCTACTGAGCCCAAGTACCACAGCTAATGACGCCTGAGGACCTAGCGCCCAGGCCCCACCATAAGAGAGGCCACCGCAGCGAGAAGCTTGGGCACCTCAGTGAAGAGCAGCCTCCGTTCGCTGCAGCTAGAGAAAGCCTGCACGCAGTAACAAAGGCTCAGTGCAAGCGAAAATTTAAAAGTTAACTGACCAAAAAAACTTAAAAAAGGATCATGCTGGACTTCGGGATCAGTCCTAGAGTGGTGAGCCAATCTTTTAAAATAAATACATAAAAGAAAAAATAAAACCACAATACCATTTACCTTAGCACTCCCAAGAATGAAATACTTAGGTATAAACCTAATAAAATATGTACAACGTCTACAGGAGGGACTATAAAACTCTGGTGAATGAAATCAAAGAACCAAAAAATGAAGAGAAAATTCATCCTCACAGGTAAAACTCAAGATGTCAGTTCTTCCCAACTTGATCTGTATATTCAGTGCAATACCAACCAAAATCCTAGGAAGTATTCTGTGGATAATGCCAAACTGATTCTAAAGTTTGTATGGAGGTGCAAAAGACCCAGAATAGCCAACAAAATACTGAAATACAACATTGGAGAATGAACACTACCCAACTTTAAGACTTACTGTAATGCTACAGTAATCAAGAGTACTGGAAAAAGAAAAGACAAATGGATGTATTAGAACAGACAGCTCAGAAACAGATTCACATAAAGTCAGCTGATCTTTGAAAAATGAGCAAAGAAAGGCAGCACAATAGAGAATACATAGTCTTTTCAACAAATGAGGCCAGAACAACCTGATACCCACCTGCAAAAAATACAGGAATCTAGGCACAGATTTTACACCTCCCACAAAAATAAGTTCAAAATGGATAATAGACTTAAGTGTAAAATTCAAAACTATATAACTTCTAGAGAACACAGGAGAAAATCTAGGTGACTTTAGGTTTTACATTTACTTCTTAGGTGCAGCAACAAGGCATAATATGTGAAAGAAAATATTAATAAGTTGGGTTTCAATAATATTAAAAACTGCTCTGTGAAAAACACCTAAAATAATGAAAGACAAGTAACAGATTGGGTAAAAATATTTTCAAAATATATGTCTTATAAGGACTTGTATCCAAAATATAAAGAACTCTTAAAATTCAATCCTTTATTCTGTTAATATGGTATATTTTATTTGAATACACGTTTCTTCAAAAATGGTATATGAATGGCTCAGAAACAGATGAAAAATGCTCATCATTAGTTACTTGGGAAATGCAAATTGAAACTACAGTAGGTTATCACTTTTACCCAACATAAGGACCATAATCAAAGGCCAACAAGTCTTAGCATGGCTGTAGAAAAACTAGAACACTCATATATTATTGATGGGAATATAAAACTGTACAGTCCTTTTGAAAGTAGTTTGAAAGTTTCTTTAGAAGTAAGCCTAAATTTATCATATTACCTAGGAATTCTACCCAGCTACCTGCCCAGGAGAAATGGAAATATAGATCTATATAAATTTTATATTCTATGTTCACAGACACATTATTTAGAATAATCTACAATTAGAATGTTCTGAATAATCCATGAACGAGAAAATGGTTAAACACAATGTGATACATCCATACAGTGGGACACCATTCATTAATAACAAAGCACTGATGAATGTTACAATACGGTAACTAAAAAAAATATGCAAAGGAAAAAATTTAAATACCAGACACAAAAGACTATATATATTATATCCAGAAAAAGGCAAATCAAAAGCAAATTAGTGGTTACCTGGGGCCAGGATTAGAATGGTAACTAAAAACTGGATTCTGGCAATGTTTGCACAATTCGACTCTAAAAACTTACTAAGAATTATTAAATCGTACACTTAAAATGGGTGAATTTTATAGTACATAAATTATATTTCAGTAACACTCTTGCTTCTCTGGTGACTCAAACTGAAAAGAATGTGCTTGCAATGCAGGAGACCCGGGTTTGATCCCTAGGTCTGGAAGATCCCCTGGAGGAAGGCATGGCTACCCACTCAAATATTCTTGTCTGGAAAATTCCATGGACAGAGGAGCCTGGAAGACTACAGTCCGTGTCGTCACAAAGAGTCAGACATGACCGAGCAAGTCACACTTACTTACTTAACACTTGCAGAAAAGAACGCAAATGGTAATATGTGACCTGCCGGAGCACTGACTCACCGTCACAGGCACACGTAGAACGCGACCACGTTCATTCATTCCTTGCTTTCTTTCCTCCAAATACAGGGCTTTGTATCCCTTCAGTTATAATTCTCCACCTCTACTCACCACACATCTCCTTCTACCCTATTTGAGATATATCACTTCATTTCTTTGAAAAAATGTGCTTTTCAAACAATATAGCATATGTATAGGAAAGCAATAAGGTCAAAATGAATTAAATGTGTTATTCCCTCACTTGATAATGTTCAAAGAATGACTGCAGAGGAATTTAAAGCCTTCTCATGGAAAGTATTAGCAGTCCAGAAGATGACAAAAGACAAGTAAGAGGAAAAATTGTTTGGAAATCTGGGACTGGGGGGAAAAAAAAACCTACCAAATAATGGTGAATGTTCATTTTCTCAAAAGGCAAATTCATCTAATTAAAAGTTTTGAGATAAATGTAGACACATTTTAAAAGCTATAAGGATACAGATTTCAGCACAGTCTTAATGAGCCAAATTATTTGGTCTAATACACCATATGCTTTATGGGAATTCTTGTTTTTTAAAGAAGCTTTAAGCAAATTCTTAGAAATATTGCCTTTAAATTAAAAAAAAAAAGAATGAGTTAAGGAGAGAGCACAGCACAGCTGCTGGCATTTGGCAGACCTGGATTTGAATCGTTGACCTTGATGAATTTCTTAATCTCATTGAGGTTTGGTTCTCTATTCTTTAAAATGAATTTTAAAACATCCTCAGTGTTTTTTAACTATAAAACCGGATTAAGTGTGTACAGAATTTACCACAGTACCTAAAACAAAGGAAATGCTTAATAAATGCTAACTGCTATTATTTGCTGGCTGGTTTAGTCGCTAAGTCACATCTGATTCCTGCAATCCCGTGGACTGTAGCCCGCCAGGCTCCTCTGTCCGTGGGATTCTCCAGGCAAGAATACTGGAGTGGGTTGCCATTTCCTTCTCCAAACTACTATCACTGGTTTTGCTTTCATCTATAACATTATTACTGGAATTGTCCCTATAATACATGATCACTCACGGTCTGTAGTATTATTACTGGAATTGTCCCTATAATACATGGTCACTCACGGTCTGTAGTATTATTACTGGAATTGTCCCCTATAATACATGATCACTCACGGTCTGTAGTATTATTACTGGAATTGTCCCCTATAGTATATGATCACTCACGGTCTGTAGTATTATTACTGGAATTGTCCCTATAATACATGGTCACTCACGGTCTGTAGTATTATTACTGGAATTGTCCCCTATAGTACATGATCACTCACGGTCTGTAGTATTATTACTGGAATTGTCCCTATAATACATGGTCACTCACGGTCTGTAGTATTATTACTGGAATTGTCCCCTATAATACATGGTCACTCACGGTCTGTAGTATTATTACTGGAATTGTCCCCTATAGTATATGATCACTCACGGTCTGTAGTATTATTACTGGAATTGTCCCTATAATACATGGTCACTCACGGTCTGTAGTATTATTACTGGAATTGTCCCCTATAGTACATGATCACTCACGGTCTGTAGTATTATTACTGGAATTGTCCCTATAATACATGGTCACTCACGGTCTGTAGTATTATTACTGGAATTGTCCCTATAATACATGGTCACTCACGGTCTGTAGTATTATTACTGGAATTGTCCCCTATAATACATGATCACTCACGGTCTGTAGTATTATTACTGGAATTGTCCCCTATAGTATATGATCACTCACGGTCTGTAGTATTATTACTGGAATTGTCCCTATAATACATGGTCACTCACGGTCTGTAGTATTATTACTGGAATTGTCCCCTATAGTACATGATCACTCACGGTCTGTAGTATTATTACTGGAATTGTCCCTATAATACATGGTCACTCACGGTCTGTAGTATTATTACTGGAATTGTCCCTATAATACATGGTCACTCACGGTCTGTAGTATTATTACTGGAATTGTCCCCTATAATACATGGTCACTCACGGTCTGTAGTATTATTACTGGAATTGTCCCCTATAGTATATGATCACTCACGGTCTGTAGTATTATTACTGGAATTGTCCCTATAATACATGATCACTCACGGTCTGTAGTATTATTACTGGAATTGTCCCCTATAGTACATGGTCACTCACGGTCTGTAGTATTATTACTGGAATTGTCCCTATAGTACATGGTCACTCACGGTCTGTAGTATTATTACTGGAATTGTCCCTATAATACATGGTCACTCACGGTCTGTAGTATTATTACTGGAATTGTCCCCTATAATACATGGTCACTCACGGTCTGTAGTATTATTACTGGAATTGTCCCTATAATACATGATCACTCACGGTCTGTAGTATTATTACTGGAATTGTCCCTATAATACATGGTCACTCACGGTCTGTAGTATTATTACTGGAATTGTCCCCTATAGTATATGATCACTCACGGTCTGTAGTATTATTACTGGAATTGTCCCTATAATACATGATCACTCACGGTCTGTAGTATTATTACTGGAATTGTCCCCTATAATACATGATCACTCACGGTCTGTAGTATTATTACTGGAATTGTCCCCTATAGTACATGATCACTCACGGTCTGTAGTATTATTACTGGAATTGTCCCCTATAGTACATGGTCACTCACGGTCTGTAGTATTATTACTGGAATTGTCCCTATAATACATGGTCACTCACGGTCTGTAGTATTATTACTGGAATTGTCCCTATAATACATGGTCACTCACGGTCTGTAGTATTATTACTGGAATTGTCCCCTATAATACATGATCACTCACGGTCTGTAGTATTATTACTGGAATTGTCCCTATAATACATGATCACTCACGGTCTGTAGTATTATTACTGGAATTGTCCCTATAATACATGGTCACTCACGGTCTGTAGTGGGCATCTCTTATTTGTGGTCACCGAGCATTGGAGAAGGAAATGGCAGCCCACTCCAGTGTCTGGTGGGCTTCCGTCTATGGGGTCGCACAGAGTCAGACATGACTGAAGCGACTTAGCAGCAGCAGCTGCAGTATTATGCCATCTGGTCCTATCACTTCATGGCAAATAGATGGGGAAACAGTGAGAGACTTTATTTGGGGGGCTTCAAAATCACTGCAGATGGTGACTGCAGCCATGAAATGAAAAGACGCTTGCTCCTTGGAAGAAAAGCTATGACCAACCTAAACAGCATATTAAAAAGCAGCAACATTACTAACAAAGGTCCGTCTAGTCAAACCTGTGGTATTTCCAGTAGTCATGTATGGATGTGAGAGTTGGACCATAAAGAAAGCTGAGCACCGAAGAATTGATGCTTTTGAACTGTGGTGTTGGAGAAGACTCTTGAGAGTCCCTTGGACTGCAAGGAGATCTAACCAGTTCATCCTAAAGGAAATCAGTCCTGAATATTCATTGGAAAGACTGGTGCTGACTCTGAAACTCCAATACTTGGGCCAACTGATGCAAAGAACTGACTCATTGGGAAAGACCCTGATGCTGGGAAAGATTGAAGGCAGGAGGAGAAGGGGACGACAGATGATGAGATGGTTGGATGACATTACCAACTTGATGGACATGAGTTTGAGTAGGCTCTAGGATTTGGTGATGGACAGGGAGGCCTGGCGTGCTGCAGTCCATTGGGTTGCAAAGAGTCAGACATGACTGTGTGACTGAATTGAATGGCTGGAATCCACCATGAGGTTAGGGACTTGGCTCTCTTTTCTAACCTGGCATTTACACATCCCAATGGAAGACTTAGATGTTGCTTGTCTCCAAGATGGAAGACTATTACTAGACAGAGTCTAAGCCAAGTCAGTGCAGAGGTACTTAGTCTGACACAACCCACCTTTCATTTAGTATCTAACCTTTTTCTAAGTAGGACTGGACGGGGGAGCTGTATTCATTTTCAACAATGTGCCATGAGAGATAGCAACTTTCATATGAAAGAACAGACGAGGAGCATGAAGCGATAGGGATTCAGCGGCACTTGGAACTGCACCACCTCCTTCCTGGTCTCCAAGTGTGGCACTCTTGCAGGACAATGTAAAATTCCAGGCCCGCAGCCATCTATTCTGTGGTCTGCTTCCTACTCTTTGACACTTTTCCAATGACCCTGGCCAGAACCTTGTGTTCTCCTCATCCACTGGTATCAACATACATTGTTAGAGATCATTCCTTTTGAGAATGTACCAATGGACTGTAATATTTTAAAGCAGACATTTTCAATTTCCACAGAACATTCAATCCACATATAGTATTCTTCAAAAGAACTCAGTATTTGATTAACTCCAAACATAAAATGCTGAAGTCTAAAGAGAGTGTCTTGAAAAAGAGCAGGTCATAACATAACGGGGCTGACTACTGAAGTGAGAGATGACTTCTGAAGGCCTAAACCTGTGATTGTAATATGAGAAGTCGATCATTATTCTGGGACAAAGAGTGAAAAAAAAAAGCATTGGCCGTCTTGTGGAAACAAAAGCCCTAAATACTACAGTACACTGTGCCAACTCCTGCAAAGCAACTTTTGGAGATTGGCTGAAACATACTACTGAGAAGCAGAATACGTTTCTAGCAGCTAAAAGAGAAAAGAACAGAGAGCCAATCAAAACCTTTTTGCCTGGCATATGTGCACTCTGGATGCACAATGCTTCAGCACTTGGTTGACATGCCTAGCAAGACTTAACCTCCACAAGATTCATCCGAAGGAGAGGAAGAAAGCATTGCCTACTTATTAGGACAAGACTAGCTGTTAAAACATGGGAGAAGGCAATGGCACCCGACTCCAGTACTCTTGCCTGGAAAATCCCATGGACGGAGGAGCCTGGTGGGCTGCAGTCCATGGGGTCGCTAAGAGTCAGATACGACTAAGCGACTTCACTTTCACTTTTCACTTTCACGCATTGGAGAAGGAAATGGCAACCCACTGCAGTGTTCTTGCCTGGAGAATCCCAGGGACGGGGGAGCCTGGTGGGCTGCCGTCTGTGGGGTCGCACAGAGTCGGACACGACTGAAGCGACTTAGCAGCAGCAGCAGCAGCTGCTGTTAAAACACAAAAATGTAACAAATAAAACACAGCAGTTGTTATTCATTTCTCTCTTGTAGTACGGTCAAACGAGAGAATTGTGATAGGGGAAACTTCTGGTTATTGGAGTGCACCATAACACCCTGGTGAGAATCCCCAGTCCCCAGCGCCTTGGAGCCATTTCACTGTACCGATTTTGCCCTGCAAAGCCACTGAGGCCTGAGCAAGCTCTTGTCAACTCATGAAGTGGTAAGTCCTGTCATTGTAATTTTATTTTGATTACAACAACAATATTCTGATATATAGCAGTAAGTTTTTAAATAATAATTCAGTAAAAGCACTCCATCTCAAAAGACGTCGAGAGTCACTGTGGATGAAGCGTAATAATCCAAATATCTCACAAATGTTCCACCATGGGCTCTCAGCACCATTCGGATGTGAAATAATTAAACGGGAGGCACCACAGTACTGAACCGTTCACACCTGGTGACGTCAACCTGCCCTCTGTTCACACCACGGGGAGAGCACAGAAATCCTCCAGGAGCCTGTGACCTCGGCTATGGGAGCACATCTGAAATCTGAGGATGGTTTCTGACCTGAGGGAGGGAACCAGTCATACAGCCAGGCTCAATTGCAAGCACTGTGCAGCTCCTCGAAGCCAAAAGCTCCACCAGCCCCCAGCACCCGAAGCATTTGAACGGGAAGGTCGCTGAAACTGGACGCTCCTCGTTCAGGGAATATGTATCTATTCCTCAAGAACCTCTGTGGATTTTTAAGAGGAAAGTGATGACATGGCAGTTCTTTTTTTTAATTGAAGGATAATTGCTTTGCAATGCTGTATTAACTTCTGCCATACAATGCAAATCAGTCATAATTATATATATGAGCTCCCTCTTGAGCCTCCCTCCCCACTCCCATCCCACCCCTCTAGATCATCACAGAGACACAAGCTGGGGTCCCCGTGTTAAATAGCAGCTTCCCACTAGTTATCCATTCTACACATGATGAATGAATAAAGATTTGGTGCATAAATACAACAGAATATCACTCAGCCATAAAAAGGAACACAGTTGAGTCAGCTGTAGTGCAGTGGATGAGCCTAGAGCCTGTTATACAGAGGGAAGTAAGTCAGAAAGAGAACAACAAATATCACCACGATTTTTCTTGCTGAGCTGGAAAAAAAAAATTTAAAAAGAAAGAGCTTAAGAACAGGCCAGGGCTTCCTGCGTTGCTCAGTAGGTAAAGCATCTGCCTGCAGCGTGGGAGATGTGGGTTCAACCTGGGTCGGGAAGATCCCCTGGAGAAGGGAATGGCAACCCACTCCAGTCTTCTTGCCTGGAGAATCCCATGGACAGAGGAGCCTGGCGGGCTACAGTCCAGGGGATCGCAAGAGTCGGACACGACTTAGTGCTATCTTTCTTCTTTCTTTAAGAACAGGCCAGGAAAGAACAAGAACAAAACGCTGAAGAAGAAAGAAAGATTTGCAGAAGACATTCTGAGTAGAAACCCTCACTTCAACCTTACTGGTCCATGCCAGCTTCATGCCAACTTCAAAGTTAAAGAGGGATTGATGATGTTGTTTTCACAAATTGTGCAAAAGGTGTAAATGATCAGAAGACAGAAGATTTGGAAATTATACGATGCGATCAGAATTTCACAAAAAGTTCATGGAGAAATATACAAAATAGTACAGTTTTATGTGCATAATTAAAGGCTGAAAATGTAAATGATCTGACCTTATTTTGGTCTGTTTGTTTTTCTCTTTCCCTCCCATCTAAATTGTTACAGGCTTTCCTAAAGTTAAGTTCCATAATATCTTTTGCTTCATTGGTTCCTTACTTAATAAGGACTTGGGAATTGGTTTAACTCAGCTTCCATCTCCGAATATTTTCAGTCATATATTTTCTTTTGAATATGGGAAAAGGAGTCTGCTTATAAAAAATATTTTTCATAGTCAAAAAGCAGCAAAGAGAAGGGACCCTATTCTAGGGAGCACAAGTCTGTAAATATGATTGGGGTCAGGACTGACTTCGTACCAGGGATATAGGAAAACAGACCCCTACACAGGCCCACCTTGTTTAGCAGCTGGCAATCAGGACCACGGGAAGTCAAAACCAGGAAAAGTATCTGAGCATCCCAGTGAAACGTTTCAGTCCTTTTTCCATGATGGGACTTCTCTGAGATAACAAAAATGGGAAGAGCAAACAAGGGATGGTCACACCCCCACACCTCAAGGCCCAAGTTGTGCTGCCCTGGAGTGGTGGAGAGAGTCAGTGCTCCGCTCAGATCCTCTCACATCTGTCGTGCCATTTTTATGTACTCCACACCAGAAGTGGGGCTTTTTTGATAAGTAGGAGCTGTATCTCTTTGCAGGAGAAGGATGGTCCTAGGGTCACGGGAACCACTTGGCCTATAGACACAGAGAAGGGCTTCGGTGCCCATGTTCACCTGGACTAGACTTAAGCCAGTGACTTAAGCCAGTAAGTGAGAGCCTAAGGTGAGAGCTATTCCCTCGCCCGCTTCCTTTGCCTTGGTTTGTGGATCTCATATCCCAGCATTCCGCCAGAGGACTGAGGCAAAGCTCTCCTCTGTGATCCAAGACCACTTCTTTAGCTTCTTCCGCTTTCTGCCCCAAGCCCTATTCCTTTTCTAGCTTTCCTCAAACACTTCTTATAATAAAAAACTGGCACACAGAATCTCATCTTGGGATCTGTTTGCGGGGAACTGACCTAAGAAACTTGGGATTCTAAAGGCACCCTGACCATAGGTGGGTAGCTCACATTTGCAGACTCAGCAGAAGTCTCATGGATTCACGGCTGCTTTGAGGAGGGACCAGTGGCTACTGCTATTTTGTTCCTTTAGAAGCATATTGAAAACTACTTAGAATTTGTTTTGTAAAAAAAAGAAAAAAATACAGATAAATGATATGTCCATGTTTAAGTCAAAGAATCGTCCTCTTTTGGTCTAGATTCCTGTATCCAATACTCTTCCCCTGAAGTATCCAGTAAATAAGTAATCTTCCATCTGAAGACAAAACCAAGATAAATGTATCCCCTTTAGTTTCTAATGAATAGAACTGGGAAGCTGCACAAGAGAAATAAAAGATCCAAGAAGGCCTTCAAGCAAGTCCATTTAATTAGCTGGGCTAATAGAGGGAAGGAAGGCCATATATAACACAAACCAACAGATTATCCGCAAGTAATTTGTATTTGCTTTAGTTAAGCAGGTTTATTTTCCTATTTGTCTTTGCTCTAGGTAAATATCGAAGTGAGATTTACTTTCCTGAGCTGGAACCAGGAAGAGCACGGCTAGAAAAACACAACAGAGTAAAGGTCTGAGAACAGCAGTTTGCTGCAGCAAATGCAGAAAGTAGGCCTGCTCCACATGGACGAGCAGGAACCGAATCCAGATAATTTAACCCTAGCGATAAAGACACTTCCCATTAGATTAGAATCTGGTTAGGATTTCTCCACAACTCCAGGAGCAGAGCAATGACTGAGTGACTGTAGCTACCCAGTAAGTCCCCAGTCAGGAACTGCTAAGATCAGGAATGGGAATCTCCAGAGAGTAGCTTCAGTTTTCACTTCATAAGAAAAAAATCTTTAAGATAGCACTAGACTACTCAATCACCGACTCAATGGACATGAGTATAAGTAAACTCCAGGAGATGGTGAAGGGCAGGGAAGCCTGGTGGGCTGCAGCCCATGGGGTCACAAAGAGTCAGACACGACTTAGCGTCTGAACAATAACTAGGCTACAAATGAAAACCAGACTTCTCTATTTCTTGGGTGTAAAGTGAGCAGCAACTTTTAAAAGGTTAATGAGAAAATATTTTGTGTGACTGACTACAGTCAAGTGACTTTATTTATTTAGATGACATTTTGGCTTATGAGGGAACACTGAAATCGAAATTAGTTTCTCTGTATTGGATATTGTTAAGGCTGTCATTTTTAAACTCAATTACAAGAGTGGAAAACAGCTTCTGCAAATAATTGATTTAGCATGCTTAATTAGTAATAAAAGAGCCTTTGGATGAAAGTAAGCTACCAGAAGGACAGAGTTGACTTGCATCTGGTTGATTTTGGAGAAATTTAGAAACCCATATATTGCTTTCTTTAGTTAGGAAATAAACTCAAGACAAACTTTGAAAAGCTAAAAATCTTCAGAGAAAAAAGGCAGAGGAAGAATTTAAGGGATAAGAATTATTGACTAAATACATCACTTTCTAGTTACAATAATATTAATAATATAGGCACCCGTGAATTTAACTTATCATCTTTATTGGATAGGGCACTCCAGTGAGTATTAAAGAGGATATGTTTGCATTTCATTACTGATGAAATTATTTTTACAATACTTACTTCTTTGTGGAAAGTCTAATACCCTTGACCTTGGAACAAAGAAACCATCCCATAGGAGGGCACAATCGCACAAAATTATACACAGTATCACCCAGGGAGATTTTTCAACTTCCACCTCCTGAACCCCAAGATCCTAGGCTTCAGCATCATCTGCATCTGGGTGGAACTGTTGCCTCCGTGGCCTACCGTGACTGAGAGGGGTGTGTACACTTCTTTGGTAACTTGAATGGATAGAAAGTTGAGAAACAGAAAAACTGAATACATGAGAAGTGTTAGTCCTTGGAACATCCCTGGCAGTCTAGCGGTTAGGACTTCACACATCTACTTCAGGGGTGTGGGTTCAATCCCTGGTCAGGGAACTAAGATCCCACATGCCACACAGCTTGGCCAAAAAAAAAAAGTGTTGGTCTTCAAGATTGTTTTATTCTGGAATTCAATTCAAGCATTTGAGCACCTACTGTGCGCTTAACACTCTTCAGGGTGCTGCAACACAGGTGCTGAACAAGAGAAGAGAGGCCCGCTCTCCTGAAAAGCTTCACAGCCCATTATTTTTTATTATATTTTTATTTATCAAAGTCATATGTGCTGCTTACGTGTACCAGACATTGATCTATAAAATAATACTTCCTTTAATCCTTATAACAACTTTATCAGTAGATGTTATGAATATTTCCATTTTATAGATGAGGGAGCTAAATCACAGCTAGTGGGGGGTGAGCCAAGATGAGCTATAACCATTTTTACTCTGAATCTGTGCTTTTCACCACTATGTTATATTTCTTCTAGTGGAAGAAGCAGCCAATAAATAAGTTAATAAGCAAACATGCTATTTATATGAGCTGTGAAGGAAAATAAAAATCTGCTCTATCTCAGTAAGGGCTCGACCAGAGAAGCAGAACCAGTGGGAGATACATATGCTACCATCACGTCTGAGGCTGGAGCCTGAAGTCACACAGCAGGCAGGCAGAAAGGGGAGATGAAGAGCAGGCTGGAATCCTACAAGGACAGAGGGAAACACATGTCTCTTCTCGTGGTCTCTGACCTTGATGACAAGAGAGCCTTGCGAAAGCCAGGACCCTCCAAGGCTGAGTCACATGTATCTGGCCCAGCTGATGCTTCGCACCAAGGCAGGGAGTCAGGAATCAGCAGCAACAAGATGAATAGACCGTGTGCAAAACGGCTACAGCCTCCTCTCCAGGCTCCGGCTGTAGTGAGAGAATTTCCCTAACAGTCCTCCTCAATGAGAAACATGCAACAAAGGGAATTTCAGGACACATGGTTCAATCTGGCCAAATTGGTACATCCCAAAGCCACTGCCTATGTTTGGAAATGGAAGCGTGAGGAACTTCTCTGGCAGTCTGGTGGTTAGGACTCTGCACTTCCAATGCATGGCCCATGGGTTTGATCCCTGGTTCGGTAACTAAGATCTCACATGTGTTGCAGCCAAAAAAATGAAATGGAAGAGGCCAAATACAATAGTAAATTGATTCCTCGACCTTAAAGAATCCAGAACTGAGCAAGGGAAACAGACATTGAAGAAGGAATAAATGTGATGAATGTTAAAACAAGGGTCATAAGATCTGCTGGGAAGATTGCTACCAGAAGAATTAGAAGGTCAGTAGGGAACTCACTGAAGAAATGACCTTTAAAACTAGAACCCAAGAAATGATTTGGAATTACATGTTTAGGATAGAGTTTGGGAGGGAAACATGGGGAAATTTTAAGTATGAGAGCTATGCAGAGGCCAGGAAAGAATAAAAGCATGGCTGGAAGTACAGACTGAAAGAAAGATTAGACTTGAGAAGTATGTTGGTGCCACATTAAACAAACATATAGTACATAGTCTCCTTTCTCTCATTATCATTAGGTTGCCTGATCACTATGAGGTCTTTAAAGGTAGGAACACTGTCCCCCAACTCTGAATCACCAGACCTTTAGCATCAAGATATATGACATGTATTCAGAAAATGTTAAATGACTAAGTCAATCACTCAGTGGTTCCTGCCCTCAGACATATATGTGCAGCATGCTCTGGAATGACTTATTTTGGTTTGATTGAAATACTATCAGTGCAATTTACTTTGTTCTACCTCTGCCCAAGAAGTTTCTATTACAGGTCAATAAAAACTTTTGAATCATGAGAATATATTTGCAAATCATCTATCTAATGAGGGGTTAATATCCAGAATATATAAAGAACTTCTACAACAAGACAAGATGGCAGAGTAGAAGGACGTGTGCTCATCTCCTCCTGCAAGAGCACCAAAACTGCAATTAGCTGCTGAACAACCATCATTCTGGGAGGACACTGGAACCCACCAAAAAGATACCCCACATCCAAAGACAAAGAAGCTGCAGTGAAATGATAGGAAGGGCATAATCATGACAATCTCAAATCCCATACCTGCCAGGTGGGTGACCCACAGACTGGAGAAAAATACTACCAAAGAAGTTCTCCCACTGCTGTGAAGGTTCTGAACCCCACGTCAGGCTTCCCAGCCTGGGGATCTGACAAAGGGACTGGGAATCCCCAGGGAATCTGGCCTTGAAGGTTAGCAGGATTTGATTACAGGCCTTTCAGAGGACTGGGGGAAACAGAGACTCCAGTCCTGGAGGGCACAAACAAAATTTTGTGCACACCAAGATTCAGGAGAGGAGCAGTGACCCCACGGAGACTGAACCAAAACCACCCACTAGTGTTGGAGGGCCTCCTGTGGAGTCGTGGGTTGGCAGGGGCTCACCAGGGCTGGGGGCACTGGAAGGTCCCCCTTGGTGTAGACCCTCTTGGAGTTTGCTATTAACCCTACCACAGAGCCCCTAGACCCCAGGATTGGGTCTTGGGTCACCTCAGGCCAAAAACTACCAGGGAGGGAGGGTATCCATCAGGAGATAATATCCCACCCATCAGGAGATAATTGGATTAAAGCTTTACTGAGCAAGGCCCTGCCCACCAGACTAAGACCCAGCTTCTCTCATAAAAAAGCTTACAGAAGCCTCTTAGCCTCCTCCATCAGAGGGCAGACAGAAGAAGAAAGCAAGAAGCACAATCTCACAGCAGCTAAAACAAAAACCATATTACAAAAGTTAGATAGGATGAAAAAGCAGAAAGTCATGTCCCAGATGAAGGCACAAGATAAAACCCTAGAAAAACAACTAAATAAAGTGGAGATAAGTAACCTTCCAGAAAAAAAGGATTCAGAATAATGATAGCAAAGATGATCCAGGATCTCAGGAAAAGAATGGAGGCAAAGATTGAGAAGATATAAGAAATGTTTACCAAAGACCTAGAAGAACTAAAGAACAAACAGAAATGAATAATACACTAGAAGAAATCAACAACATAATAACTGAGGCAGAAGAATGGATAAATGACCTGGAGGATAGACTGGTGGAGATCACTGCCATAGAGAAGAATACAAAAAAAAAGAATGAAAAGAAATGAAGACATACTGAGACCTCCGGGACAACATTAAATGTACCAGTATTCACATTATAGGGGTCCCAGAAGGAGAAGAGAGAGAGAAAGGACCTGAGAAAATATCTGAAGAGACAATAGCTGAAAACGTCCTTAATATGGAAAAGGAAACAGTCAACCAAGTCCAGGAAGCACAGAAAGTCCCAGGCAGGATAAACCCCAGGAGGAACACACCAAGACACACAGTAACCAAACGGACAAAAATTAAAGACAACAAGGGAAAAATTAAAAGCAACAAGGGAAAAACAAAAAATAACATACAAGGGAAATCAGGCTATCAGCTGATTTCTCAACAGAAACTCTACAAGCCAGATATATTTAAAGTGAT
Source organism: Bos indicus x Bos taurus (assembly GCF_003369695.1). Taxonomy (NCBI): domain Eukaryota; kingdom Metazoa; phylum Chordata; class Mammalia; order Artiodactyla; family Bovidae; genus Bos; species Bos indicus x Bos taurus. Next base: position 42,535,849 of record NC_040102.1, on the reverse strand, counting down.
GAAAGGGAAGAACCTACAACCAAGAATACTCTACTCAGGAAGACTCTCCTTCAGATATGAGGGAGAAATCAAAAGCTTTCCAGACAAGCAAAAGTTAAGAGAATTCAGCACCACCAAATAAGCTTTACAATAAATGCTAAAGGACTTCTCTAGGCAGGAAACACAAGAGAAGGAAAAGACCTACAGAAAATAAACCCAAAACAACTAAGAAAACTGTAACAGGATCATACATATCAATAATTACCTTAAATGTAAATGCATTAAATGCACCAATCAAAAGACCTAGGCTGGCTGCGTGGATGAAAACATGTGCTTGTCCACACTTGCACTTCCCACACCACTCTGCTTGACTTCCCCCTCACCAAGCTGAATGTAATTATTTTATATCATGAAGTTAATCATGTTCCCACTATGCCTTGCAATTGTCATTATCTGTTATTTTTTGTCTGGCTATTGATTTTGAAAGCTGATAAACATCTTTTACTATTGTGATATGTAACTATTACTCACTTAATACCTTTGTATCATGATTGGTCAACAGAAAAATAATAGAACTCTACATCACCAAAACTAGGATCTAATAGAAAAACGTGATCACTTTTTAAAATACAGATGCATATCAGAATTATCTTGAAATTTTTTGAAAAATACAAATGCTCAGGTATTGCTTTTTTTCTCCAGAGCTCCAGGTATGTGTCTAGTGAGCAGTCGTGTTTAAAAACAACTGGACTGTATGATGATCTTCTACTTGTATCTAGTTTGTTTCACTTTTTCTGTTTCATACTCAGTACTCCCATTTCACTTATGTTCTCCAATTTCTCCATCTCTTCTCATTTCCTTTTTTTTTTTTTTTGATGTTCCTTCTTAAGCCTTTATCAAGTGTAGTAGAAAAGTTTTTAGATACATAAATATGTATAACATATATTTTAGAAAACTTATGAATTTTGCCTAACCAAAAAAATTATGACATTTGATTCCACATGTTTGACTTAGCGTGAATAGAATGCTAGACTTCTAGTTAAAAAATAGATATGCAGCAAGCAACAAAGGTTTACTGTTAGCACAGGGAACTGTAGTTGATATCTTGTAATAATCTATAATGGAAATAATTTCAAAAATAATATATGTGTATTTGTATAGCTGAATCACTTTGCTCTATACCTGAAACATTGTAAGTCAACTGTACTTCAATAAAAAATATACAGAGAAGTTTAAAAAAAAAACTTCTACAATTCAACAACAAAAACTTAATCTGATTTAGAAATGGGCAGAAGACTTAAATACATATTTTTTAAAGAAAATAACATATGGTAAGTACATAAAAAGATGCTGAACATCATTAATCATTGGCAAAATGCAAATCAAAGCTACCATGAGACACCACTCCATTAGGATGGTTTTTATTAAACACAGAGAGAGATAAAATAAGTCCTGGCAAGAGTGGAGAAACTGGAGCTCATGTAGTACTGACGGAAACGTGAAATAGTGCAGCTTCTATGGAAAATATAATGACAAATCTTTAAAAAATTAATCACAGAGTTACCATATGACCTAGTAATTCCATTTTTGGACATAATTTCCAGAACCGAAAAGCAGTCTCAAAGAAATGTTTGTACATCCATGTTCATTAGCAGTGTTATTTATAGTAGACAAAAGTGGAAACAATCCAAATTTCTATTGCAGAAGGAATGGGTAAAAAGAGTGGAGTACACATACAAGGGAATCTGAAACGGAGAACGACATTTTGAGACACTCCACAACACGAAAGAACCTGGAAAACATTACAGCCAGGTGGAATACAGCAGACCCTAAAGGACACATGGTGTTTCCCGGTGGCTCAGACGATAAAGAATCCGCCTGCAACACGGGAGACGCAGGTTCCATCCCTGGGTCGGGAAGATCCCCTGGAGAAGGGAAAGGCAACCCAGTCCGATGGGGTCACAAAGAGTCAGACACAACTGAGAAACTAACACCCTCACTTCCCACTTTCAAAGGGCAAATATTGTGTAATTCCACTTATACAAAATAATTAGAGTAGTCAAATTCGTAGAGAGAGGAAGTAGAATGGTGGCTGCCAGGGGCTAGGAGAAGTGGGGATGAGGAGGCACAGGTCACTGGGTCCAGGCTTCAGTGCGGGAAGACAAGGATCACGGTGACGGTGGCCGCACGACAGTAGAAATGGACTTAATGCCATAGAAGTGCACACATAAAAATGGCTGAAACGCCACGTGTATTCTACCACAACTGTTGAAAATCTTAAAGATCTGTGTCCTCAAGGGCATTTGCTTCAAAACACTTAAACATCATTAGACTGTACTGTTTTCAATAATAATATCTTTAATGTGCAGAAAGAAAAATAATTCAGTTTTCTTCTAAGCTACACTATCATTCAGGAGAGGTAAAATAAACATAAAATTTTGTTGATCTGTCAACAAAAGATTGCACCAGATGGAGTTAAACAGACAAGGAAGACTTCATTCAAGACTATTGCAATATGGACAACAGAAGGAAAGTTCCTTTAAAAACTAAAAGTAGAGCTACCATAGGACCCAGGGATCCTAGTCCTGGGCATGTACCTGGAAAAGACAATAACTCTAATTCTAAAAGATACATGCACCCCAGTGTTCATAGCAGTATTATTTACAATAGCCAAAACACGGAAGCAACCTCAATGCCCACTGACAGATAAAAGACGTGTGGTACATACATCTAATGGAATAGTACTCAGCCATAAAAAAATGAAATAGTGCCATTTTCAGCAACATGGATAGATCAGAGATTCTCACACTAAGTGAAGGAAGTCAGACAAAGAGAAATATCATATAATATCACTTACATGTGGAATGTAAAAAATGATACAAATGAACTTATTTACAAAACACAAACAGACTCATAGAGAACAAAGTTATAGTTACTAAAGGGAAAATGTGGAGGGTGGATGGGTAAATCAGGTGCTTGGGACTGAAATTCACACACCACTTTATATAAAACAGATAACCAGCAAGGATCTACTGTGTAGCACAGGGAACTGTATTCAATACCTTGTAACAAGCTATTTAGAAAAAAATCTGAAAAAGGACACATATGTGTGTGTATAACTGAAGCACTGCTGCACACCTGACACTCACACAACATTGTAAATCAACCGTACTTCAATTCAACAAAAGACTCCTGCACCGGAGCAGAAAGACTGAACTCACGCCACGGAAACAAAGGCGAGAGGGGGTTACGTGCAGTGGAGAAGTGCTGGGTGAGGCCAGCGGGGAGACCGCCACGGGCCAGTGACAGGTCAGTCACTCATGCTCACTGTTTATGGAAGCCAGGCTCCTGACCTTCCGCAGAGCCTGGGAGACTGGGTCCCTGTCTTTCTTGCTGATGACATCTCAAGTGGGATGGCTCTCATTCCTGGGCTGTAAAACTGGATACAGGATGGCAGAAGATCTACATCTCAAAAGAGCAGAGGAGGAATTTGAAATGACAACTTTTCTAAAGGAAATGCTCTTTAAAATCAGAGGTGGAGGGGCCTAGAGCCTGGGAGAAGTCAAGTTGACGTATACACACCTCTATATATAGACAGTCAACAAGAACCTACTGTATAGCACAGGGGACTCTGCTCAATACTCTGTAATAACCTATATGGGAAAAGAATCTGAAAAAGAGTGGATATATGTATGTGTATAACTGATTCACTCTGTGGTTATAGCTGGAACTAATGTCATACTGTAAATCAACCACACTTCAATAGAAATTTAAAAAAACAAACAAGGTTCTAGTATGTAGCAGAAACTATCAGAGGTAAAGAACCCGCCTGCAGTGCGGGAGACACAGGTTTGATCCCTGAGTCAGGAAGACGCCCTAGAGAGGGGAATGGCAACCCTCTCCAGCATCCTCGCCTGGAGAACCCCATGGTCAGAGGAGCCTGGCGGGCTACAGTCCATGGGGTCACAGAGTCAGACACGACTGAGCGATAAGCACACACGATAAACCACAGCAGAAAAGAATATAAAACAAGAACGCGTGTCTGTATGTGTGTATATACATACACACATGTGTAACTAAATCACTTTGCTACACACTTGAAACTAACACAATTTGTATATGCTGCAATAAAAAACTTTTTAAACGTTAGTGACCCTGAGAGGCTGGCTTAGTTACAGTGAACAGAAAAGACTAGCCATTTTTTAGCCTCAATGAAAAAGCCATTGAGCCTGTGTTTTAGCGAGAATGTGATTGCACCAGGGAGGACTGGGAAACGAGAGAGAAATGCCGCATAAAGACGTTGGCAGACAGGGTAGGAGTTAAAACTCACACTGAGTATGAACAGGGCTTGTAATAAGAATGAAAATTTGGGAGAATTTACAAATGAAATGGAACCAAAATAAATGACCATAATAATGGGCAAGAAACTGGAAGGAGGATGTTACAGTCGGAACATGCCAAGATCTATGGTAGGCTACGGAAGTATTGATATAGTTTAGAATTAGGTACTTAAAAGGGTTACTACTGACATACAAGCAGGAAAATAAACTATTTCCAATCTTTAGTAAGAAAGGGGATAAAATAGAGCTCAAAGCAGAAGCCTGCAACCAAACACGCCAACCAAAACGAACAGACAAAACTAACAAGCTCTAAGGATCTGGAAAAAGGCGATCTGCAGCTGCTCGGTCACTCAGTCGTGTCCAACAGTAGCCCACCAGGCTCCTCTGCCCATGGGATTCTCCAGGCGAGAATACTGGAATGGTTGCCGTTTCCTTCTCCAGGGGATCTTCCTGACTCGGAGATCTCCTGCTCTGCAGGCAGATTCTCTGCCACTGACGACCAGGGAAACCCAAAACAGAAACCTGTCCCTACCTTCCCGTTAGACTGAACACTGCTGGGGAGAGAAGGGGGACGTGTGGCCCTCCAACCACTCTGTCAGCAAAGTCCACGTTTGGGCAAAATCGTCTAACACAGAGCTTATTTTACAGCAAAGTGCTGAATGTCTCATGTAATCTATTAAATGCTGAACTGAAAGTGGAAACCAGCATGTTGTGTGGGTTTAGTATGGTTACAAGTGCATTGTTGTTAAACGTTAAATTTCTGTAGTGAGCTTCTTTACATCATTAGGTTTTGTATATGTTTACCCCCTTGATTGCCCGGCTGACCAGAAGCTGAGGCCACTGCCCACCACTGTGAGAGAGAATCGTACCATGTACCATTAGCAAAGAGAAAAGAAAATTAAAAGTATGATTCAAAATTGGAAGCATGATTTCTACTGAATGCATATACCTTCCACATGACCTTGAAGTCAAAAGGTCATTATGTCGAACCACCAAAAACTGGGGCCTTGTGTATTCAGAATTTTGTGTACTTAACACAAAACCAAAAATACAGAAAGTGAGCATGGGAACAATGTGACTAAAACTTCACTGTATGTGTACGTGGGCAAAAAGACATTCTAAACCAACCCAGAGGTTCCACTTGAGCCACGGATATAGACCACTGGGAAGAACACTGCCCCAAACCACAAAACAAAACAATTGCAGTTGTTATGGTGGAGAAGAACGGGTGGGGAAAGTGGACCGAGGAATGGTCTTGGGTGTAAATCTATGATATAAAAAAAAATATGCTTCAGAAAAGTAATTTCAAAACAAGAATGATGCCCTTGTTTCAACAATCAGGAAATCTGAATAAACTTCAAAATCATTTAACTTTCAGATATTCTTGAATATCTCTAAGACTAAGGTTGCCAGGAAACCAAATACTCAGTGTTGGACTTAGGGTAATGACTGCAACAATGCACACAAGCCCAGCTCAACACCTTATTTTGGAGGAAAAAAAAATGTAGTGCAGAGAGTACATATCAAACATCATATTAAACGGCATACCTCTAAAGTACTCCCTTGCGAGATTGGGAATAATGTTTGACATTTTTCAATCCTAGTCAGCAAAGTTAGGCAAAGAAAAATATTAAAATATGTAAAAAGATAAAGGAAAAAGCATAACTGTTATTTACATACATTTATGTCCTTGGAACATCCAAAAAGATCTACAGATGAGAGAATTTATCAAGATGGAAGAAGTATCTACAAACAAAAATCTACTGTATTCTTATAAATCAACCTAGAATTTAAATTTGCAAAAAATGATTTAATATGCCATTTGCAATAATTATTAAATTTTTTAAATGTTAAATGCCAAAGAATAACCTTAACAGAATATTTTTTCAAAGAAAATAAAACTTTACTGGGAGAGAGTAAAGAAAAAACTAGACAAAAGCAGAACTAATGCAAAGGTTTCAATTATCTCTAAATTGATTTAGAAATTCAAGAGATTCCTCATCAAATTCCAGTTTGGTTTTTGTGGAACCAAACCAGCTGACTCTAAAATGTATAGTGTAAAAGTGAAAGTCGCTCAGTCGTGTCCGACTCTTTGCAACCCCATGGACTGTAGCCCGCCAGGCTCCTCTGTCCACGGGATTCTCCAGGCAAGAATAGTGGAGAGTGTAGCGGTTCCCTTCTCCAGGGGACCTTCCCAACCCCGAGCCCCGGTCTCCCACATGGCAGGCGAAGTCTTTACCGTCTAGGCCACCAGGATATGGAGTAAAAAGGGTCAAGATTAAAAACTGTTTTTTTTAATTTTATTTTTTAACTTTACAATATTGTATTGGTTTTGCCATATATCAACATGAATCCACCACAGGTATACACGTGTTCCCCATCCTGAACCCTCCTCCCTCCTCCCTCCCCATACCCTCCCTCTGGGTCGTCCCAGTGCACCAGCCCAAGCATCCAGTATCGTGCATCGAACCTGGACTGGCGACTCGTTTCATATATGATATTATACATGTTTCAATGCCATTCTCCCAAATCATGCCACCCTCTTTTTAAAAAGCTAAACAAGATACGAGATCTTGTTCTTCAGATATCAAGGCTTGTTCCATAGTAATTAAGCCTGTGAGTATCATAGTGATAATCAACAGACCAGTGGAACACAACGACCCACTGAAAAGTGGACCTATACTTAATGTGCGCTCTTGTAATATTGCAAGGGTGGCTCTGGAGATTGTTAGGAAAAGAATCATCTTTTCAATAAACATGAAAAACTTAATTAAAACCCTTTAAGAAGACATTGTGGAAAAATACCATCCTTTCTTTTGGATAAAGAATGATTTATTAACCAAGATGCAAAGAGCACTAACTATAAAGGATAATATACATTTATTTACATTGACACTAACAACTTCTTGGGCTTCCCAGGTGGCGCCAGTGGTAAAGAACCTGCCTGCCAATGCAGGAGATAGAAGAGACCCCGGTTCAATCCCTGGGTCAGGCAGATTCCCCTGGAGGAGGGTTCAGCAACCCACTCCGGTATTCTTGCCTAGAGAATCCCTTGGACCGAGGAGCCTGGCGGGCTATGACCCACAGGGTTGCAAAGAGTGGGACACAAGTGAAGCGACTTAGCATGCATGCATGCAACGACTTCTGGCTATGCAAAGACACCATAAAAGGAGTAAAAAGTCAAGGACGCAGCATGAAAATGTTTGTAACACATATAGCTGGAGAATTTACTCTTAGACTACATGAAGGCTTTCTAAAGTTAATAGGAAAAGGCAGAAAACTGAATTTTAAAATGAGCAAAACACTAGAATAGTCATTTTATACAAATACAAGGGAAACACAAGTGACCAATACCACTTATTTAGACGGTGCTTTACCTAATTAGTAATAAAAAAATACAAACTTAAGAAAAATAGGGTACCACTGTGCTCCTGTGCGCTCAGCTGTGTCCAGCTCTCTGTGACCCCGTGAACTGTAGCCCGCCAGGCTCCTCTGTCCATGGGGTTTCTCAGCAAGAATGCTGGAGTGGGTTGCCGTTTCCTTCTCCAGGGGATCTTACTCACCCAGGGATCAAGTCTGGGTCTCCTGCCTTGGCAGGCAGGTTCTTCACCACTGAATCACCTGGGAAGCCCAGTGAACTGAGCAGGGCCTCAGTGTCTGTGGGCTCCCTCGTGGCTCAGATGGTAAAGAGTCCGCCTGCAAAGCAGGAGACCCCAGTTCGATTCCTGGGCCTGGAAGATCAGCTAGAGAAGGGATAGGCCACCCACTCCAGTATTCTTGGGCTTCCCTGGTGGCTCAGCTGGTAAAGAATCTGCCTGCAATGTGGGAGACCTGTGATCAATCCCTGGGTTGGGAAGATCCCCTGGAGAAGGGAAAGGCTACCCACTACAGTATTCTGGCCTCGAGAATTCCGTGGACTGTGGGGGTTAGTCCATGGGGTTACAAAGAGTTGGACACAACTGAGCAACTTTGACTTTCACTTTTCAGTATCTGTGGATTAGAAACCCAAATCAAATTTGATAAAATGCTTATGCCTAAATTTGATGATCCCCAGAAAAGTAAGTAAAGGATACAGATTTAAAATGCATTATTGAGTGGAAATAGAAAGAAGGAAATTTTTTCAAGAGTCATTCTTTCCAGTCAGCACTGCTGTTACAGCATTTCGTTGATGGAATATAAAGCAAAAATGGTACATAACAGCAGATGGGACATTTCCATTTATCATGGACAGATTCACCAGTTTATTGTGCTGTTTCATAGGAAAAGAAATGTCTGTCATAGCAGTCAACTCTGAAGAAAATCCTCAAGACACAGAATCAAAGGTCGACTGGGCAGCCCAGGCTCCTGCTTTTAGATAGGTGTGGTCTTCATGATTCCTTTTATCCATGAGATGGATTCCATCTGTGGCTTGTCCAAGATGCCACAGGTAATGGGAAGCATCGTATCTTCAAGAGAAATGGCAGTTTAATGGTTACCCTGTTACCTGTTGATGTGTCCTGGGCAGATGATTGAACCCATAAAATTTGCTGCATCAAGGACTTCTGTCTGCAGAGCACAAATGAATCGACCTACGAAACAGAAGCAGACTCACAGACAGTGAGCACACCGTGGCTGCCAAGAGGGAGGTGGGCGGGAGAAGATGGGCTGGGAGCTTGAGGTTGGTAGGTGCAAACCCTTACACCTGCGATGCATAGACAACAAGTTCCTAATGCACAGTCCAGGAAACTATATTCAGTAGCCTGTGATAAGCCACAGTGGGAAAGAATATGAAAAAGGAACGTATATATGTGTATAACTGAGTCACACTGCTGTACAGCAGAGACTGGCACAAAACTGTAAATCAACTGTGTGTGTGTGTGTGTGTGTGTGCACTCAGGTGTATCCAACTCTTTGCGACCCCATGGACTGCAGCCCATCAGTTATACTTCAATCAAAAAACAAAAAGAGACTTTTGTCTGCAACAAAAAAATTATCAAGAATTTACTAAATCAACTCTTGCCTTCAGGCATATCTATACAGCTTGCTTCCTGTGAATCTGTTAACAGGTAGAAAAGCAAAATTTAATGCCAAGGACAGATAACCGATTACATGGACCCTCACACATCCATCACTGTCAGCAGTTCTTTTTGGACAGTGTGTTAAAAGTTAATCCTTATAAAGTCCGCACTGCTCTACCTCATGTGTTTAAAAAAAAAAAAAAGGAATGCTGATAATAAAATAACTAAATATCCAATTTTCATAACAAAATAACTTAATATCCAATTTTTGTTTCCTTGAGGAAATTCCACAGATGAATCACCTTAAAATATTTGCAAGCACTAGAAGAGTTAGAAAAAAAACTAGGGACCAAGCTTCATTGCCCTTTGTGAACTCCTAGTAATGAATAAATTTCTTTGAGTAAAACCTGCAGACAAGAACCAAAGACCTCAATACCTGGACAGTCTCAGTCAGGGAGTGTTCTGCTTTATTAAGTGCCTGATGGTGTCAGGTTTGAATATAAACCCCTCCAGATCCTGGCTTATTATATATACCCCTTCTGAGTGAAAATATATTTGAAGTCACCACTTGAATGTCAATTACTATTGTGTTATTTCACAGGCATAAAACAATCCCAGTCCTCTCCTGAAATATAGTTTATAGCAACTAAACCTCCTATCTCAGGTTTTTGGGTTTTTTTTTTTAACTATTTCCTCTTCCAGTTAAAAATCACATGTAAAAATGATTGCCACTGAGAGGGCTCCAGTTAGTTAAACTTTTTCTATACTCTGTTCACTCTGTTAAAAATGACTTTGAAATCAAAGGACAGTACATCTCCCCCTAAAATATGGGAAGTTGCTTTTCACCAGGTATTTATGCCCACATCCTTATTTGTCACAATAACATTATGAAATTGATAAAGCAAGTTGCTCATTCTTTCCCCCCTGGACTCTTTTCCCAGCCTCCAAAGGAGTTGCCTTTTTCTTTTTTCTAATTAATTTATTTATTATTATTTTTTTTTTGGCTGTGAGGGTTTTCAGAGCTGTGTGCGGGCTTCCTTAGTCACGGTGAGTGGGGGCTTCTCTCATCTCCGCTCACTGGCGTGGCCTCCGCATTTCCAGCTCCCAGTCTGAGTTGCCGTGCGGCACGTGGAATCTTCTCAGACCAGAGATGGAACCTGTGTCCCCTGCATTTGCAGGTGGACTCTTAACCTCTGGACTATCAGGAAGTCCCAAGAAGTCCTTTTTTCGAGTCACTTCTCAAATCAGCAGCCAGAGGACTTTTTTTTTTTTTTTAACTTTACAATATTGTATTGGTTTTACCATATATCATGAGCCAGCTGGTGCTTGCTTCTGCCCAAATCCCTGTCACAGCCCCACCCACTCCCATCTTCCCTGCGGCTCTCGCTTCCCCTCCTCCTGTTTCCCCTGCTTACCTGCCTACTGCCTCACTGGTCTGCACACTGTCCTTCAAACGCACCAGGCCATTCCTGCTTTGGCCCCTCTGAACTGAACCGTCGCTGGACGCTCCTGCCTCCAGTGTCCACACGGCTTCCTTCCTCAGCTACTTAGACTCTGTTTGATTCTCATCTTTGCAAGGAGACCCACCCTGACCACCTGATCCTGCTCATACTCCACGTCTCTTCCCTTGATTCCCTGTGCTTGTTTTTAACCACAATACTTAGGACTTGTTCTCAAATCTCCCACCCTCTGCCCACAAATGAAAACTCAAGATGGTGTCATTTTTAACATCAATAAACCCCAAGTGCCTCAAACAGTTCCTGAAGCACATTAAGCTCTCAATAAAAATCTGCTAGATAAACACGTGAATGGAAACATACATGTGAGGTGCTCAATTGCATTAATTCTTTGTCGTGGAGGTTATTTCTCTGTTTCGCTTTCTTAGCTAACTGGCTTAGAACAGCACTATTAGGATCTGGGCTTCCCTGGTGGCCCACTGGTGAAGAATCCACCTGCAGTGCAGGAGACCCAGGTTCAATCCCTGGGTCAGGAAGATCCCCTGAAGAAGGAAGTGACAACCCACTCCAGTGTTCTTGCTGGAAAATCCCATGGACAGAGGAGCACGGCGGGCTGCAGCCCACGGGGTCACAGAGAGTAGGACTCAACAGCATGCATGCAGGCGTTGTGATCTAGGAGCTTCCTTACTTGGGATTATTGCTAACACCGGATGTGGTCTGTAAAATCTAAACAATTTAGGATTTTCAATGTGTGTAGTACTGACTATAGTCATGGCCCCTGATCTGGATAATATTAGGAAAAAGTCTCTCTCTATCCTAGGCTGTAATGTGAGAAGGACTGAGTGAAATGCAAATTGGGAGGAGATTTAGGGATTTCATTACATTTAGGAGTCAGGGGCTTTCCAGGTGTCCCAGTGGTAAAGAATCCGCCTGCAATTCAGGAGACCCTGATCCCACCCCTGGGCTGGGAAGATCCCCTGGAGAAGGGAATGGCTACCTACTCCAGTATTCTTGCCTGGAGAATCCCATGGACAGAGGAGCCTGGTGGGCTACAGTCCATGGGATCACAAAGAGTCAGACAGGGCTGAGCGACTCACACTTTCACTTACTTTAACTTCAGAGACAGGAAATTGCCTGATGCCCAAAATACATTGCTCATCTCACGCCAAGAAAACAAGAGACACTTCTGGCTTCTTCCGTGTTAATACAGAGTCTCAGGATCACATCAGTGGGAGGGGAGCCCCTGGGAGCCAGAATAAAAGCATTAAGGAACTTGGTTCAATTATAGCCACTGCCATTCAAAATTGACAATGTACTCCCCTTATTATAAAGCCCCAAACAAAAACAGAGCAAAGTAAAAGAAAAGAAGGAAATACAGGCTCAGGTTCCTATAAAAGCCTCAGGACATTCTACATTTATAGCTTTCCCAGCCTGTCTCCTGGAATCATTTACACAGAATTTTACAGTGGGTTCCCTGTATTGAATTTTTCTCCTTGAAGCTTATAAAGAAAAGTGATCATTTGGCTGATGGAAAGTGATTCAATCAGCTTTCTTACTGAAATAGTGCTTATAATCAAAAGGATGCCTTTTAGCTTCTAGAAAATACTGTAAAATGGATTTTCGTGCTAGCAATAGTAATCCTTCAAGATATACTGTCCCAAAAGAATTGACTCTATTTCAGTACCGACATCTTGATTTAAGCAGACACATCATTTTCGAAACCTTATTTTCAAAGGAATCAGTAGGAATAAAACCACTTAAGCATTTACTTGATTTAGCCAACTACATAGACATCTACTCCTGAACTTGAGCTTGTCTTATTTGAGGTACAGCCTTTCAAATTTCATTTGTGCAAAATATGGTCTGATCTTAAAATTTAGCTAATGGGCTTCCTAGTATCTCAGTGGTAAAGAATCAACCTGCAATGCAGGAGGCACAGGTTCAATCTCTGAGTCGGGAGGATAGATCCCCTTGAGAAGGAAGCAGCAACTTACTCCACTGTTCTTGCCTGGAGAATTCCACAGACAGAGGAGCCTGGCGGGCTACAGTCCATGGGATCACAAAGAGTTGGACATGACTTAGCAACTAAACAGCAACAAAATGTAATCCATACTTAGAAAATGTGTCTATCAGAAAAATATAACTCATCTGACTGACTCAATCGGTTTACTCCATATTCTTTAAGCAAAGAATATTTTCAAGTTCTTTCACAAAATAGTATCTTTAAGAAATGCTGCAATATACTTTGTTGACATAAAATCAACTTTCTGTAATAGGAGAAGCATGTTGATTTTTACATTAGGCAGAAGTGCATTCAAATTCTGGTTCTATCATTTACTGGTCATGTAATACTAGGTATATTACATACTTAGATGAGTCTCAGTTTTTTTCATCTATAATATGGGAATAATACTGACTTACCTCAAAGGGCTGTTTATGGTGATTGTAAAGTACGTGTAAACCATCTTACACACAGAACATGTTAAAATAAATGAGGGGTATTCATATTTTGGAAAGACATCATTCTGATATGCTAAAATACCTTAGTGGCCTAGAAGAGATGAAAAGGGTTACAATTTCTTTGGAAGTCACTCTTGTTTGGTCTTTCTTCTCTCATTACTATCAGCCCTCTGTGGACTGCTGTCTCTGATCTGGTCATAAAACTGCCTTCCTAATACTCATGCTCATCTTTACCATTATAATTCCAGCACACCTGGTGAATTAGCCTCCAGATGAATCTGCCTAGTAAATATATGCTTTTGATAATAAAATGTTCCCCATCTCACACCCAGTTATACACCAAATAAACTGAGACTTCTGAACTTGATATTTAAGGCTCTTCTCAGCTTTGCACAAACTAATTTTTCTGTCTGATCTCCTCACAATTCACCCCAGTTCAGTTCAGTCACTCAGTCATGTCCAACTCTTTGCGACCCCATGGACTGTAGCATGCCAGGCCTCCCTGTCCATCACCAACTCCCGGAGTTTACTCAAACTCATGCCCATTGAGTCAGTGATGCCATCCAACAATCCCATCCTCTGTCATCCCCTTCTCCTACAACCTTCAATCTTTCCCAGCATCAGAGTCTTTTCAAATGAGTCAGTTTTTTGCATCAGGTGACCAAAGTACTGGAGTTTCATCTTCAGCATCAGTCCTTCCAATGAATATTCAGGACTGATTTACTTTAGGATGGACTGCTTGGATCTCTGTGTAGTCCAAGGGACTCTCAAGAGTCTCCTCCAACACCACAGTTCAAAAACATCAATTATTCCATGCTCAGCTTTCTTTATAGTCCAGCTCTCACATCCATACATGACTACTGGAAAAGCCATAGCTTTGATTAGATGGACCTTTGTTGGCAAAGTAATGTCTCTGCTTTTTAATATGCTGTCTAGGTCAGTCATAACTTTCCTTCCAAGGAGCAAGTGTCTTTTAATTTCATGGCTGCAGTCACCATCTGCAGTGATTTTGCAGCCTAAGAAAATAAAGTCTCTCACTGTTTCCATGGTTTCCCCATCTATCTGCCATGAAGTGATGGGACCGGATGCCATGATCTTAGTTTTCTGAATGTTGAGTTTTAAGCCAACTTTTTCACTCTCTTCTTTTATTTTCATCAAGAGGCTTTTTAGTTCTTCTTCACTTTTCGCCATAAGGGTGGTGTCATCTGCATATCTGAGGTTACTGATATTTCTCCCAGAAATTCATCTACATATATCTTACAGTTCAGTCAATTGGACCTACTCACTGTTCCAACCGTATTGGGAGGGGTTATAAACAAGGGAACCCAAAAGCAGGAGAGGAGAGCTATCCTGGGTGCCCAGCTTAAAGGGCAGGTGTCTAAATTTGGTAACTACTTACCACTAATTCTCTCTCCAGAAAGAAATTCCATTTTCTCTACAGTCTGATTTCCCTTTTGTTTTAGGGAACTGTGTAGTTCCATGATGACCAGGCTTCTATTAGGTGGTCTGAGCTGAGATGCTAAGAACTGAAGTGATCCTGGAAGTACAGGAAGCAGAAAGGACACATGGGAATCTAAGTGAGAGCCTCTGGCCCAGGGTAAGAGGAGCAGCTACATCCACCTGTTGGTGGAAAGGTTCTGTACATCAGAAAGTGCCAGAACCCTCCTGGGGAAATGAAGTCCTTAATGGGAGCAAAGGGCAAACATTTCCAGATGGTGGTCCAGGTGACAACAGCAGGCTTTCACCTCCTATCCTTCATAATACCGCTCCTGATTACCCCTATTATGAAATGTGAGTTTTATTGTGTAATTTACACTAAAGTCTAATGCAAAGAACATGGGGTGCTCCACCATCAAAACCTTGGTATGTTCTCTGAGCAGCATCATTTGCTGCCATGGTGATGGCAGCACCTTTAAAAATCTCAGAACTCTGAAAACACGGATCAGCCTTTTGATTCTTCGTGTTCCTTGAGGAACCAGAGAAAGTTCTGGCTGTTGAGGGGCTCGGTGTTGTACTAAAGAACACTCAGTCTGAGCCTTCCCACCTCTGCCAGCCTGTCAAGTCGCGTCTTCTCCCTATGACGTGTCCTGTTAAAACTGTCCCAGCTTTGATCAAGCTCAGTGGTACATCCACCATGAAGCAGCTCACCTTTCCTCTTCCTTGTCCCCGGCAGAAAGTTTCCTCCTTCAGTTCTCCATGTATGTGATAGCACAATCTTGTATCTATTTTTTCTCATGTTGTGGTCCATTTTATCCTTGGAGCAAAAAAAGGGGGGTTGATTTGAGTTTGGATTTATAATTTTATTACTCCTCTGCAGTTCCTCATATAGGGCCTTCTATACTGAAAGTATTCACTAAACTGGCTACAGAAATGATTCAAAGCCAAGTATGGGTCAGCACCCTAAGTCGTGTCTTGGGATTAAGGGAGATAACTCAAAGTGAGTCTTGAAGGCTGAGGCAGGGACAATGAACAAAGGGAAGGAAATGATATGGTGGGAAAGTATTCTTGTATTCTTGAGACAGAAGGAGTTTCACGTGCTAAGGCAGGGAGCTCAGCAACAGCATGGCTTGGCCAGGAGAATACAGTAAATTCAGAAGGACTGGAGGGCAGAAGTGCTTGCTCACCAAGGGATCAGTGTAATCCCCAGAGAGAACTTGTAAAGAAAGCATCTCAGGTAAGGAGATGCTGGTGCTATCCTCTGCCTCATATCCCTTTCTAAGCTAAAATTATTTCAATAAAGCAATCTACTGAAAATAACTCCCAATGCGACTACAGACACTGTGTTTTTTGCTTGTTTCTATTATCCTTCAAACAAAAACAAACTGGCAAGGAAACCGCACTCGTCAGGTGGGACTCAAGCCCAGCTGCACTTCAGATCTGGAACGTGAACCCAGCACGCCTGCCTTAGGAGGGGACTGAACCCAGCGTCTTCTAACTGAAACCTCCCGCCTGGCCTCAGGACTACTGAAGCTCGGGTTCTTCCATCTTGTCGCAAGCACAGGCAAAGAGGGAGTTTGCTGGCACAGGGCAGACTTTGTGAGAAGCACAGGAGGGCAGGCAAGTGAGTGTGGCCCTGAGAATGGGGCTGCATCCTTACAGTCAAAGGAGAGGCAGGAGGGGAGACGTCAGCTTCCTTACTCTGGGTAACGGCAATGCTCACATTGTTAGTTCTTCCTCCAGCCCTCTGTGGTCTACCTCGGACTGTCTCGGCGAGACTTAAGTCATACGGATGTTAGCAGAAGGGAGTTTCAGGGTAATGGCCTCTTTCCCCTAGGTTCCTACTCCTTTCACATATATTCCTGTATGGGCTAGAGGCAGGAATGTGGTTGTCAGGGTCTGCTATCTTATAGACCTCCCAAGGCTGAATGCTGCTCTTGGATCCATTTTTCTGTGGCCCAAGGAAGCGTGTTTAGTTTCAAAATGTTCTGATTATTGTTTAGAAGCCTGATGTTCTAGGCATTTTCTGCTTGGTGTCCAGCTTATGGTGATCTCCTGAGGTCAGTCTCTCCATCTATCTACATCTCTCTCTATATATGTGTGTGTGAAATAAAATCTCTCTCTCTCTCTGGAAATCCTACTGGGATTTCTAGTTGGGTAATTATTATTCTATCCCCATCAATAACACTTCCAAACAACTAGTCAGAAACCTGGAAGATTTCTTGAATAGCTGTACCAGCCTTCTCCAATAAGCAAATGGGTCTGGACTTCCAAATGTATTTATAAGTCATTTGTCTCAAACTCAGAAAACAGACACCATGGAAAAGGTGGCAGTTACTCTCCAAGGCTCACTCGTGGTCTTCAAGGTGCATGGTCTGCAGGCTCTGGGCTCAGTAACTCACCCCTCACTCTACGTTATCCCCCACCTTTCCTTCCCTTTCTGGTTCAGCTGTCACTGAAGCCCCATGTGTATTTGTCCAGTGTGTCATTTTATACAAGTAATATTTGGAAGCACTTACTTCTAGAGCTCAATCTTTTTAGTATATACAGTGCACATGAAGACTATTAAACATATGTAACTACATAAAAATACATCTTTTTCCACATTTATAAACTACTGGAACAATAAGGCCAAAGTTCCTGAAGGGCGGGACTCATAGATGCCAGTGGGATATAACCAGCAGTGGCTGGAAGATTACAGCTGTGTTCACACTGGCCTCATCTCCCTCACAACACTCAGCTCTAAGCTCCTCTCTTGAAGTAGGGCACGGCTTTTGTTCATCACATGACACTTTGCTGCTCAGTAACAGCTAACACTTAGTGAGCCACGTGCTCTACTCATCTTTCTCTGTGTATTTTCCAACCCCAGTAAGGTGACTAGTATCCACGTCTTCTTCATCTTACAGTTGGCAGGTGAACTAAGCTTCCCATGGCCATCTAGCTAACAAGTGAAAGATCCAGGGCTCAAAGCCAAACCCATTGATTCCAAACAGCATGATTTTTTCATTCTATGTTGTACTTGACACTTCTCACCTGCTGTGATAATCTGCATGTTCAGTGACTTTTTGAATAAAGAAAACCAGTTGATACACATCAGATAAAATTCTTTGTCGTGTGTTGAGGTCCTTTAATGAACCAGAACCTGGTGGTCTGGAGTCCATGATAAGAAAGTAAAGGAGAGAAAGAGGCTGATATTCCTTGGTTTACGCAGAAAGCCAATAAAGCCCCTGGCACAGGGCTTGCTCTGTTCACGGAGGCCTCAGGCACCCTCTCAATGGGGTGAAGGCGCAGAGCACCTTATCGAGAGGGTCTTAGAAGCCCGGGCAGGAAAGTGAACTCAGAGAGCCTCTGCGCTCCAGGGCATCAGCCTGAAAAAGAGAGGGAGGGAGAGAGAGAGACAGAGAGAAAGAAAGAAAGACAAAGAAAGACAGGGGTACCAGAGCTCTGATGGAGCAAAGGTGTTTTAATCAACACGGTGTGGGCATATATACCGTCTTACAAAGTAGTTATTCTCAGCAAAGATAAAGATTAAAATTCCAGACTTACAAAACATAGGCAATCCATATTAAAGAGAGAGATTTGTAAACAATCACTTTTACCATATGGTTCACAAGAAGGAAGAGGGTACTTATCACCATATAGAAACACTAATGAAGGAAATGCCTGGATTCCTCAACCCCTGGGAGAGGCTTGCCTCTCCTCTTAATTCCTGAATATTCAGGAATTAATAAGGAACAGAGAATTCCTGACAGATCCAAAACAGCACACAGGAAGCCTCTTGTTAAATGCTTCCTGACAGCTGTGTATGTCACTAGAGGGGTCATGGAATTCCAAAAGTCACCCCAAGCCACATGGCAGCCAGATATCATCCCTTACCCTAGTTGTTTAAAGGAAATTGACTTTTGCATCTTGTTGTTAAATTATTTCACTCTAGGTAATCTTAACATTAAAAAAAAAAAACTTTGCAAAGAGGCAGCTCTTGCCAAATTGATCTATAGACTCAATTCCAGTGAAAATCCCAACAAGTTGCTTTGTGTCTATCAACACACTGATTCTAAAGTTTATCTGGAGACGCAAAAGACCCAGGATAGCCAGCACAATACTGAAAGAGAAGAACAAAGTTATAGTTTGTTCAAACTACCTGACTTCAAGACTTACTTTAAAGCTTTGTTTCTTTCACTAATACTATAACAGAAGTGTGGTATTGTTGAAAATTTGACAAATATTAATGAAACAGAATGGAGAGCCCAGAAACAGAGGCCACATAAATATGGTCAACTGATGGCTGACAAAAAAAAAAAAAAAGGCAGTACAGTACAGCAAAGGTAATCTTTCTAACAAATGGTACTATGATAATTGGACATCCTTACACACACACACAAAAGGAAAACTTTATACACAGACCTTAAACCCTATATGAAAATTAACTCCTAATGAATCATAACCTAAATGTAAACTGCAAGATTATTAAAATTCTAGAAGCTAAAAGGGGAGAAAAATCTAGGTGACCTTGGATATGGTGATGTCTTTTTAGACACAATACCAAAGGCATAATCTATGAAATAAATAATTGGTGAACTGGACTTTGTTAAAATTAGAAACTTCTGTTCTGCAAAAGACAATGTCAAGAGAATGAGCATGCAAGCCATAGATTGGGAGAAAGTATTTGCAGAAAACACAAGTGATAAAGGACTGTTATCCAAAATAGCATAGAATTCTTAAGACTTAGGAACAAGAAAAAAAATTTTAATGAGTAAAAGATATTAGTGGACACCTTACTAAATAAGATATATGGATGAAAAAAAAAAACACAGGAAAACATGCTTCACATCATACATCATTGAGAAAATGCAAGTTAAAACTACACAGTGAAGCATCACTACACATCTTTTAGACTAGCTAAATCCAACACTGGCAACACCGACTGCTGCTGAAGACATGGAGCAAGACAAGCTCTGATTCACTGTCGGTAGAAACTCAAAGTAGTATGATCACTTCGGAAAATAGTTTGGCAGTCTCTTACAAAACTAAACATATTCTTACCATAGAATCAAGTAGTCACACTCCTTGGTATTTACACAAATGAACTGAAAAAATATGTCCACATAAAAACCTACAAACAGATGTTCAGAGCAGTTCTATTCGTAATTGCCAAACTTGAAGCAACCAAGACAGTCTTCAGCAGGCGGATGGATAAATAAACTGTAGTCCAATGGGCTTCCCTGATGGCTCAGCTGGTAAAGAATCTGCCTGCAATGTGGGAGACCTGGATTTGATCCCTGGATTGGGAAGACCCCCTGGAGAAGGGAAAGCCTACCCACACCAGTATTCTGGCCTGGAGAATTCCATGGACTGCATAGTTCATGGGGTCACAAAGAGTCGGACACGACTGAGTGACTTTCAAAAATCCAGGTAATGGAACTACTCAGTGGTGAAAAGAAACAAGCTATCAAACCCTGAAAAGTCATGGAGGAACCTTAAGTGCACAACACTAAGTTAAAGAATCCAATCTGACCATGCTACATACTGCATGATTCTAACTGTGTAGCATTTTGAAAAAGGTAAACTATAGAGATAGCAAAAATATCTGTGGCCGCCAAGGGTTGGGCAGGGGAAGCACGAGCAGGCAGAGCACAGAGGGTCTGTCAGGCAGTGAAAATACACTGCCTGATGCCATAGCGGTGGATGCGTGTCCTCACATGTTTATCAAAACCCACAAACTGCGAACAGCAAGAGTGAGGCCTCACACAGACTATGGACTTTGGGTGACACTGACGTGTCCACGGAGGTTTATCATTTCTGACAAGCGTGCCTTCCGGGGCTCGCAGGAGAGGCGGGTGTGCGGGGCAGGGGCACACGGGAACTCTGCACTTTCTGCTCAGTGTTGCTATAAGCCTGCAACGTCTCCAAAAAATAGAGTCTTTTAAAATATATTAATAGAAGACTTAGGTTAACAGATACTGTTGGGTGGTAAGATGTGATATCATAAAGGTGTACTGCCCCCAACGTAGATTGATCAGTTTCACACAACTGCAATCTAACTGCAATGAGATGCTGAGATGGTTCTTTGAACCTAGACAAAAATGACTTGAACTCGATATTGAAGAGTAAAGTGTAAACCTGAGGTCTTAATCAAAGAGTTAAAGGCCAAAGGAAATGACCAATTTTATAGGAAGGAATGCTGGGGGAAGACCCTCAGAAAGTGTCTGGATGTCAGTAAGCACTCAATCAATGTCAGTTCTTCTTACCATTACTGGATGTAAACAGACTTTTACTACTCTCAATGTGGTTCTCGTCAAGGTAGAAAGAGAATTAAAATGGTCTGAGGTGAGATATCTGGGACTAACATTCCGGTAGCAAACGAAAGGAAAGATAAGGTTTTCCTACCAGAGAGACTGTTTTAAAACAAATACAAACATACTTGTGAGCTATGAGTTTGTGGATAGAGGGGAGTGATGGCAGGTGAGAATCAGAGGGGATTCCTGGGCCCTTTTCCTTGAGTAGATAATGGGAGTGGGGGATAAACAGCCAGACATACAAGGAAGATCAGTCCTGCCTTCAGAGGGGCAGCCTACACGGGACAGACACCGGCAGGAGGTCCACGGCCACACACGGAAGCTCAGCATCTGTGGCGCGGAAGCCCCGCAGACTGCATTCTAACAAGCTCCCTAGGTGGCTTTTGCTCTTGCAGGGTTTAAATCACGGGTCTGTTCAACCCGTGCATTAGACACATAGGAAAACTGAGGCCCAAAGGAACAAAAACTTGCCCACTGTCAACCCGCCCTTTTACAGCATAAACAGAACGAGCTTGCAGCACCCTCTCTGCTTCCACCTTACAAAATGAATCAATAAAGTAAAAGCAAGTTTTGCATAGAACCAGGAAAGGCTACTCCACAACCACTTAGGCATTTGGATGTAACAAAAACAATCCAAAGCAAATTTTACAGCTTTTTCAGTTCACTATAAAATGTGACACTAAGTTAATGGTATTAAAATCTGAACTGAAGAAGCATTTCTTGGCTTGGACTCTCAAACTCCAAGAACATGAATATGAAAAATTCCCTACATTATATACAAATAATTCCATTTAAGAGTTCCATTTAACATGACATACCTCTCTACTAAAAAAAAAAAAACTCTGCTATGCCATTTATTAAAACTTGCTAACTGGTTTAGGATACAACTGTATATTAATTTATTAAAATATTTTTCCTTAGATGTAGATTAAATTAGTGGCTTTCACTGTCTTACCAGTTCCAAGTCAAGCTCACTCAGAATTAAGCCTTCAACACGGATTCAACACATGCATGTTTAACTACACATTTACAATGAAGAATCTTCTTAAATGTGGGGCATGTAAAGTCCTTTCATACTGATATTTTTCTAGTTAGAAATTTGGGGTATTTTCTTCCATACACCACCACCTTCTCCAAAGGATCACAGAGAAAGATGAACAATGTTAATGTCCAGAGAAAAAAGTAGAAAGGCACATACAGTAAAGCCCAAGTAGCTGATGACACTTAGAATAAGGGATCTGGGAACTAGGCTATTCATTCACTGGGCTAAAATTTCAGTCTGTACATATGAAAGTTGATCCTTGTGTATGTATGTGTGTTTATGTGTATTTTGGTAAACAATAAAACAGCCAAATATTATACAATGGAAAGCTATCCTCCACTATTAAAAAAAATTTCATAAAAACCACCCAGTTGTGCTAGGATCAATTACTAGCATAATTCACATTTCACGCCAAATGGTAAATATATAAGGATTTTTAACAGGAAATTCTTTTCTGTTTTCAACCCTATGCTATATGCAAAACCAAGTCCTGAGCTATGTGAATTCACTTTGTAACTGAAAGTGTGTTTAAAAGAATTACTGATGGCCCTGTTAGCAAAATTAAGATGAGTCAAGCTGGTCAGGAGTGTAGATTAGAATCCAGGAAGCATTCAGGGAAAAAAAAAGGAGTAGCAGAAGTCATGAACAAGCAGAAAACAGTCGGCAGGACAGCAGAAACCTGAAGCAGAGACATCCAGCTGAGTTGCACATTTTCCCAGCGCCCAGGTCAAAGTGTTAAAGACCTGCTCTCAGCAGAGGAGGCGGGGCGTTGCCCAGAAGGAATGCAAATCTCACCCCTGGGGGGAGCTGAGGCCTAAGAATAATACAAGGATACAAAGAAGCAGCCCAGAATAGACCTTGATGAAACCAACCCCTGGGATGAGGCTGAAGCTCACCTCCAGCTGAGGCCTTGCCCCCTCCTTCCCTCCTTCCCGTTCCCCAGGGAGCCCTCCTTCAAGACTCACCTGCACAAAAATTCCCACCTCTGACTCTGCTGCTGGGGCACCCAGTCCAAGACACCACCTGAATTCCAGACCCAGGGCCAGGCCCTGGGAATGGTGAACAACAGAAGCCCAGCTCTTCCACCTGGAACTTCTGGATTTGGTAGGCAATGAGAGACAGAGATAGAAGATGAGATGGTTGGACGGCATCACCGACTTGAAGGACATGAGTTTGAGGAGTTGGTGATGGACAGGGAGGCCTGGTGTGCTGCAGTCCATAGGGTCACAAAGAGTCAGACACAACTGAACGACTGAACGGAACGGTGAGACGGTACTATAAAACAATCAGAAAAAGGATTTTATTAGAATTTCCACTGCTTCAGTGAAGGAAAATGACACACTTCAATCAGAAGTATTTAGAAAACTACAAAATTCAGAGTCAGATACAAGATTCCAGGTGGATGACTAAACAGTACCTAGTTACCCTGGAGGGCTTCCCTGGTGGCTCAGATGGTAAAGACTTGCCTGCAATGCAGGAGACCCACGTTCAATCCCTGGGTCAGGAATATTCCCTGGAGAAAGGCATGAGAGAAATACGACCCATTCCAGTATTCCTGCCTGGAGAATTTCATGGACAGAGGAACCTGGCAGGCGACAGTGTATGGGTTCACAAAGAGTCAGAAACGACTGAGCGACTTCTTCCACTGTTTCTTTCAGCTACCACTGAAGATGTTATATGATGACAATCAAGGAACAAAGGAGCACACTTCGTTCTTTCTTCAGTTTAGGGACCATTTATTGAAGACAATCCCAGCTTCCTAACTTGCATTCAGGGTGTCACTGCTTTTCTTTCAGAATATAGACTTTCTCCTTTTCTATTATTCCCAATAAACACAGTTTCAATGAGAGACTCAGACAATTTCTGCCCGATGTGCTACACGCATGTAGAATACAAGAAATAAATAAAAGGGAAGAGAGAAAACGTACACACACCCTGAGAAAATGTATAGTATTAAAATCACATGTTTTCAGTAATGTCTGCAATTCGGTGATATTACCAAGTCTAAGCTCATACTGCCCATACGGCAAATAAATCAGAAACGAGTTGCTAGGGCAAGAAATATATATCTTATTCAGAAAGCCAGTCGACCAAGAATATGGTGAACTACTTACTGTCCCTAAGAAACATCTCCCCCAAGTTAGAATTCAGGCTTATTTTATATTGAAAGGTGTGACTCAGTTCAGTTCAGTTCAGTCGCTCAGTCGCGTTTGACTCTTTGCGACCCCATGAATCGCAGCATGCCAGGCCTCCCTGTCCATCACCAGCTCCCGGAGTTCACCCAGACTCACGTCCATCGAGTCAGTGATGCCATCCAGCCATCTCATCCTCTGTCGTCCCCTTCTCATCTTGCCCCCAATCCCTCCCAGCATCAGAGTCTTTTCCAATGAGTCAACTCTTCACATGAGGTGGCCAAAGTACTGGAGTTTCAGCTTGAGCATCATTCCTTCCAAAGAAATCCCAGGGCTGATCTCCTTCACAATGGACTGGTTGGATCTCCTTGCAGTCCAAGGGACTCTCAAGAGTCTTCTCCAACACCACAGTTCAAAAGCATCAATTCTTCGGCACTCAGCCTTCTTCACAATCCAACTTTCACATCCATACATGACCACAGGAAAAACCATAGCCTTGACTAGACGAACCTTTGTTGGCAAAGTAATGTCTCTGCTTTTGAATATGCTATCTAGGTTGGTCATAACTTTCCTTCCAAGGAGTAAGCGTGACTAGTTATTATCAATATCAACAGAATCCTTTGTTCCTGCAGCTATCCATGTAGGTCAGGTGACAGTGTTCCTGTAAACCTCCAACAAATGTTATTCTCTACCTTGAAAATTTTTATCTCTACATGAATGGAAAACTGTTATACTTTTAAAGATCAGAGCCTTAAAAATGGGCTCTTCTGTATATTTCAGACTATAGGCAATACTCTTAACTTGTAGCAAAAGCAACAGAATTCAAACACTGAAGTAAAGAGAATAGATTTAACTGGAGTGATATTTGTTCTTCCCTATTAGAGGGACTCTCATATAACTTCCGCACTTCCCTTTCACAAAAGAGTTTAAGGAATTAAGAACACTTCTCCAAAACTAAACCTAAAGGACACAGAGCTGTATAGGGCACTGAGGAAGCTAGAGGTCCCTGGCTAAGAGGGTAAGTAACCACGATGATTAAATAAAAGCATTCTCCTAATACTTAGAAATTCTTTATTATTTATTTTTAAAACTTTTTAGTTTGTATTGGAGTATAGTTGATGAACAATGTTCTGATAATTTCAGGGGAATAGCACAGGGACTCAGCCATACATATACATGGATCCATTGCCCCCAAACCTCCCTTCCCATCAGGCTGCCACATGACACTGAGCAGAGATCCACACGCTGTACAGTAGGTCCTTGTTGGTTATCCACTTTAGACACAGCAGTGCGCACATGTTCAGCCCAAACTCCCTGGTTATGCCTTCCCCTTGGCAACTCTAAGTTTGTTCTCTAAGTCTGTGACTCTGTTTCTGCTCTGTAAGTATAACTTCATTTGTATCATTTCTTTTAGATTCCACATACAGGGGCTGTCACAGGATATTTCTCCCTCTCTGTCTGACTTACCTGCCTCAGTACCACACTCTCTAGGTCATCCATGAAGCCATTGCACCTATGGCCAATTAATCTATGACAAATCCTTTTTTATTAGGTGAGAAAAATAGCTTGGCTGCTCCTCTAAAATCAGACCTTAGTACACGTGAGCCTGAAGAGTTTAATTTTAAGGTTAAAATTAATTTTACGGGGTAAAATTAAACACAGATACATGTGGGCATGGCTACAACGAAAGGGCTGCAATTAAACTGATTTGCTTCTAGTGTCCTCCAGCCACAGGCGTGTTCTCCAATGTACGTAAGTGACGCAGTGTACTGTCTACGTACCTGAGACTTCCCATTTGGAAAATGTTCTGCATGTGGAAAACGTCTCAGAAACAGCACTGGAGTCGTGCCCAAGAGGAAGAGTTCAGGCTGCCACTTGGATTTATCAAGGCAGGCCACTCTAAGAGTGGAAGTGTTCAAAGCTTTTAAAACACAGGTATATTTTCAACTGTATATACTGCAGTGGCCACAGGACTGGAAAAGGTCAGTTTTCATCCCAATCCCAAAGAAAGGCAATGCCAAAGAATGTTCAAACTACCACACGGTTGCACTCATCCCACATGCTAGCAAAGTAATGCTCAAAATTCTCCAAGTGAGGCTTCAACAGTACATAAACTGTGAGCTTCCAGATGTTCAAGCTGGATTTCGTAAAGGCAGAGGAACCAGAGATCAAATTGCCAACATCCACTGGATCATCAAAAAAGCAAAAGAGTTCCAGAAAAACATCTACTTCTACTTTATTGACTATGCCAAAGCCTTTGACAGTGTGGATCACAATAAACTGTAGAAAATTCTTCAAGAGATGGCAATACCACACCATCTGGTCTGCCTCCTGAGAAATGTGTATGTAGGTCAAGAAGCAACAGTGAGAAATGAACATGGAACCACAGAATGGTTCCAAATTGGGAAAGTACGCCAAGGCTGTCTATTATCACTCCACATATTTAACTTATATGCAGAGTACATCATAAGAAATGCCAGGCTGGATGAAGCACCACCTGGAATCAAGACTGCCGGGAGAAATATCAATAACCTCAGATTTGCAGATGACACCATCCTTATGACAGAAAGCAAAGAAAGAAGAGCCTCTTAACAAAAGTGAAAGAGGAGAGTGAAAAAGTTGGCTTAAAACTGAGCATTCAAAAAACAAATATCATGACATCCGGTCCCATCACTTCATGGCAAATAGATGGGGAAATAATGGAAACAGTGAGAGACTTTGTTTTCTTGGGCTCCAAGATCACTGCAGATGGTGACTGCAGCCATGAAATTAAAAGACGCTTGCTCCTTGGAAGAAAAGCTCTGACCAACCCAGACAGCTCAGCATTTGTTGGCAACTTTGTCACCAAAAAAGGTCCGCCTAGTCAAGGTTATGGTTTTCCCAGTGGTCATGTATGGATGTGACACTTGGACTATAAAGAAGGCTGAGTGCTGAAGAAGTGATGCTTTTGAACTGTGGTGTTGGAGAAGACTCCTGAGAGTCCCTTGGACTGCAAGGGACTAAAGGAGATCAGTCATGGGTGTTCTTTGGAAGGACTGATGCTGAAGCCGAAACTCCAATACTTTGGCCACCTGATGCAAAGAGCTGACTCATTGGAAAAGACCCTGATGCTGGGAGGGATTGGGGGCAGGAGGAGAAGGGGATGACAGAGGATGAGATGGCTGGATGGCATCACCGACTCGATGGACATGAGTTTGGGTGAACTCTGGGGGTTGGTGATGGATAGGGAGGACTGGTGTGCTGCAGTCCATGGGGTCACAAAGAGTCGGACACAACTGAGCGACTGAACTGAACTGAATTGAACCTAGACAGCATAAGGTCTGTCTAGTCAAGGCTATGGTTTTTCCAGTAGTCATGTATGGGTGTGAGAGTTGGACTATAAAGAAAGCTGAATACCAAAGAATTAACACTTTTGAACTGTGGTGTTGAAGAAGACTCTTGAGAATCCCTTGGACTGCATCAAACTAGTCAATCCTAAACAAAATCAGTCCTGAATATTCATTGGAAGGACTGATGCTGAAGCTGAAACTCCAATACTTTGGCCACCTGATGCAAAGAGCTGACTCATTGGAAAAGACCCTGATGCTGGGAAAGACTGAAGGCAGGAAAAGAAGGGGACAACAGAGGATGAGATGGTTAGATGGCATCACTGACTAGATGGACAGGAGTTTGAGTAAACTCTGGTAGTTGGTGATGGAGAGAGAAGCCTGGCATGCTGCAGTCCATGGGGTCGCTAAGAGTTCAGACATGACTGAGAGACTGAACTGAACTGATAATTTGCAAAACAGAAAGAGACACTGATGTAGAGAACAAACATATGGACACCAAGAGGGAAAAGGGAGAGGGGGGTGAATTGGGAGACCAGGATTGACAAATACACACTGCTCTGCATACGAGATAACTAATGAGAACCTACCGTATAGCTCAGGGAACTCTACTCCGTGCTCTGTGGGGACCTGAGTGGGAATGAAATCAGAAAAGAGGGGATCTATGTAAACGTGTGGCTGATTCACTCTGCTGTACAGTAGAAACTAACACTGTAAAGCAACTATACTCCAATAAAAAACAAATTTGAAAAGTTAAGAAAAGAAAATTATATAGCATGCTTTAGAAAACCACGGAAGTAGGCCTGCTTGCATCTGGTTCTGCAAATTAACGTTGCTGGACCTCCGTTTTTCTTCACCGTGCCTGGTCAGCCCAGTGTGAGCAGTACTTTCGAGAAGAGCTTAAAGATGAGGGGAATGACCTGCAGAGTAACGATGGGAGCAACACACACCACGGGGTCTGGAGGCCAGTGGGCCCGGGACCAAGCCCTGATTCTCCTAGTCACCAGCTGCATGACCTTGAGCAAACTGCTTAACTTCTCTGCGCCTCAGTTTCCCCATTTGTAAGCAGGCTAGTCACAGGTTGGTGACAGTGATTAAACGTGACCTTGAAGGCATAGCACTTGGCACACTGCTCACTGCCTAAGAGGTGCTCACCACCTCCTGTAATCAATAAGCACTTACTGAGTACCTACTACATGTCAAGTACTGACTACATCTGCACTTCTGAAGTCAATCATGTAGTGGTACCATCTACAGGAATGATAGCTGCGGGCTTCCCAGGTGGCACCAGCGGTAAAGAATCCACCTGCTGATACAGGAGACTCAGGTTCAATCCCTGGGTCAGGAAGATCCTTTGGAGGAGGAAATGGCTCCCCACTCCAGTATTCTTGCCTCTAAAATCCCATGGACAGACAAGCCCGGTGGTCTGCAGTCCATGGGGTCACAAAGAGTTGGACAGGACTGAGCGACTGAGCACGTACTCACTGAATAACTAGGGTGATTTGCTCTTCAACGTTTCCCCTCAAATACTCTTAAAAGTCAAATAGTATTGTAACTTAGATTTAACCAACTCACTTCTGAGGATGAGACCGAGCTGAATTTTATCCCCTGTTCTACAGCCACAGAGAGCCTCCTAAGCTAATTAATGCTATACACAAGATGGGAGGGGAACTTTGCCTGCATCAGAGCACAGTTATTTCCAAGTGCTTTCACCTATAATTTTCCAAAAAGCATCGTAATTGCAAAGTAAGTAGAAGCCAGAGTTGCTAAGGCGTACTCTGTAGTCATCCCTGCTCACCACCGTCCACTCATCAGTGTGGTCCTGAAGCTGGCACAAGCCAATCGGCCTCATCCTAGGTATCCTGCTCATGTGCAACGGGACAAAATGCCGTAACAGATTACAGACCGCACTGACTCAAAACTCGGGGGGAAGGCAGTAAGTAGGTGAGGCCTCTGGAGTTCACGGACGTGAATTCAAGAGCAGCTCAAGCTGGTTTTGTCCTCCACAACCTTAGTCAGCTCATCTCATTTCCTGAGTCTGGAATTCATCCCCTGAAAATGTGGACGATGACAGGACCTAACAGTAGAGTTATTACCAGGCTTAAAGAGAAAAATCTATGAAAATCATCTACCATAAGGTAGACCCACAATAAATGCTTAAGAAAATCTAGCTGCTGCCACTTATTGTCATGATCTTCATCATGCTGATCACCAAATATGATCAGTGAGAACACAGAAGGTAAGAAAAAAGCCACACTTTGACAGACAGGAAACAAAAGGAGCCTGTAGATTCCCAAAAGGAGATAGAGTGGACAAAGAAAGAAATATCTACATTCATTCTCACTTTTAAAAATTGCACTAACATTTGAAATTTCAGATTTTCCATAAAGATATTAAAAAATCCTTAAGAAGAATTACATTATCCCCTTATGTCAGCAACCCACATTTTTAAATAAATTAATGAAAAACGAAAAAGAACTATTTATACCTTGGTTGCCAAAAGGCAGATTTTTATTCTACTTATTTATCTGGTCAAGAGAGGCAGAGGGAAAGAGCTGTATCTCTCCAAGTCATGTTTATCGATTCTGCTCTGAGCGCATTGTCAAGCCAAGATGTGTGGTCACCAACTGTTTCAGACTCGCTGAGGTGGGGAGCAAATCGAGACCCAAGGGATTTCATTTTCACCTGAGAATATCAACTTTCAAAGTCAAGGTAATTTTGTTAAGCTTTCATACTGTATTCCCCTTCAACTAAATCTGAGATATCAGGGTATTAACTTATCAGTGGAAAAAAATTTGAGGTGCTTTTCTCAATTTTTGAAATTATCTATTTGCTAAAGCCTGTAGCTTAGCTTCAAGGTTTTTCTCTTAATCTTTCCAGATCAGGAATATCTCCAAATTCATTTTGAGATGACAAAATTCTGCAATTAAATTTAACATAATCATATATGATTCCTTTAACATAGTCATTTTATCTTTTTAAGCTGAAAAGATGTTCGCATTCCTGAATCAAATTTCCAAAGAGCCACCGCAGAGCATCTCATTCTGCTCATCTTGCTTGAAGCCACGGTTGGATATGAGGGTTGTCACTGAGGGTTCTTCAGTGACAAAGAGTCACTTTTTCCTCTGGGAGAAAGCTCATTCTATTTGCTCTTCCTCAATAACTCTCCCAAGTGGACTGGCCCTTCTCCTTCAGACAGCAGTGCTAACACTTGAAAAATGTCATTTCATGTTGTTCTTTCTAAAATGATTTGGAACCTAGGCAGCTTCACTCCTGTGCTTGACAAATAATGATTCTTGATTGAAAAATAGGACAAAGTGGAAAACACTTCCCATCAAATGGATTTCAAATGCGAGGCTGCTGCACTGCGATATACAGTCATAGAATAACAGCCCTTTTGAGAAAAGGCACTTTAAAACACCCCACATAAGTGAGCGACGATACTTAGCCCCCATCTATTGTCTCTCCCCCAAAATCTGGAGAGCAGCAACACTTCAAAAAAGCAAGAAACCAGGTCTCCAGACGTCACAGTCCAGACAGCAGCACCTAATTAACTGTGGGCTTGCTCTCCTGATGAAACACGTGTACCACGCAGTCATGGCTGCAATGAGGCTAACACGTGCCCCGAGGAGAAGCTCAGAGTCTCCAATGCCAGCGGTTAGGAAGGCAGCATTAAAGATGATTAGTAGGAGGAATTTAACATAAACAGGAGGAAACCTGGAGGGGGGAAAGAACCTTCCTCCACACTCATTTTAAAAAAATGAAAAAACATTCCTACATGTCTATCATGTTTTAAAAAAGAGAGTCCAGTCCTTTGAATAAGTGACAACAATCCCGTAAATAATCAAAACAATGTGTTGCCACTCAAACAAATTAGAAAGGAAAGGCACAGCTCTCACGTCTATAAATATTGTTGTTGTTGTTCAGTTGGTAAGTCGTGTCCTACTCTTTGCGACCTCACAGACTGCAGTGTGCCAGGCTCCTCTGGCCTCCACTATCTTCCCGACTCTGCTCAAATTCATGTCTACTGAGCTGGTGATGCCATCCAACCATCTCACCCTCTGTAGCTCCCTTCATCTCCTGCCCTCAATCTTTCCCAGCATTATGGTCTTTTTCAGTGAGTCAGCTCTAAGCATCAGGTGGCCAAAGTATTGGAGCTTCAGCTTCAGCATCAGTCCTTTCAATCAATATTCAGGGTTCATCTCCTTTAGGATTGCCTAGTTGGATCTCCTTGCAGTCCAAGTGACTCTCAATAGTCTTCTCCAACATCACAGTTTAAAAAAGCATAAATTCTTTGTCATTCAGCTTTCTTTATGGTCCAACTCTCACATCCACACATGACTACTGGAAAAACCATAGCTTTGACTAGACGGACCTTTGTCTGCAAAGCAATGTCTCTGCTTTTTAATACATGGTAGGGTATGTGTGGGGGTATTTCCAGATTCCATGTAAGTCATATATGGAATTACTGGGGGTTGTTGTTTAGTCGCTAAGTCATGGCCAACTCTTTTGCGACCCTGTGGACTGTAGCCCACCAGGCTCCTCTATCCATGGGATTTCCAAAGCAAGAATACTGGAATGGGTTGCCATTTCCTTCTCCAGGGGATCTTCCCAACCCAGGGATCAAACGTGTATCCCCTGCATCAGCAGGCAGACTCTTTACCACTAAGCCATCGAGGAAACCTATAACTCATTTAAGGGTCCTCAAGTAGCCGATGAAAATCTGTGTCTTTGTAAACTCTTCAGATAGCTCCAGTTTGAGACATCTGGTCTAGAGAACACGACAAAAGATTGGCTCCTCCCTACTGTACCGACTCATTCTGACTCTGCGTCACATCTGGAGACACTGGCTCATCTCATTAGTAGTGACCAAATATGTCACTCCGTGTGGGTCTTGGCGAAAAGAAACTCTCAGACCTATGGAAGTATACTACACTCATAGGATCAGGATAACTCTCAATAAATGTCCTTTTCTAAGAAAATACTGACAGTTTGCTACGGAGTGTCCTTGTCTCATTGTAATTCACTGGTTCTGTGCTTTACGTTTGTCGTCCCGCACAATCCTGGAAGCTTGCAAGAGCACAGCAACATGTTAAGGCAAAAAGGGCTTAAAAATAATAAAAACCACATTCTGCGGTGAAAGACGAGTGGCGAGGAGGAAGAGACACAGACTTCACGGTCACGAGAAGCAAGCTCAACACCTTCTACTTGCAACAGTCAGAGACAGAAAGGAAAACCAAAGCACATTTACTGTCACTTACTACATGCCAGACCCTCATCTTATGACATCGTGTGCGTTCACCCTTGATTCTAGCCCAGTACTGTTAACTCCACTGTCTTTCTCAGATTGAGAAAAGAAAAAGGTGTCCACGAGAGGCGTGAACAAGATGCTTTACAAATGCCAGCCACTAATAAGCACTCAGCTCATCCCCTGCACACAACCGGCTCTCCAGACAGCCCGGGGCCCGCCGTTGCCCACGGGGAGCAAACTGTGAAACAGCCAGCTGTGCTTGTCCCAGAGGCATTTCTTATATCCACAGACACGATCTGGGAATTGGGATTTTTTATTTGCAACATTCAGACAGTCTCTTGTAGTCCTGGGAGACCACTTCTGGCAGCAAAGTTGGCAGGAAAAGAGATTTTTCAAAAGAAAAGAATCTGTCTAAATACCTTGGAGAACAGTGAAAAGAGAACGGAAAAGCGTTCTGCTCCTCATGGAACAGAACGACTTTCCATTCAAACCCTCAATGGCATGTGGAAAGGAGAGACAGTTTTCAGGATAACTTGATCCAAAAAAAGATCTTTCATTATATTTCTCATTCAACTCACTTTATCCCCAAATACATGCTTTCCACTCTTTGAAACATACCCATGAATTTTCAGTAATTTCCTTATCTGAATTGTATTTTTTTTTAACTTCATTGGCAAATATACCAGGTTAAATACCTGAGATTTCCAGGAGTCAGAAAAGTCAATAACTTCAAAGAATCCATATCTAAAACATCTTCATATCAGAGAAAAGCAATATTCAGATGTCTGTATGTTCTACAGATGTCAGCATATCAAAACGGCTCACCAACATAATACATTATGCACTTGAATGAAATTTTTGAAATGTGCTTAGTCACTCAGTTGTGTCTGACTCTTTGTGACCCCAAGGACTGTAGTCCCCCCAGGCTCCTCTGTCCATGGAATTCTCCAGGCAAGAATACTGGAGTGGGTAGCCTTTTCCTTCTCCAGGGGATCTTCCGGACCTGGAGGTTGAACCTGGATGTCTTGCACTGCATAAGGATTCTTTAATGTCTGAGCCACCAGGAAAGCCCAATTTAAAATATAGTTCCATTAATATTTCCTGAATTAAGTTAAGCACAAACGTCAGTTGGAGAGAGCACTTTCATAGCTCAGAAGCAGTAACAAAGATACAAAGCGGAGAGTGAACGAGGCATACAGCCCCAGGTTGTAGGCACAGCACGTTGAGTGGCCCAAGGAACATTTTGTAACCTCCATGAACCACACTCATGACCAGGTATCTTGAGGTTCAAAGGGCTTCTGGTTTGCTCAGCTGTTGGCATTTGGTTCTGAGAGATGTAGTCGAGGAGAAAGCAAAAGATAACAATTTCACTCTGGTATTATACAATCAATAGCATCATCCTCTAGAGCAGTGCTGTCCAAGAAAGTCACATACAAGTCACATAGGCTATTTTAAATTTCCTAGTAGCCACATGAATAAAAGGCAAGAAATATATGAAATTAGCCTTAATGATATGGGATTAGCATTGACATATACATACTGCTTTATACAAAACAGGTGACTGAGAACCTACTGTACAGCACCAGGAACTCTATTCAACCCTCTGTGATGACCTATATGGAGAAAAAATCTTTAAAAAGGTAGATATATGTACAACTGAGTCACTCTGCTGTACAGCAGAAACTAACATAGCATGTAAATCAACTATACTCCAATAAAAATTAACTTTAAAATGATTTGTTACATTTAATCCAACATATATAAAACTATTTCAATATGAAGCCAGTATAAAAATAGTTATTACTGAGATATTTGACATTTTTGTGCTAAGCGAATGAAATCTCAGGACATCTCAGTTTGCACTAGGCATATTTCAAGTGCTTAAGAGTACATTTTGGTACATATACACAATGAGTATGACTCAGCCATTAAAAAGAATACATTTGAATCAGTTCTAATGAGGTGGATGAAACTGGAGCCTATTATACAGAGTGAAGTAAGCCAGAAAGAAAAACACCAATACAGTATACTAATGCATATATATGGAATTTAGAAAAATGGTAACAATAACCCTGTACACGAGACAGCAAAAGAGACACTGATGTATAGAACAGTCTTTTGGACTCTATGGGAGAGGGAGAGGGTGGGATGATTTGGGAGAATGGCATTGAAACATGTATAATATCATATGAAACGAGCCACCAGTCCAGGTTCGATGCACAATACTGGATGCTTGGGGCTGGTGCACTGGGATGACCCAGAGGGATGGTATGGGGAAGGAGGAGGGTTCAGGATGGGGAACACATGTATACCTGTGGCGGATTCATTTCGATATTTGGCAAAACCAATACAATATTGTAAAGTTTAAAAATAAAATTAAATTAAAAAAAAAAAGAAGAGTACATTTTGGGATGAACATATATACACTATCATACATAAAACAGATAGTAAGGTCCTACGGTAAAGCACAGGGAAAAAGAATATATGTGATTATATAAACATATACACAAATGTATATGCAAATCACTTTGCTGTACACCTGAAAGTAATCCAATTGTAAATCATTATACATCACCAACTTGATGGACGTGAGTCTGAGTGAACTCTGGGAGTTGGTGATGGACAGGGAGGCCTGGCGTACTGCAATTCATGGGGTCGCAAAGAGTCGGACACGACTGGGCAACTGAACTGAACTGAACTGATACTTGAATAAATTAATAAAAATTCATAGGTGGATCTTTAAGACCAAACAGGAAAACAACAGCACACGCGGCTACTGGCTACCATAATGAGCAGCACTGACACAGAGCACCTCCATCCCACGAAGTTCCACTGGACCGTAATGATCTGGACACTGGAAACTTTAAAATGCAGAGTCAGGCCTCCAGGCAGCGTTTGCTCTTCCTATGTGCCCAGTCTCTGGGGCTAATGAAAATTTCAGTTTAGGGAATCTCAAACTTTTCCATCAACAGACTCACAGAGGAGAAATACATTAAGGGCTTGAAACTGATGACCCCTACAAGGTAGGTCCCCGTCAGCTCTCAGCACATCTCTAGCAACTGTTACAAGAATCTGTATAGACAGTATTGTTATTGTTGTTTAGTCGCTAAATGGTGTCTGACTCTTTTGTGACCCCTTGGACTGCAGCCCACCAGCATTCTCTTTCCATGGGATTTTCCAACTCTGTCCATGCGAATTCTGGAGTGGGTTGCCATTTCCTCCTCCAGGAGATCTTCCCGACCAGGGATCAAACCTGTGTTTCCTCAATCTCCTGCTTTGGCAGGTGGATTCTTTATTACTGAACCACCATGGCTTCCTGTGAACAGTATTACTGACCTCAAAAGAAATGGCTTGTTTCAAAATAAGCACTTACAAAGAACTGTGTTTCAATATTATCTCCACTGTACATTAAAAGAGACACTGGAACAGTTGGCTTGAACTTGGATTTTTCTTTCTGTTTATCAGTGTTTTCCCCAGCAGGGACAGGCACAGAGCCCAGGAGATGAGCCAGTCTCCCCTGGAGTGTAGCCAGGAGTGGTCCCGCAGTACACAAGTCCAGCTCAGAAGTTCAAGGGCAAACCCAGCAGCCTCCTTCTTCCCCCTCCTTAAAAGAAGTTGCCAAAAGAAATGACTCTTTCCCAAAATGGTTATTACAAAAAGCAAATACATGATTCAACCATTTAATTAAGGCACAAATTAACTGAAGCCGTACCCATGCAGATATTTAAATTTGGTGAATTCAGAACTATACATACAGCAAGAAAGAGGAATCTCTATAGAAAGAAAGCCAGCTCTCCCCTGACCATTCTCTTCAGTGAGCATACAGCCTCAGGGCAAGCAACTGGTCCCATTATCCTCCCCACTGGAGCATCTTTTTGACATGAGTATCATATCATCTTTTAAATAAAATATTTTTCATGCACATGGCCCCTAAACTCAACAGTGCAGTGCAGTTTATTGCCTGGAGCAGTGGTAAATAATCCTTCAGGCAATGCAGGAGACATGGTTAGATCCTGGGGTCAGGAAGATCCCCTGGAGAAGGAAATGGCAACCCACTCCAGTATTCTTGCCTGGAAAATTCCATGGACAGAGGAGCGTGGTGGGCTACAGTCCATGGGGTCGCAAAATGTCAGACACGAGTGAGCATGTATGCACATATGCAAAGGATTAATCTAGGACATTTTGACTCTGCATAATTTTTGCCTGAAGACTTGAACATCCAGCATACCCCTTTACTTGTCACATTTTATATGGCAGGTTCCTCCAAGAAGACCTTTTAAAACTGACACCATGGTAGGGAAGACAAAGATATATGTACAAACCACTATCAAATTAGGCAGAAAGCCACTGCACCTGTTAGACTGTTAAAATATGTGAACTCAAACAGTAAACTAACATTTCTGCCAGCTCAAAAGAAGACGTCTTAGAGGAGGTAGCATTTGACATAGGTCCTCAAGGAAAAGGAGGACTTCAAAAAACAGGAATAGGATGGAACAACTTTATACCCAGCAGGCAACTACATAAGTAAATCCATAAATATAAGAAATTAGATTTTGTGCTGAAGAAATAGACAATATTCCAGTGTGACCAACATGTAGGAAGCATTTTTTTTTAAGTAGGGAAACGTGTGTGTAAATAGAGGCTTGGGCCCAATCCCAATATGTTGATCATGGTAGGACAGGCTGTGATTCTAAGCCCCAGCGTGCATAACGGCCCAAACTCCGTAAACACTTACTTTCCATCCGTGTGACAATGTCCAGCAGAAACTTCACCTGAGGGGCCCTGTCCTCCACACAGGGATTCAAGGATCTGGGCTCCTTCCACCTTGCGGCTCCACTGTGTTTCAGGGGAAAAGGTACAGTACAGTCTGTATTTCAGAGAAGTAAGTATGACTCTTACATTTCTAAAGAGATGTAAAATACTCAAAATAAGAAAGATTTGTATTGACACACCATTCCACAGAGCATGAATATTGACTATCTGGTCCTTTCCAGAAAAAAGCCTTGGAAACTTCTGCCTTAAGGCCTCACTATCTCCCGTACGCAACAGTCACAAAGAGAAAAAATTTGTGGAGCGGCTTCAGCCCTTTCTTAAAAGCCTTGCCACCAAATGACATCCATAACTTTGGCCAAACATCCCTTCTCCTTCCATTGGCTAGAACTCAGTCACATGGCCAGCCCTACTTCCAAAGAAGGCTGGGAAAGGTAGTCCAGCTGTGTGTCCAGGAAGAAAAGGAAATAGGATTCTGGTAGACAGCTATCAGTCTCTGAACATCCAGCTTATATTTTCTTCAAAAAGCAATGAGGAACCACAGGGAATTTTGGGAGAGAGAACTGATGTGATAAAATTGCTTAAAAGCATCTCCTTCTGAAGTTTTAATAAGCATTCACCTGCAAGGAGCAGAATCAGGCATTCTCAAGGCAAAGAGGCGCTAACCAGACTTACATGCACCTGGCAAATGGCCCAGCCATTTTTAAAACCACCTATTTGTCAGTTAAACTTCACCACAAAGCAATTAGCATACTGATGTTTATTTCCACAAAGCACAGACTGTAGTTGTAAGGATTTACAATAACAGTAGATTCTCATTAATGGTATGTGAAAAACATCAACAGCAAAGTATTGATTCAAAGATAAATTTCCTTCAGTAGAGAAGCACAGACCAGATACCATGGAAACACAAGGTACATATAGGGAGTCAGCAGTTCAGGCTCTGACAGTCTCTCCATGAGATGAAACTAACAGAGGCTTAGAAATCAGAATGGCCTGGGTTCTGATTTCCACTCTCACACAAGCTATATGACCACAAGATCACTTCATGTCTCAGTTCCATCATCTGTAAAACGGAAGTTAAAAAAAAAAACTGCTTTGCAAATGATTGTAAGGATTAATAATGATTAACAGAAGGCAGTTGATGCAGTGTCTGGCACAGAATAAACCTAAATAAATTTTAACTACTACCAGTACTATTATCATTATCATGCCCATTTAGGCCTCTCTTGAATAAAAATGAAGTCATTTGTATCTTAAAATGGTTTGCCAATGACATGTAATTTACAAACATATTAAAATATATAGTTACAACTTGCTCTTTCATTTCAAATTTATAAGAGAAGCAGAAGTTCAAAAAGCAATTTCCCTAATTAAAAAGAATCTGATATTCAATACGCAAATGAGGTTTCAGAGCCATTAGATGAATGAATCCAGCCCATTCTTCATGCTCCTTCGTGGTTTTCAAAACTAGTCTACCTTTAAACACTTAGAACCCAGTGGTTGCTGGATGAGAGTTCCAGGAGAGTCCTTTTCCATTATGAGACCCTTGCATAAGTCACACAAGTCATCATTTAGTAGAGAAAGGACATAAAAGACAACATGTAGAACACAGTATTTTGTGACATTCATCTGAGGCCTTTTGTTCCATGACAAAATCAGTAGTCAGCTTATTAAAGCATTATGTACTATGAACTTCTTAGCTGAAGCACAAAGCAGGCATTCAGTGAGGACCTGTCATTTAATAAAATGATGTGGACCTTGGGCCTGTAGTTTATCAGTTACTCTTCTTAAAGGCACCTGTCACCTGCTTTCAAAGTTGACATGATTCCCACCTTAAGCTGGGTTCCCTTGAAAGCAGGCCTAAGACAAGAATTTGAAGGTGCATGGTTTATTTTTTTATGCTACCCCAGGAAGAACCAAGGGAGAAGCCAATGGCACCCCACTCCAGTACTCCTGTCTGGAAAATCCCATGGATGGAGGAGCCTGGAAGGCTGCAGTCCATGGGGTTGCTGAGGGTCGGACACGACTAAGCGACTTCACTTTCACTTTTCACTTTCATGCATTGGAGAGGGAAACGGCAACCCACTTCAGTGTTCTTGCCTGGAGAATCCCAGGGACGGGGGAGCCTGATGGGCTGCCATCTATGGCGTCGCACAGAGTCAGACACGACTGAAGTGACTTAGCAGCAGCAGTAGGAAGAACCAGGAGGGAAGCCAGGAAGTAAGGTGCAGAGAGGGAGAGAGCAAATTAACCAAGTTTCAACAAGGTTACCCCTGCCAAAAACTGGGCTCAGTCCTTCTGGGAACCTCTAGGGGGCAATGCCTCAAGGTTGTTCCATGAGATGCGGGGGAAAACGAAGGTATTTAACCACTAACTCTTTTTGTTAGGTTGATGGAAAGGCCTGAAGGTGTTAAGAGTCTGGTACTCCATCCTGCCCAGTTAGGCCAAAACCTTTTCTCTTCCTACAGCCAGAGAAAACCCCCTTGTGGTGCTGAAGAGGCATGGGTAAGGTGCTAACAATGTGTGTTAACACACACCATTATATTATATGCTGTGGACTTACACTAGTATTACATATAAACACAGTAATAATTAACATTCTATTATATAAAAAGTAGTTAAAACAATTCTAATGATATTTAATGATAAAATAAGCCAAGTATTGTCATCACCACTGGTACTTTACCCAAAAGGAAATATGTTTAGTTACCCTAAACCTGCCAGAAAATCTGTCTGTCATACTAGGGTTCTCCAGAGAAGCAGGAGTGATGTGATATATGTATAGCTGGATACAGATACAGAGATGGAGAGGGAGTTACAGAGACAGATAAGGAATTGGCTCACACGTCAGGTTTACAGAGGCTGCCAAATCCTGAGGCCTGCATGAGGAGCTGGCAAGCCGAAGACCCAGGAAAGGCAACAGTGTGGTTCCAGCCAAATGATGCCAGGGTCCAGATCCACAAAGAGCCGCTGTTTCAGCTCACAGCTGAAGGCAGGATAAAACCAAAGCCCCAGATCAAAGGCCCTAGGGCACAGAGAATGCTCTGTTTCTCGGAGGAAGGCCAGTCCCTCAGTTCAATGCAAGTCTTCAACTGATTAGATGAGGCTCACCCACGTTAGGGAGGGCAATCTGCTTTACTCAACCTACCAACTCAAATATTAGTCTCATCCAAAAGCACCCTCACACTTAATCATAAAAGAACGAAACTGGGTCATCTGCAGAGATGCAGATGGACCTGGAGACTGTTACACAAAACGAAGTAAGTCAGAGAAAAACAAACAGTGTATATTAATGCATATATGTGGATCCTAGAAAAATGGTACCGATGATCTTACTGCAAAGCAGAAACAGAGACATGACATAGAGGATAAGCATATGGACACCAGGAGGGGAAGGGGGAGGTGGGATGAGGTTGAGCCTGGGATTGAGGCATACATATTATCAATACTACGTATAGAACAGGTAACTAATGAGCGCCTACTGTAGAGCACAGGAACTCTACTCAGAGCTTCATGGTGACCTAAATGGGAAGGAAACCCAAA
Organism: Bos indicus x Bos taurus; assembly: GCF_003369695.1. Classification (NCBI taxonomy): domain Eukaryota; kingdom Metazoa; phylum Chordata; class Mammalia; order Artiodactyla; family Bovidae; genus Bos; species Bos indicus x Bos taurus. Next base: position 42,494,816 of record NC_040102.1, on the reverse strand, counting down.
GAAGCATGGATATGTGTGTATATGTATATATAGATACAGCTGATTCACTTTGCTATACAATAGAATCTAACACAACATTGTGAAGTAACTTATACTCTAATAAAGATTCATTTAAAAATAAGAACAAACAAAAAAAAACAGAAACAAAAACACCCTCACAGAAACACACAAGCTGATGCTTAAGCACCGACCTGGGCACCTCGTGACCCAGCCGAGCTGACACCGAAAATTAACCGTCACGTTCATTTCGCAAACGGAGTACCCGGTAATTTTTTTTTCAGATTGAGAACTCAAAATACTTAAATTTCTTCACACTTTCACAAGACAAGAACTAAACCAGGGAAAACAATTATAGGAAAGAGTGTTTGAACTAGCCCCCACCGAAACACATTATGAGAATAGCTGTATTTTATGCTCAAACATTTCTGTCAGTCCAACTTGTTTTTAGGGTCAAGGGTCACAGATCTGCAGTCAAGGGTGTTTCTTTCTAAGAGCTCTGGACAGACCACTGTGGGAAGAAACACGAACTTTCTTATATATACATTCATATATACATATGAACAGAGGTTTCTATAACGAAGCAAGAAATGCAGAGGCCAACCTGCTTTTGTTAATACATCAGTGACCTAAACAACCCTGACATTTGGGTTCCTAGATATATACAAACACATCAAAATCTAGTTAATGACAATATCTTTGTTGTGTATAATAAATCAGGTTTTACCTTTCTAAATATTAACTGCTCCATACAGTTATCTCTGACACCTTCTGCTTAAAATTCAGTAGGTCAAAGGGATTAGGACGCCTCTCTTTCAAGGTCTGTGTTCTTATTGGAAATCACAATGAGTGAGTGTTCACTTCTCTTGTTCCAGGTTATTTGCCAGAAATCACAGTGTCTTACCACAAACTTTATTGACTAAATGTGATAAATACCTAGTGCCTCATTTGTGTGTTTTTAATACTTTTTGTGGTAAGCATGATATTTTATCCCCCCCCCCCCAAAAAAAAAACAGAAGAGAAGACTTTGCAAGGGGATAGGAGGAGGGTGCTTTTTATTATTTTCTTACCCAGATGTCAGGTAAGAAAAAGTCAGGATCTTTTCCTGTTCCTGGGATGTAAGAGAAAATAAAATAGAAATATATGCTCTTGTGGTGTTTACATTCAAGGGCCAGAGAGGGAAGATAGAAGTAAGTCACTAAAATATAAGTAAGTGCTCAGAAAAAGGCAAGCTGTACAAGAAAACCAGGAGAAAACTGAACACTCCAAAACCAGCAGCCCGGAGAGGTTCAACGAGCTGTGCTAGACAGATAACAAAGGTCCGTCTAGTCAAGGCTATGGTTTTTCCAGGAGTCATGTACGGATGTGAGAGTTGGACTATAAAGAAAGCTGAGCACTGAAGAATTGATACTTTTGAACTGTGGTGTTGGAGAAGACTCTTGAGAGTTCCTTGGACTGCAAGGATATCCAACCAGTCCATCCTAAAGGAAATCAATCCTGAATATTCATTGGAAAGACTAATGCTGAAGCTGAAACTCCAATCCTTTGGCCACCTGATGCGAAGAGCTAACTCTTTTGAAAAGACCCTGATGCTGGGAAAGATTGAAGGCAAGAGGAGAAGGGGAAGACAGAGGATGAGATGGTTGGATGGCATCACCGACTCAATGGACATGAGTTTGTGTAAGCTCTGGGAGTTGGTGATGGACAGGGAGGCCTGGCATGCTGCAGTCCGTGGGGTCTCAAAGAGTCGGACACAACTGAGCAACTGAACTGAACTGAACTGAGACAGATAACCTGAGTGAGCACTTGCGATAGCAAATAGAATGGATAACAGAACTAACTCTGAACTTTAAGACTATAAAAAGCTAACTTTAGGTTATTAAGTGTGATATCAACCATAGCAGGGTCTGTGATATCACCGGGCTCTCTACACTTACTCACCTTACAGATTTTCTTAGAGTCCAGAGTGAGAGCCTGGAATGGCCAATTGCCCATCATGGCAGCCCCTCCTGTTATCTGGCAGGTCATACAGACCTCTGCAGCTGCAGATGCAGGTATACACTTCCTCACACTGCACCAGAAACTGGAACACGCCAAGGAAGAAGCAGCGTCTCTGGTTTAAAAATTCAGTTACTCCTGCAAATTTCCCCATGATCCGTGGATAGTTGGGACATACGTCTTCTTCCTCCCTAACGTAGCACACCACAAGTTATTCAGTTCAGTTCAGCCTCTCAGTCGTGTCCGACTCTTTGCGACCCCATGAATCGCAGCATGCCAGGCCTCCCTGTCCATCAACAACTCCCAGAGTTCACTCAGACGTAGTAAAAAATTATTTTAAAAGAGCCAGACACCCTTTATGCCCTGACTTGTATTTCCGGGTCTCACAACTCTGATTAGGTCATTCCTGCAACAACCAGCTGCTGGAAAGGTCACCTGGCGGCACACCTGCCCAGGGCTGAGGTTGGATGCCTGCCAGAGGCTGCCAAGATCAACCTGAACTTGCAGGAGCATTAACACCGCTAGGGGAGTGGTTCCCAGAGTGTGGCCTCTGGGTTAACAGTCTCAACATCACTTTAGACCTTGACAGAAATGCAAATTCTCCAGCACTACCCAAGACCTACTGAAACTCAACAGAGAGAGTTCAGCAATACCAGTAGAATCTCATACCCTTGGCTTGGCTTGGCTTTCCTTCTTCTCCATTCTGCTCTTCCGAGCCCCATGCTTCAATTCCTTGGGAATCACTTCCCAAAATAAGATAAGTCCTTGTCTCATGCTCTGCGTTTCTGAAGGAACCCATGCTAAACAGCACCTATTCCATCAGTGTCAACACACAAGCTTACTCTCCCACAGATTTCAATCTTCTTTGCAATATCCACTTGCGCAGTGCACAACTCACTCCCCTCCGATTTTAACAAGTGCTTGTATTTATTTCCTTCGGTTTGTTCCTAATATTCAGGAGGAATATCCCAGCTTCTGCCAGAATCACCATTCACATGTCTTAAGACTACTCTTTCTGTTTTTATTCCCAAATGAACACCTTCTAACTCCCAAATTCTTCAGTATCAGCATTCAGATCATTATCAAGCAATCAGCATCACTATCCCTGGCAGGATAACTGCTACTAGAATATAACGTCCTGGTGACATCCGAGGTGACCTCAGTGGCGTGTCCTCTGGAAAGCAGGACGGCACACAGCTCACTGTGCCCCAGTGGGACTGCTGATTAAGAAAGCAAGACCCTCACTCAGTTTGCAGTGATGAGCTTCTTCTCCCTGGAGTGTCCCCATCCCCTGGAATTCCTTCCAATAAAGATTCTTCCTGTGATCTTTGGTTTTTTAGGACCCTCCATATGTTCTCCATAGAGAGTGCACCAATTCACACTCCCGCCAACAGTGTAGGAGGGTTTCCTTTCCTGCACACCTTCTTCAGCATTTATTGTTTATGGATTTTTGATGATGGCCATTCTGATTGGTTTGAGGTAACACCTTATTGTAGTTTTGATTTGCATTTCTCTACTAATGAATGGCAACCCACTCCAGTGTTCTTGCCTGGAGAATCCCAGGGACGGGGGAGCCTGGTGGGCTGCCGTCTATGGGGTCACACAGAGTCGGACATGACTGAAGCGACTTAGCAACAAGAAATAATGAATGATATTAAACACCTTTTCATGTGTTTATTGCCCATCTGTATGTCTTCTTTGGAGAAACGTCTATTTAGGTCTTCTGCCCATTTTTTGACTGGGTTGTCTTTTTGATATTAAGTTGTACTAGCTGTTTCTATATTTTGGAAATTAAGCCACTCCTGGGCGTATATCTGGAAAAGATGAGAACTCTAATTAGAAAAGATACGCACACCCTCAGTGTTCAATGCAGCACTGTTTATAATAGCCAAGATATGGAAGCAGTCTAAATGTTCATCAATAGATAGATGGATAAAAATGAAGTGGTACATATATACAATGGAATATTAGTCAGCCATAAAAAGAATGAAACAATACCATTTGCAACAGCATAGATAAAACTAGAGATTATCATACAAAGTGAGGAAAGCCATACGGAGAAAGACAAATATCACGTGACGTTGCTTATACGGGAAATCTAAAAAAATAATGCAAATGAACTTATTTACAAAACAGCCCACAGACACAGAAAACAAACTTACAGCTGCCAAAGGGGAAAAGGGAGGTGGAGGATACGTTAACAGCTTGGGATTTACAGATACACAGTAGTTAGTGTATATAGAATAGATAACCAATACGGATCTACTGCATAGCACAGGGAACTATTCAATATCTTATAATAATTTATAATGGAAAATAATTTGACACACCTGAAACTAACACAAAACTGTATGTCAACAACAGTTACATATAAACATTCTTAACTTTTTTAAAGTAAGAAAAAGGAAAGGATTTAGTTAAACCTAAAGGAGTACGTCAAGGTTGTATATTGTCACCCTGCTTATTTAACTTCTATGCAGAGTACATCACGAGAAACCCTGGACTGGAAGAAGCACAAGCTGGAATCAAGATTGCCAGGAGAAATATCAATAACCTCAGATATGCAGATGACACCACCCTTATGGCAGAAAGTGAAGAGGAACTCAAAAGCCTCTTGATGAAAGTGAAAGTGGAGAGTGAAAAAGTTGGCTTAAAGCTCAACATTCAGAAAACGAAGATCATGGCATCCGGTCCCATCACTTCATGGGAAATAGATGGGGAAACAGTGGAAACAGTGTCAGAGTTTATTTTTCTGGGCTCCAAAATCACTGCAGATGGTGACTGCAGCCATGAAATTAAAAGACGCTTACTCCTTGGAAGGAAAGTTATGACCAACCTAGATAGCATATTCAAAAGCAGAGACATTACTTTGCCAACAAAGGTTCGTCTAGTCAAGGCTATGGTTTTTCTAGTGGTCATGTATGGATGTGAGAGTTGGACTGTGAAGAAGGCTGAGTGCCGAAGAATTGATGCTTTTGAACTGTGGTGTTGGAGAAGACCGGAGAAGGCAATGGCACCCCACTCCAGTACTTTTGCCTAGAAAATCCCATGGACAGAGGAGCCTGGTGGGCTGCAGTTCATGGGGTCGCTGGAGTTGGACACGACTGAGCGACTTCACTTTCACTTTTCACTTTCATGCATTGGAGAAGGAAATGGCAACCCACTCCAGTGTTCTTGCCTGGAGAATCCCAGGGACGGGAAGCCTGGTTGGCTGCCGTCTATGGGGTCCCACAGAGTCGGACACGACTGAAGCGATGCAGCAGCAGCAGCAGCAGCAGTTGGAGAAGACTCTTAAGAGTCCCTTGGACTACAAGGAGATCCAACCAGTCCATTCTGAAGGAATTCAGCCCTGGGAATTCTTTGGAAGGAATGATGCTAAAGCTGAAACTCCAGTACTTTGGCCACCTCATGCGAAGAGTTGACTCATTGGAAAAGACTCTGATGCTGGAGGGATTGGGGGCAAGATGAGAAGGGGACGACAGAGGATGAGATGGCTGGATGGCATCACTGACTCGATAGATGTGAGTCTGAGTGAACTCTGGGAGTTGGTGATGGACAGGGAGGCCTGGCGTGCTGCAATTCATGGGGTCACAAAGAGTCGGACACAGTTCAGTCGGACACTGAACTGAACTGAGGTCTTCTATGATCAGGAAAGAAAGGCACCAGCAGCCAAGCAGCCAAGAAACAAAGGAGGGGAATGAACAGGAAGTGTATCCAACTCCAGGCCCATTGAGAACCAGCTTGCTTTAAAATTTGCTGAGACGAGAGAGGAGCATCAGTAGAAGTTCAGGATGTGTTTCTCTTTTCCTCTTCTGTCCAGGACATTTGTGTGAAAAACAGTTTAGTAAAAGAAATAAGATCAATCAAAAAGTGTCTGTGGGAAGAAAAAAAAATGTAATGAAGCCTGTATTTCATGCTGTCACTGTTGTCCCGGTACAAGCAAGAAAGAACGGGATTGTTAAAGCAGGAGGAGAGGTGGGCTCCAGGGAAGTTTCAGCCGAAGGAGAATTCTAGATCTCAGCACTAGTAACTTACAGCATCCTGATGTGAGATAAGTCATCTCACCTTTGACTGCCGCTTTTGCCTAGCTCATTTATTACAACAAATGACTGGAAACCCAGAGCATGTGATTTATTTATCTATCAACTTGCTAAAGTCCAGACTAACCCAGAGAGAAAACAGGAATGAGAAAGCCATCTTTCATTTTGAACTAAACACTTGTTACCAAATCATGAAAATTTGTCCTTCATCCAACCTACATCCAAGATCAATAATGAAAGGTCATGTCTTGGGACCAAGGTGACTTGAAGGCTTCCACTAAATCTCCAGCCTTCTGTGAACTTGAGCTTCGACCTTCAGAGACAACAGGGCACAGAGTTTGGCAGCAAATGATCCAATTACTTTAATGCCGATGTGAAAATTGTGACTCTGTTAATTTAAAACATAGTTTCACTGTGAATAGTTCAAGTTTTATTTTGATTCTGGCTTTTAATACTTACTGATAAGTATGCAGAAAGAGATACTTTGGGACTTTTTATTACCATATTGCCTAATACTGCTTCTGTGTTTAAAAAATCTGCTTATTGTAAGCAGGGTACAGTCAATTGTGCATATTGGATTTAATTTTCTACTATGCAAATAAAAATGCCTAAATGCAATTTACAGATCTTCTTTTTTTTTTTTTTTTTCAAATACTGTATATGTGTATGTTGGTTTCTAGTGCCATCTGAATGACCCATGCTGAAAAGGTTTTCATTTTGCATTTCCAAAATATATACAGAACCCATTAAAAGAAAAAATGTAAGTCATAACTTAGATAGGAAAGATAATGCTCCAATCATAACCCAGTGGTTTTACATAACCAATATGTCTCTGGCCTCATCAGCCTACAACTATAAAATAAGGTCACATTTTCTTTTGTTTACCAAACTGCTACAGCAAAATCCTTTCCTAATCATCAGCCATTCCCCCAGTGACCTTCAGCTATTTCTGAGGGTGTCACAAGATGCTCCTTGCCACCTGTGAAACCGGGAAAAAGCCCCAACTGTGACCCTCCACTTCTAGGATCTTTGTCGTTTGACGGCTACTGCCTATGACCCGGACCATATCAACAAACTCGTGACATAGCTGCCTTGTCCCACCTACTGCTGCTGCTCCCAGACTTCCCTTGGGGAGACTCTGATCCTCCAGTCCTGCTCCACAGGCAAAGGACAGGCAAGGGCCGCCACTGAACTCGCCAACATGCCAACGGATGATCTCTCGGCAAAGAGAACTAAGGCGATTCAAGCTCACTGCAAGAAGGGAGGACACCATCTTCACAGAGGCTCCGCAGCATCTTAGAAGGAAAATCGGAGGTAAGGTATTTACAGGGCTATAGGGTCCAGGCTCAAGTTGGTTAAGGCCTATCTTTTAAGGTGGGGAATTAGCTGGGATTGGGCAAAGTCTGTGACCTGATAGTTTAGATCAGTTGATACAAAGCTGAGACTCTGGAAGCAAATACCGATAAGTAAATTGTTTGATAAGCAGGCTATTTGCCTTAGTGAGCAGACTACTGGCTCTGATCAATTAATCAGTGGAAATTTCCCAAAGCAAATGGTCAGGTTATTTACTGGCATACCATCTCATCTTTCCCAGGCAAAGGCTTCCTGAAACGAAAACCTGATGTTAACATAGGTGCCCTAAGCCTTATGCACATATTGTTCCCACCAAAGGGCTCCGTTTCCCCTCAAAGTCCGGCTTCCCGTCTCACTACTGATCGGCCTCACTCGGCCAAGGGCAGATCATTCCTTTCAGATTCTCAGAATCTGCCCAACTGACCCTCAACCTTGTTTAGGAAAAAGAAGGAAGGAGGGGAGGGAGGAAAGAAGGGAGAATGAAGGAAGGACGGAAGGAAAGGAGGGGGAGGGACACACACCTTCACCAAGCTCAGCCTTTCCCGTACCCTTTTCTCTCACCTACACTTCACATGGGGGCTTCCCCAGTGGCTCAGGGGTAAAGAACCTGCCTGCAGTGCAGGAGACACAGGACATGTGGGTTCAATTCCTGGGTCGGGAAGGTCCCCTGAAGGAGAAAATGGCACCCCTCCAGTATTCTTGCCAGGAAAATCCACGGACAGAGGAGCCTGGTGGGCTACAGTCCATGGAGTGGAAAAGAGTCAGACTTGGCTGAGGCCACACACACGCAAACTTAATGTGGACTTGCAGTAAGAACCCCCTGACCCCACTAAGGATATGGTCTCGCCTTAACCTGATGACCCAACAAGAGGGTCACATTCGTGTATTTCCCAGTTTCTGGTTCTGTTGATCTTTTTCATGGTCCACTTGTAACCTACATTTTCTGGAAACTGGACATAAAGCACATACTTTTTATGTTTCTATGAATATATTCCTACCCAGATTTTCCTTCTAAGCATCAACAAAGAGGTTTATTCTAACTGTGGAGGACAACGAGAACATTCTGCTCTGCAATTCAAAATTTGATTCTAGGTAACATATTAATTTTTAAAAATTGTCACCTTAATAATCCAAAGCAAAAGAAGCCTAGAACAGATAAATATATACCAATCTAAACTAAGAAAATAAAAGCTATTCAATACATACTTTCTTTTAAGTATGTATTGCATTTTTAATCCTTTCAAGGAAATAGCCTATCCCCAAGCTAGAGCCATTCATTCACATGTTGTTTAAAATATGAGTTGCTACCCATTGATGACTTCAGTCAATGCCATAATTCTAAATACAATGTCAAAACCATCCGACTCTAGGATCTAAATTCTGGAGCCACAAAAGCACTAAGGTCTTTGCAACATCCTATTTTGTTGGGGAAATGCTTAAAATTTCAAAATCAAGAGACAACTGGGATATCTTGAAATTAACTCTACAGTGAATATCCTCCTGGGAAAGACGTGTCCAAAACGATGAGTTGAACATGCACAGGGACTGAGACAAGTATTATTAATTTTTCTGAGTCTATGAGCCCTCTGAAGGCAGAGCCTGTCCCCAGTACTAAACACAAAATAACTGTTAAACATTTGATGACTGACTGACTGAGTGAGTGAGTGAATGAGTGAATGGAAGACTTGCCACCAGCCGGCCTGGGCTCTGCATCCTGAATCTGGTCTAGAGGCCTTGGAGCCACCATCAGGTAGAGCTGCACCAAGAAGAAGAATTCTTCATTTTGAAAACTGCTGATGTAGCAAATTCATGGGAACTTCTAAGCTCCACAGAGAAGTGATAAGACCATAAAATGGACCTAGAAATAGTAGAGCAGGCCAAAATATCAACAGACCTGGAGACAAACCCCTGGAAGAGGCTGGGAACCAGGGCGAGGCTAAGCGGTGGGGAAGAGCCAGAATATCACACTGGGCTGAAGCTGCCCCTCCCTCGGGAAGCACAGTTAATCCAGACAAGCTAGGCCCTCGGACACTGTCCACACCTCACAGTGGCTGGGAGAGTTTGGGGATCCTGCCTCCTGACATCTTACAATTGACCGTGGTGGCAAGTGCAGAGAAAACTGCAAGGTCAGGGCCTCTAACCACCCAGCAGGTACCCTGCCACTGAAAGGAAAAATCTTCTCAAGCTTTTCTTTTCTGGTGAAAAGCAATGTGACAATCCTTCAAAATCCTTCAGGACTCAGGTCCCAAGTATTGCTCTTTCTAATAGAAGACTGTCGTCTCTTAAGTACTGCAGGGTGATTAATTCTGACTTCAAAGGAAGTAAGGGCTTCCACTCGCCCCTCACCAACAGCTAGGCTTCATGATGAACACGGCTAGTCTCCTGCCTACAAACCTTCAACTCAGGAGCCTTCAAAGATGTGAACATGGCCCTGTAACCCAGCTGTCATACTCTACCTTTCAAGGTGCTATTTTGTAAAACTAAAAATGCTTTCTTTATTTGTGTGTTTGTTTTATGTATTGTTTGTATGAAAAGTATTATGAATCTATTACAGTGCAGCACTGTTAACACAATATACCTGATTGTGCTAGTTGGGTATGTAGGCTAACCTTGTTGGACTCACGGACAAATCAGAGTCATGAACGCACTCTCAGAATAGAACTCTTTCATATGTAGGGGACTCACCATACATGTTTCAGAATGTATTTAAAATCTGATCCTAACACTCCCCATAGGAGCTATTCTTGTTTGGACGTCAGTATCCTTCTCACGAAAGCAGGAACAGAATTATCCCCTCCCATGGGAAAACCTACAGACACTTGGGCCAGATCTGAGAATTCATCTCGGGGATTTCTTTACGGCTCCCTCCCTTTCTTCTCTCTCTCTCTCTCTCAGGTCCCCAAGGCTGTGATTCTCTACTTTGGCAGCACAGAAATAACATCTTGCGAGCTTCTTTGAAAACTGGTTCCTGGGTCCACACACTGACTTTCTGGCCTGCTGGGAAGGTCCAGGTGTCCAAAAAAAATTTAGGTGATTCTAATGTACAAGCCATCTTGGCACATACTCTCTCCCTGAGCTCACACGGAGGCTGAAACAGAAATTCAGCAGAAGAGACCCTCCCAAGAGCAGAGCAAAGGCCTGCCTTTACAGCCAGGTTTTCCCCGCAGTGGAATGAAAGCCTGAGACTGTGGAGAAGGAGGCAGAAGGTGAGGGAAGGGGCCCAGGAAGAACAGGGCATCCCTGACGTGGGGGAGGGAGCTCCTGCTATAGGGGATCCAAGACTGGGATGGGGGGACTTCCAAGGCCAGCCTGCCTTCAGCGAAAACACTCCCCTCTGCCCAGAGTCAACCTGCCGATCAAGGGTACTAGATTCTTATCAGCCCTCCAGACAGCAGGGGAGATTTTAGACTTTCTGTGTTAAGATGTGGGCATGAGGGGAGACCCGCTTCTCATAGAGATGTCTGGACACAAAGAGAACAAAGAGTATCACTCACCATCCGGTTACATAAAGGGTTAAGGCACAGCCCACTGCAGCCCACCCGCTGGTCACAGCGCCCCCTGGGGGAAATTCAAGATGGAAAAGGCAGGCTGAGGCATTCCATGCTTCAGACAAACTAGCCCTTAGATAGTTCAGCTGCAAACCTCAGGAAGAATTCCACGATCCCAGGCTCATGCACCTTCTCCTACTCAGAAGAGCACTCAAGTCATTTTGAGACGCCGGTTCTCTGTGATTGCATGCGTGTATGCTCAGTTGTCGGAGAAGGCAATGGCACCCCACTCCAGTACTCTTACCTGGAAAATCCCATGAATGGTGGGCTGCAGTCCATGGGGTCGCTAAGAGTCGGACACGACTGAGCAACTTCACTTTCACTTTTCACTTCCATGCATTGGAGAAGGAAATGGCAACCCACTCCAGTGTTCTTGCCTGGAGAATCCCAGGGACGGGCGAGCCTGGTGGGCTGCCGTCTATGGGGTCGCACAGAGTCGGACACGACTGGACCTAGCAGCAACAGCAGCATGCTCAGTTGCTGAGTCTGACTGTACTGGAACCCCATCCTCTGTCCATGGGATTTCCCAGGCAAGAAGAAGACTGGAGTGGGCTGCCATTTCCTTCTCCAGGGGATCTTCTGACTCACGGATCAAACCCACGTTTCCTGTGTTAGCAGGAAGTTTCTTTTACCACTGAGCCACCAAGGAAGCCCTTCTTTGTGATTAGCAGTCATCTTTTTACGAAAATATATGCTTTACTACATGTATTTCCCAGCCAAAAATTCAAATATATATATATATATATATATATATATATATATATATGTGTGTGTGTGTTCAGTCTCTCATTCATGTCCGACTCTTTGCAACACCATGGACTGTAGCCCCCCAGGCTCCTCTGTCCGTGGGATTTCCCCGGAAAGAACCCTGGAGTGGGTTGCCAGTTCCTCCTCCAGGGGGTCTTCCCGACTCGGGGGTGGGACCCACCTCTCCTGCATTGGCATGTGGACTCTTGCCACTGAGCCGCCTGGGAAGCTGCTCCTGGGCTAGTCCATAGTCATTCCCTGACTAAACCTTGAACTCACAGCTCTTACATTGTGCGCTTTCTTTCAGTTGACCGACGGGACTCGGCATTGCTGACGAGGAACGACCTGCAGGCTCCCCGGACCATCCACATTCTTTGCTTACGCTGTGCCACATAAGCCACCACAAAACGTGCTGCTCTGCGTGTGGGCTGTTTGGGGCTGAAATCAATTACGACCTCACAGACACAGGAAAAAATTTTTACCACTCCCTCAACTGCCTAAAAGAATTTGGTGGGGGTGGGCCTGTACCAAGAAGAAAATATTACCAGAGACAACGTTTTATATGAAAAAGACTTATCTGCATGGCCTGGCAAACATTTCCCTCGTATCTTCCTGTGAACTGTCTTTCATCCCAGCCCCAGGCTCTGAACTCTTCTTCTTAGCTCAGGATGGCGTATAAGTCTCAGTATCCTGTCTTTGAGTCTCTTATTTTTATTGGACTCCCATAATATGAAGTTTGCTTTTCTCCTGTTAATCTTTCTATATCCATTTAAGTATTACACCAGTCAAGGAACTTAGAAGTTCTTTACCCCAACAGTATCAATTCACCAAACTCCCAGTACTGCCATAACTCTGACAGGAGCTTCACAGGGAAGGCAAAACATTTTAAAAACCCACAATCTCAAAAATACCTCAAGAAGTTCTATCCCACATTCTCCTTCCAACCATTAAAAATTGTTCTGTGATGTAGAATATTTCAGAGAAAAACCAGACACACGTAATAATGTGGTTTTATTTGGTGGCTGATAACATCCACATAGAATTTCAGATACCATGGGCTAACTGGTTTAGGCTCATTGCAATCCAGGGATAGTTTTCCAACATAGTTTATTCAAATCTAATCCATTCCTGGAAATGTAGCAATCTTAGGCTGTGAATTTTCAGATAACGGCAGCTTCTATCCCATTATTTTAAATGGAAAAGAAAGGATGTGTCCCCAGCCCATCCAAAATCCCCAACACATTTCCCCAAATATCACTAAAAGCCATAGACACCTCGGTAACAGTACACCAAGGAGCTCTGCAGATGCGAACATTTAAAACACCAGTTACTGAATTATTGAACACTTAATGAACTCATTAGGGGGAATGTTTATATGCAGTACTTGTGATTACAAACAGTGTTAACCATAAAGTATATTTTTCTTCTAGTCTGCCACAAAGAAGTATTTACTATATGGACACAACTGAAGTGACTTAGCATGCATGCACATAAGTAAAATAAGCAGTATGTTCAAGATACCAAAGGACATGAAAGCTACCATCTAAATTGGTTGGTGGAACAGCAGGAGACGGTGATGAGAGGGGAAGATGAAATGCGTCCAAAATCAAGCAAAGCTCCATGGAGGGTGATGCTGGCTCCAGTCCACGGGGGCGCAGTGACTACGTGTCACACTCGGAGCTTCTCCCCATGGGGGCCAGAGAGCTGGAGTATTTTCACGACCACCTGGACCTCACGGACCTTGGTTAAGAGCTGCCTCTGTGATGAATGGATTCCCAGGTACTTCTGACTCTCCTTGCGTTCAGACAAAGCAGATTCTGGACGGCTGCGGGTGGCAGCCCTTTGACACTGTGGAGCTGGCTGATGGTGGCGCAGGCACCCAGGATGACATATTAATATAGTCCCTCCCTGGCCCCTTTTCTGCACAGATGCAAAACAAGCCTGCAGAGATGCAATAACTTGTCACCTGGTGACTGAGGCATTCAAGCAGAGCCAGCAGGGCCTCTGACTGTCTCCTTCTTTATTTTAGTACTTTTGATCATGTAAGTCTTCTCAGCTTTCACTTTTCCCACAAGGAAAGCCTAATTGCTTTGGAGTTCACTCACACAAAAGCCATCCACTGATTCTCCACTTGGATGCCTCAGGCACTGTCTTCAAAACCGTCCCTTTGCATTTTGTTTCTCCAACCTTTTAACCTCAGTGGATGAGAAACGGTCCTAACCTTTCAGGGGACCACGGATGCAGTCTTGCACGTGAGGAAGACTTGCTCACTTTGCGATGGTGCCTTGCTGTGGCTTTGGGCTGGCTACTTTGGTGAGAGGTGCCCAGTCAGGTCTCTGGCACTAGCTGACAATGACGCCTGACCTCATGTTATCGCCCTTTTTTAAGCCTTTCTACCTGAAAAGCTCTCCTCAGATCACTACACCTCCTCCACCAGACAAAGCTCCTACGTGTTCATCTTTAGAAATGGTTCCTTTCTAAGGGACTTTAGAAGCTCCTTCAGAAAGCTTTAGTGAAGCTCTCCCCACCCACTTCCACCCAGGCTGAGTGGGCCTGGGTGCTGCAAAGGTGTGCATTATTCAGGCTTCCCTCGTGGCTCAGCTGATAAGGAGTCCGCCTACAGTGCGGGAGACCTGGGTTTGATCCCTGGGTTGGGAAGATCTCCTGAAGAAGGGAAAGGCTACCCACTGGTGTTCTGGCCTGGAGAATTCCATGGACTGTACAGTCCATGAGGTCACAAAGAGTCAGACAGGACTGAGCGATTTTCACTTTCACTTTCAAAGACCCTTAACACAGGACCTATTATACTGTCTGTCTTCTGTCTTCTAGCTTTATTTTCCATTTATACCATCAGATACTGAAAACAATACCTGCCTTATTATTGTATCTCCCAGTGTTTGGCACAGGGAAGGTTATCTACAGATAACTGTTGAATAAATAATTTGCAAAAACATTTCTTCCTGAATCACCCAATGGATTGTTCAAAGCTCTCAAAAAAATTACAGACTGAATCCATTCTTCACCAATATAGTAACAAGCAAAAGTGTTCACATGTTAAGTATTTTCAGAGGACTTCCCTAGGAGTCCAGTGGCTAAGACTCTGCACTTTCAGTGCCGGGGGTACATGTTTGATCCCTGTCAGGAAACTAAGATCCTACATGCAGAGTGGTATGACCAAAACAAAAATAAATAAACAAAATAGCCTATCAAAATCAAAATAAAAGTACATTCAGGTCACCTTGAAACTCAGAAGGCCATTTGGGCACATGTCATCTTGGACACAGAGGCAATATCCTTTCCTGCAATCACTAATAAACTGTAGAGCTACCGGGAAAGAATTAAGTCCTAGCCTTCTCGTGTGTTCAAACACAATCCTGATAAAAGTCAAATAAGTCAGCACAGGAAATAACAAAGTGAATATTACTACTCTGATCCTACCCTGCCTACAAGTTTGGCTATACTTAAACACATATAGATTATCTACATCTGCTGCTGCTGCTGCTAAGTCGCTTCAGTCATGTCTGACTCTGTGTGACCCCATAGATGGCAGCCCACCAGGCTCCCCCATCCCTGGGATTCTCTAGGCAAGAACACTGGAGTGGGTTGCCATTTCCTTCTCCAATGCAGGAAAGTGAAAAGTGAAAGTGAAGTCGCTCAGTTGTGTCCGACTCTTAGCGACCCCATGGACTGCAGCCCACCAGGCTCCTCCGTCCGTGGGATTTTCCAGGCAAGAGTACTGGAGTGGGGTGCCATTGCCTTCTCCGTATCTACATCTATGACCTACTAATTCTACTTTTTGTATGAGCATAAATATTTCCCACAATTCAGAACTGCCTCTGGATGCAACGCTAGACCACACCCAATGCCTGTCATAAGAGTCTTTCTTCAGCTCCACTCCTCTCACAGATGCTCTTCAAACAGACGACATGGCTGTGGAAGGTTGAGTACCACATGGAACGAATGAATCCAACAGGTCACCAGGTTAGGAGCCGATACTGTGTGGCCTGACAGTCACCTCCACACGATCCTTTCCTTTCTAAAATAAACGTTCCAAAGTGACACTCTGAATTCCAGTTCTGGTCATACAATGGCTCAGAGAGTCGAGCAAACTCCATTCACAAAATACATCACAGCTAAACTGTTCCCATGGTGATGACTTTTATTCTCACAATCAACAAATTCTTTGAAAAGGATACTATTTTAATCACATTTTCCCTCTCAAGTCTTTTTCTCAGCCAACTGGAAATCCTCTGCTGAGTTTAGCTAGCCTTGCCTGAGCTTGGCTCCAGATCACAAGCTCTGTTTATCTCTGATCCAGTGGTTCTTAACCTTCTGGGGCCAATGGGCTGCCTGGAATTTGTTCTTCTCATGGGACAGCAGATCCTCAAAGGCACAACCCAAAAGCACCAGCCTCTGCTAACAACCTACTGACTGAAGCAAGTCAAGGAACACAGAAGTATAGTCATCCCTCAGTAGCCAAAGTCCTGGATGCTCTATTCCCTTATATACAATGGCGTCAGACTTGTATATAACCTACACACACCTTCCTGAATATTTTAAATCATCTCCAGATTACCAATACTACCTATTACAACATAAATGCTATGAAAATAGTTTGGGGCATTCAGCAAACTCAAGTCTTGCCTTTGGGAACTTTCTGGGGTATTTCCCCAAAAAACATTTTGATTCAGCATTTGGTTGTATTTGCAGACATGTGACCAACAGATACAGAGGGCTGACTGTAGATCCATCTTACATGGAGTTGGAGATAATAGAGTGAGCATGTGTGGAGCAATGACCTAATCAACCACAAATGATCTGCATAAAACCTCTGCTGTTTTGCTGTCTCATTGTACAATGGGCTTGACACCGTGGTATGTCAAATGAGGCTGGAGGTATAGGATGAGACTTGTAGCCCATATTAATAATAATAATAGTTACAATGATAGTTACCACTGACTACAGCAGGATCCCATAGGTCATGATAATAGTAATTACTTACTTCCCCCTCGTGGAAACTCTTCTCCATCTCCTTCAATGTCTTAGCTACATGTCTTTGAACCTGATCCTTTTCCCTCCTGTCTTTCTCATGTAACCTTATATTTGTCCATTTTTGCGTGAGTTTTAAAAGATGAATCCAATTCAGTATATTCATCAAGCCCCAAAACACACATGGGTTTTGGACCATTGTTACTGGGGAAGAGATAAAGAGAAGAAAAGCAGAAAGATGGAGTGATACAGTTAATGGTGCACAGCAAAGTTCAGAGAGGCCACCCTCCTCATTATACCTGCATATAAAGGTAGAGCCCCCCATTAAGAGCTCAGAAGTCATCTGCCCTCAGAGGAACAGATCCAAGGGAGCACACTCCAACATGCATTCATGCTTATGGCACTGGGTCCCGTCTCTGGGCACTAACACCACAGATTTGGGATGATGTGATTTCTCACCAACACCCACTGCTAGAGTAGGAACTCCGTAAGTGCAGTTGTGATTTCTATAACTGTGCTGTGCTATGCTTAGTCACTCAGTCGTGTCTGACTCTTTGTGACCCGTAGCCCACCAGGCTCCTCTGTCCATCGGGATTCTCTAGGCAAGAACACTGGCGTGGGTTGCCATGCCCTCCTCCAGAGGATCTTCCCAACCCAGGGATCCGTCCCAGGTCTCCCATATTGCAGGTAGATTATTTACAATCTGAGCCACCAGGGAAGCCCAAGAATAATGGAGTGAGTAGCCTATCACTTCTCCAGGGGGTCTTCCTGACCCAGGAATTGAACCGGGGTCTCCTGCATTGCTTCCCTGGTGGCTCAACTGGTAAGGAATCGCTTTCTGTGTGGGAGAACTGGGTTCTATCCCTGGGTTGGGAAGATCCCCTGGAGAAGGGAAGTACCACTCCAGTATTCTGGCCAGAGCACTCCATGGACTGTATAGCCCATAGGTTGCAAAGAGTCGGACACAACTGAGGGACTTTCACTCACTTTCACTTGCTTTCACTCCTGCATTGCAGGCGAATGCTTTGCCAGCTAAGCTACCAGGGACGCCCCATCTTATAACTACCGTAAACAAATGCATTGCCTCTGTTTAAGATAATTTTGTGGAATTAATAAAAGAACGAATGTTGAAAGTAAACAGAACAGAACACATGCACCAACACCTTCTGAGAGCAACTCAGGGTGAAAAAATTAACAACAGAAGTGCTTCCAACTGAGCTGCTGGGAGACAAGGAAAGGAATGGGTGGGTAGCTAGACCACCTCATTTATCAGTATCCCCCAAGCCCATGGAGGGTGCTTAGAAAATACTGAATATGCATACAGTAAATGAATAAACAGTGGATAAGCTAGAGGAGACAGATTAGAACTCTAAGGGTTTATTTCATTTTAAAACGTGTTCAAAATGTGGGTCAGACTGATTCTGATGCCTATCATGGATCTTCATTCCCTCATAATTAGCTCTCTGCTGCTACTGCTGCTAAGTTACTTCAGTCATGTCTGACTCTGTGCGACCCCATAGACGGAAACCCACCAGGCTCCCCCGTCCCTGGGATTCTCCAGGCAAGAATACTGGAGTGGGTTGCCATTTCCTTCTCCAATGCATGAAAGTGAGAAGTAAAAGCAAAGTCGCTCAGTCACTTCTGACTTTTAGTGACCCCATGGACTGCAGCCCACCAGGCTCCTCCGTCCATGGGATTATCCAGGCAAGAGCTCTGGAGTGGGGTGCCCTTGCCTTCTCCAATTAGCTCTCTATTCAACTTCAAATAAAGGCAATGGATTTTCCTAAATAATTCCCTCCCTAAACAAATCCAAGGATGGAGCCTTCTTGGCTCTTCCTGAAGTCAGTCAAAGAAACAACACAGATCTCTGCTTTGGACACGCCATTGGAAGTCATCCAACGACTCTCTTAATTTTAATCATAATATTTTACTCATTATTTCATTAAGCTATTCCCTTAAGGAAACAAATATAAACATGACTGCTGGCAGCTGTATCCACTTTGGCCCTAAGATACTGAAGAATCTCTGGTTATAAACACTGTCTCCATCTGGCTGTGCTTTTCCATGTCCTCTTCCTATTTCAGCCCAGTTTTTGGTAATTCATCTGGTACTCTCGAATGAGAAACAGTTTCCATCAAGTACAAATCCAACAGAAATTTGTAAAGAATTAATTTACTGACTCCCCTACCACCCCCCAAAAAAGTTGAGATAGATTCTTATTGCTTCTATTTTTTGGATGTATCATTTTTGACTTGGAAATCTATGCTTTGCTCTAATGATCCCTACTTTTCCGTATCTCCTGTCCTCCTTCTCCTGTCCAATTACAGGGTGACTCCAGTCACTGGAGAACCCAACCTAATTTTTCCAAGTCCCTAACAATCATCTTTTCATACTGTTCATACTGTTCATGGGGTTCTCAAGGCAAGAATACTCAAGTGGTTGGCCATTCCCTTCTCCAATGGACCACATTCTGTCAGACCTCTCCACCATGACCCGCCCGTCTTGGATGGCTCCACAGGGCATGGCTTAGTTTCATTGAGTTAGACAAGGCTGTGGTCCATGTGATTAGATTGACTAGTTTTCTGTGATTATGGTTTCACTGTGTCTGCCCTCTGATGCCCTCTTGCAACACCTACCATCTTACTCGGGTTTTTCTTACCTTGGACATGGGGTATCTCTTCACAGCTGCTCCAGCAAAGTGCAGCTGCTCCTTACCTTGGACGAGGGGTATCTCCTCACTGCCACCCCTCCTGACCTTGAATGTGGAGTAGCTCCCCTAGGCCCTCCTACGCCTGCGCAGCCACCGCTCCTTGGACGTGGGGTTGCTCCTCTCGGCCGCCGCCCCTGACCTCAGGCATGTGGTAGCTCCTCCTGGCCACCACCCCTGGCCTCACGCGTGGGGTAGCTCCTCTCGGCCGCTCCTGCACCGTCACAGCCTGGCACTCACAGCCTCCGCCCCTGACCTGGTTTTTCCAGTGGTCATGTATGGATGTGAGAGGTGGACTGTGAAGAAGGCTGAGCACCAAACAATTGATGCTTTTGAACTGTGGTGTTGGAGAAGACTCTTGAGAGTCCCTTGGACTGCAAGGACATCCAACCAGTCCATCCTAAAGGATATCAGTCCCGGGTGTTCTTTGGAAGGAATGATGCTAAAGATGAAACTCCAGTACTGTGGCCACTTCATGCAAAGAGTTGACTTATTGGAAAAGACCCTGATGCTGGGAGGGATTGGGGACAGGAGGAAAAGGGGATGACAGAGGATGAGATGGCTGGATGTCATCACCAACTCGATGGACGTGAGTCTGAGTAAACTCCGGGAGTTGGTGATGGACAGGGAGGCCTGGCGTGCTGTGATTCAAGGGGTCACAAATAGTCGGACACGACTGAGCGACTGAACTGAACTGAACTGAACAATCATCTAGTAGACTCTAACTAATTACAAATAAAATGAGAAGCAAGATGAAATGGAAACATTTTTCCTCATTCTCAGCAAATACAAGTTACGGATTTTCTTCTAACTCTTGTTTTTAAATGTCTTCAAATATGCTAGCCATATATTTGGGAGGAAAGGTAATAAATGGGTTTGTTGAGCAGAAAGTCTTTCTTTTTATGAATGCCTGCTATTTTCTATTCCTAGATTTTTATCTTGCAAGAAGACATATCAAATTCATGTGCACCTAACAGCAAAGCTCCAAATATTGAAACAAGAACTGGTAGATATGAAAGGAGAAATAGACAAATCACAATTATAATTTTAAAAAAATCCAACATCCCTCTCTCAGTAGTTGACTAAATTTGTACACAGGAAAATCAGTATGGATACTGACAATCTGGAAAACAGCATCCAACAACTTGACTTGATTGACATTTCTAGAACATTTCAACCAACAGAACCAAAATACATGTCTTTTTTCAAGTGCATATGAAACATTCACCAAGAGAGACCACATTCTAGGTCATAAAACCAATCTGGAAAATATATTCTCTGACTATAAGAAATTAACCTAGAATTTAAGAACAAATCTATCATGACATACTCAAATATTCAAAAATTAACAACACACTTCTAAACAATTCATGGATCAAAGACAAAATCACAGAGAATTAGAACATGTTTTAAATAGAATGAGAACTAAAACATAACATATGAAGATGTATGGGATTCAGCTAAAACAATTCTTAAAAATAAATTCATAGCATTGTATGCTTATAATAGAAAAGAAAAATGGTCTCCAATACATGATATATCCTTCCACCTTACTATAAAGCAGAGCAAATCAAACCCATAGCAAGCAGAAAAAAGAAAAATAATGTTAAGCATAAGTCAGTAAAATGGAAAACAGAAAAACAATAAAGAAACTCAACGAAACCAAAAGCTAGCTTTTTGAAAAGATCAGCAAGAGTGATAAAGCTCTAGGAAGACTGACCAAGGGGGCTGGGGGAGAAGACACACGTTACCATTTGAAGAGTGAAAGGAAAGACATCACATTAGACCCTTGAGATATTAAAAGGACAACAAGAGAATATTTTATGCCAATTAACTCAAGAACTTAAATAAAATAGAAAGATTCCTTAAAAGAAGCCAGCGATGAAAGCTCATGCAAAATGAAATGGATAATATAATAATCCTGTATCTATTAAAGAAATTTAATTTGTGGTTTAAAATCTTCCACAAAGAAAATTCTAGGCCAAGATGACTTCACTAGGAATTTTATCAAACACATGAGGAACAGATAACATCAGTGGTGCACAAACCCTTCCAGGAAACAGAAGATGAGGGAACACTTGCCAATGCAGTTTATGAGGCCAATAGTATCTTGATACAAACACAAGGGAAAATATTACATAAAAAGAAAACTAAAGAGTATTTCTCAAAGGAATCTTGCTAAAATAGTCACAGACTGATCCAGTAGTACATAAACTTCAAACAATTAAAAGAGGAGTAAATTTAGATATTAAAAGACATGTAAAGTACATATCAACTAGAAGTTTCGTGTAGATCATGCATGGATCCTGGTTAAAACAAAACAAAATCAGAGAGATTTGAACACTGTTTCTACATTTGTTGATACAAATGTAAAATACAAATTATTGTCAGCCTCTTCAGTGTTATAAGGGTATTCTGATTACATTTCTTCAAAAGGGTACTTTAAAGAAACAATCTGTGATAAATATTGAAAAAAACATACAGATCACAGGACATAATCTTTTTCTTTTAAAAACTGTATGGGACGGTGGTGGTGAGGAATGGGAAGGGTCATAGATGAAGCAAGACTGGGCAGAGGTTGAGATCTGTTGAAGCTAGAATCTCTACACTATTCTCTCTAGCTTTATATATGTTCAAAATTTTCCAAAAAATAAAGTTTAATAATACAAGTTCAATATAAGAGATTTAAAAATAAGTGGTTAAAAGTACCACTCACTCAAAAGGGAACCCTTCTACACTGCTGATGGGAATGTAAATTGGTATAGCCACTATGGAGAACAGTATGGAAGGTCCTTAAAAGACTAAATACAGAGCTACCGTATGATCCAGAACTATCAAACAAAACTACCAAATCAAATTTCTGGGTATGTATCTGGAGAAAACCATATCTGGAAATGATACACACACCCCAGTGTTCACAGCAGCCCTATTTACAATAACCAAGACATGGAAGCCATCTAATGTCCAGTGACAGGTGAGTGGATCAGGAAGATAAGGTACACATGTACAATGGAATATTACTCGGCCATAAAAAGGAAATGAAACTGTGTAATTTACAGAGAGGTGGATGGACCTAGAGACTGTCATACAGAGTGAAGTGAGTCAGATGTAGAAATACAAATGTTATATGATATCACTTATATCTGGACTCTAAAAAAAAAAGATACAAATGAACTTATTTACAGAACAGAAACATACAAATTTCAAAAACAAACTTAATGGTTACCAAAGGGGAAATGTGAGGAGAGGAGGGATAAATTGGGAGATTGGGATTAATATACACACACTACTATATATATAACATAGATAAATAACAAGGACCTACTGTTTAGAACAGAGAACTCTGTCCAATATCCTATAATAACCTAGATAGGAAAACAATATATGCATATTTTTAACTGATTCACTTTGCTGTACACTTGGAATGCAACATTGTAAATCAACTGTACTCCAATATGAAATAAAAATTAAATTAAAAATTAAAAAAATTTTAAAGTACCACTCTCCCAATACATTCCTAAGAGGTTCATTCTGTTGAAGACCAACAATAGTCCTGCTGAAGTATAGCTCTTTTTCCTTCAACTCTGAAAGGGAGCTTTTGAGGTTTTAGCTGCAGACACATGCCCCCCACCCAGTTGGTTTACTGTGAAAATAGTTAAAAGCCTTCATATTTCAAGGTATTTTAGTTTACTGATGGTATAAAATGTTATAAAATAAAACTTACTTTATTATTAATAACTTCTGTGCCCATCCCAGGAAACTCATTTCCTGATTTTGTGTGTGTGTGAATCCTTACTAGCTGCCATGCACGCCACAAAGCTACAGAGATATGAAGATAAAGGTCATCTTTCTCTTCAGTATCTTCTGTGCAACAATTACCACAATGCCTATCATTTCATTGAGAGATATAATGATCTTCGATTTGTAAGTGAGAAATCAGATTTAGTAACTCGATTCATGATCTAAAATATATGTCATTGTTGAAACAGCTCATTTATAAGGCTAGGAAGGATGCCAGATGATTTTGTTGTTTTGCTTTGTTTTCTCTGCACCATGGGTCAGCAAGCTCTTTCGCAAAAGGCCAGTCAATAAATACTTTAGGTTTCTCAGGCCATGTGTCACATATTCTTTGATGTTTAGTTTTGCTTTGTTTACAGCCCTTTAAAACTGAAAATCATTCTTTGCTCTCAGGCTTAAAAACAGGCCAGACTTGACCTGTGGGCCACAGTTTGCCAACTGCAGTATGTTTCACTTCAATTCATTTATAATATCTCATTTCAATTAAAATCACTGAAAGATTATATTGCACTATTCAGTACCAATCATAGCAGAAGGAATCACACAAGCTTTCTGTGGTTGCCATCTGATCGCTGATCTTCCCTGAGAAGATCTGAGAATGTTAGAAGCCAAGCATGGTGACCTGACCTGAGGAGCACGACTTTTTGTTGTTTTATAAAGGAAAAAAAAAAAATGCTTATCTTAATCTATGATTCTGTCTTCTGTATGAACTGTATTCATTCTGTGGCCACAATAACAGACAATAGAAGATCTATATCAAGACAACAAAACACATCTGTCTTCACAAGGAAGACAGGAAATAAGGGATCCAGATTTCTTATTCAGATACTTAGCACAAAAACTAAGCAGATTATTTCTGCTGAGTTAATCGCATTTCTAATGGCAAAAAGTGAAGTGGAACTAAAGAGTCTTGATGAGGGTGAAAGAGGAGCATGAAAAAGCTGGATTAAAACTCAGTATTCAAACAACTAAGGTCATGGCATCCTGTTTCATCACTTCACAGCAAATAAAAGAGGAAAAAGTAGAAGCAGTGACAGATTTTTCTTTCCTGGGCTCCAAAATCACTATGGAATGGTGACTGCAGCCACGAAATTAAAAGGTACTTTCTCCTTGAAAGGAAAGCTATGACAAACCTATACAGCATTAAAAAGCAGAGACATCACTTTGCCAACAAAAGTCTGTATAGTCAAAGCTATGGTTTTTCCAGTAGTCAGGTATGGATGTGAGAGCCGGAGCATAATGAAGTCTGAGCACCAAAGAATGAAATTTTTGAACTGTGTTGCTGAAGAAGACTCTTGAGAGTCCCTTGGACCTCAAGGAGATCCAACCAGTCCATTCTAAAGGAAATCAGTCCTGAATATTCATTGGAAGGATGGATGCTGAAGCTCCAATACTTTGGCCACCTGATACAAAGAACTGACTCATTAGAAAAGATGCTGGAAAAGATTGAAGGCGGGAGGAGAAGGGGATGACAGAGGATGAGATGGTTGGATGGCATCACCTACTCAATGGACCTGAGTTTGAGCAGGTTCTGGGAGATGGTGAAGGACAGGGAAGTCTGACACACTGCAGTCCTTGGGGGTAGCAAAGAGTCGGACACAACTTAGCAACTGAGCAACAACAACCGCATTGAAGTAGAATGTGTTCTAAATTAGGATGGATGTTGTGAAATAAAACATGAAGGCTTCCTTACCGCCCCCATGGTCTCCCCGGTTCTTCCATGCCTTCGGAGGCCTCACTTGTCCTCAGGAAGATTAGAATTGCTTAGCACGAGTCAAAGAGGAAAGAAAGACTTATACTCAGGTCTTTAACTTCCAAATCAATTTAAAAATCAATAACAGAGTCGGTAGTCTTAAAACCAAAGCATCTTTTTTTCCAGTGTCAGACTTCCTGAGAGAAGAACCATTTGAGAATCCACAGGGATGAGAGCTGCAGTCAGCAGGCCTAGAGGTCAGGCCGCAAACGAGAGGTTGGAAGGAGAGGGGAACAGATGAGGAGAGAGGAGCTGAGGGCGGCTAGGGAGGTGGGGGGACCGGAGCGGCAGCTCCCAAGGAGAAGGGGATGTGGCCAGAAGGGGCCTCGGGGGCAAAAGTGGAATCCGCGTTACAAGACTGCTAGCCTCTGCCGGCGTAGACACTTTTTTCCCAACACTGAAGTACCAGCCCAGCCCGGCAGCAGGCAGTGTGTGGCCCTGTGAGTGAGTCCTACCAGTGGTCTTGTTTGTGCCAAGAACAGCTCAGTGTGCACTGTCCTTCCACAATGCCTGCAGGGCCTTTGGTGATCATCCATCACAAATGATCCTCAAGGCAACTCTGTCATCGTTGTTCAATCACTCAGTCATGTCCGACTCTTTTCGACCCCATGGACTGCAACACGCCAGGGCTCCCTGTCCTGCACCATCTCCCAGAGCTTGCCCAGAGCTCAGCACGGTTCGAACGAGCAAGGTCAGGCAAACTGGAACCAGCTTGAACGCCCCTCCCTCCACAACGCCACCCTTACCTTAAAACTCCAGGTATCACAAGACATCTTAGGGTCACTGAGTGTCACACACACAGGGACACCTGCTAGCAAGGGACAATGCTGAGGCTTGCCAACTGGAGAAGGCCGCTCACCGCTCAGCTCTACAAGGACTGAGTCGGGAGGCACTGCCGTCCCTGGCCTTCAACACATGCAGACAGCAGGGTGGAGATCAGAAAAGAGGCACTCGGCGCTCTGGGAAAACTGGCAGGACGGGCCTGTGGACAGTTATTTTCGGAGAAATTTTCTATGAACCTGAATACCTGTATGTTCCCATACTCAGAAAACATTAAAGCCATTAAGACATGGGTTCCTTGCGACTAGCAGCAACCTTCTACTGAGATGTGTGCCTGGCTGCGTATATCCCCTTGGCCAAAATCACATATTTACTAACCCTTACTTCTTGGAAACATTTTCTCAGAGCTCTCTGAGAGTCTGTCTCCTGGGCCATAGTCATCAGTGAGACACTGAATAAACTTGACTCTCAGCTTTTATGCTGTGTGTGTGTGTGTGTGTGTGTGTGTGTTAAATCAGCAGACTCAAGCCCAAGTCCGTTGTGCTCAAAAAGAATTGCTTGCCCAAGCTCATCCTGGGCCTACATTCCTGCCATGCTTCCTTATGAAAGTCCATCTGTCTAGAATAAGCACAGCAGGGAGAAATCCCATCTGAAAAGCCAATGACACACAGGATTCCTTACATACAGCCCTGCGTGCCAAAGTTCCCTGTATACAGTAGCTCACTGAATCCCCACAACCCCCACAATCCCCACAATGTAAGCAGTGCTGGAGATGGGAATTGGACGCTCAGACACATCAATTACTCTAACCAAGGCCACACAGCTAGCAAGCAGCAGAGTCAGGAACTAGATCTTGTCAAGCCTAGATCTGGCTGAAGCCAAAGACATTATTCTCTATACTACAGCAATTCTGCAAAGAAGTGTGTGTGTAGAACTTAAAAAAAAACAAATTGCATTGTGTTTTTAAATTTGCCATTTATTTCATGTAAAATAAACTGTCTACTCAAACAGATTCCTGACTATTACCCTCCAATTTCATGGACGACGGCTGAACATAAACTTAATTTTGTTCTGCTTACAATGCTGATCTTTTACAAACAACTTGTCTTATTAGATTACGTTCCTGACCTTAAATATTTATTTACACTCAATTCCCAGCATAGGATTCAGATACACAAGTGATGAGAGAAGAAAGGGAGAAGGAAATGAGTCAGGGAAAGAACAAAACAAATGACTAGAATTAGGAGTAAAACGATTACAAATATCTGCCTAGAATAGGTAGGCTTACAATCACAATAAGAAATAATATCTCAGGATTTCACAAATAAATATGCCCTACTTTTTCGTAAGTAAAACCCTCTATACTATTTTAGGGAAACAAAATTTGCTACCCCAAAATGTCTGTTTAGCATGAGAAATATTTCAAGCTGAAAATAATCAAGGCCCAAAAGACTCAGGAAGAAACCCTGACCTTCCCCTCAGCTGCCTGAAGAGTGTAGACAGAAGACTTGCTCCAGGAAGCATCACCTTAGGTAACTACAGTATGAATCAGATGTGTAGACAGGGAGGAATCTAGCCAAGTCTGCTAAAATTCTGCTCTGTGTCCCATTGACTCCACTGGTCCAGCAAACATTCATTTACCAAATCTTTGGACTTCCATCTCCATATGAATTACCTGCTCCCCTTTGAAGTCCCAAACCCACACCCGCAACATTCTCCTCAGTTTTAAGCTAAAGGTGATGTATAAGGTGAGGGTGTTCAGTTTTACTGGGTGTCTCTCGGGGGTTGCTGTTCCTCAGTCTCTCAGTCATGTCTGACTCTTTGCCACCCCATGGACTGCAGCACGCCAGGCTTCCCTGTCCTTCACTATCTCCCAGAGTTTGCTCAAATTCATGTCCATTGAGTTGGTGGTGCCATCCAACCATCTCATCCTCTGTCACCTCCTTCTCCTGTCTTCAATCTTTACCAGCATCAGGGTCTTTTCCACTAAGTCAGCTCTTCCAATTAGGTGGCCAAAGTACTGCTGAGCTTCTGCTTCAGCATCAGGCCTTCCAATGAATATCCAGGGTTGATTTCCTTCAGGATTGCCTGGTTTGATCTCATGCTATCCAAGGGACTCTCGAGAGTTTTCTCCAACACCACAGTTCAAAGGCATCAGTTCTTCAGTGTTCAGCCTTTTTCATTGTCCAGCTCGTACATACATACATGACGACTGGAAAAGCCATACCTCTGACTAGATGGGCCTTCATTGGCAAAGTAATGTCTCTGCTTTTTAATGTGCTGTTTAGGCTTGTCATTGTTTGGCTTCCAAGGAGTAAGCGTCTTTTAAATTCATGGCTGCAGTCACTGTCCACAGTAATTTTGGAGCCCAAAAAAATAAAGTCTGTCACTGTTTCCATTCTTTACTCAACATCTACTTGCCATGAAGGGATGGGACTGGATGCCATGATATTCATTTTCTGAATGTTGAATTTTAAGACAGCCTTTTCACTCTCCTCTTTTACCTTCATCAAGAGGTTCTTTAGTTCCTCTTCACTTCCTGCCATAAGGGTGGTGTCATCTGCATATCTGAGGTTATTAATATTTCTCCCAGCAATCTTGATTCCAGCTTGCACTTCATCCAGCCCAGAATTTTGCATGATGTACTCTGCATAGAAGTTAAATAAGCAGGGTGACAATATACAGCCTTGATGTACTCCTTTCCCGATTTGGAACCAGTTCATTGCTCCATGTTCAGTTCTAACTCTTGCTTCTAGACCTGCATATAGGTTTCTCAGGAGCCAGACAGAAGTGAAAGTGAAGTCGCTCAGTCGTGCCCGACTCTTTGCGACCCCATGGATAGTAGCCTGCACCAAGCTCCTCCGTCCATGGGATTTTCAAGGCAAGAAGTACTGGAGTGGGTTGCCATTTCCTTCTCCAGGGAATCTTCCCAACCCAGAGATTGAACCCAGGTCTCTCACACTGTAGACAGACACTTTACCGTCTGAGCCACCAGGGACAGGGAATCTTCCCAACCCAGAGATTGAACCCAGGTCTCTCACACTGTAGACAGACACTTTACCGTCTGAGCCACCAGGGACAGGGAATCTTCCCAACCCAGAGATTGAACCCAGGTCTCTCACACTGTAGACAGACACTTTACCGTCTGAGCCACCAGGGACAGGGAATCTTCCCAACCCAGAGATTGAACCCAGGTCTCTCACACTGTAGACAGACACTTTACCGTCTGAGCCGCCAGGGACAGGGAATCTTCCCAACCCAGAGATTGAGCCCAGGTCTCTCACACTGTAGACGCTTTACCATCTGAGCCGCCAGGGACAGGGAATCTTCCCAACCCAGAGATTGAACCCGGGTCTCTCACACTGTAGACACTTTACCGTCTGAGCCGCCAGGGACAGGGAATCTTCCCAACCCAGAGATTGAACCCAGGTCTCTCACACTGTAGACGCTTTACCATCTGAGCCGCCAGGGACAGGGAATCTTCCCAACCCAGAGATTGAGCCCAGGTCTCTCACACTGTAGACGCTTTACCGTCTGAGCCGCCAGGGACAGGGAATCTTCCCAACCCAGAGATTGAACCCAGGTCTCTCACACTGTAGACAGACGCTTTACCGTCTGAGCCACCAGGGAGGCAGATAAGGTGTCCGCTATTCCCATCACTTTAAGAATTTTCAACAGTTTGTTGTGATCCACACAGTCAAAGAATTTAGCGTAGTCAGTGAAGCAGAAGTATATATTTTTCTGGAATTCTCTAGCCTTTTCTATGATCCAATGGATGTTGGCAATTTGATCTTTAATTCCTCTGCCTTTTCTAAATCTAGCTTGTACAGCTGTAAGTTCTCAGTTCACATGCTGTTGAAGCATAGCTTGAAGGATTTTGAGCATTACTTTGCTAGCGTGTGAAATGAGTGCAACTGTGTGGTAGTTTGGACATTCTTTTGCATTGCCTTTTTTGGGATTGGAATGAAAATTGACCTTTTCTAGTTCTGTGGCCGCTGCTGAGTTTTCCAAATTTGCTGGCATATTGAATGCAGCACTTTCATAGCATCATCTTTTAGGATATGAAATAACTCAGCTGAAATTCTATCACCTCCACTAGCTTTGTTCATAGTGATGCTTTCTAAGGCCCACTTGACTTTGCATTCCAGGATGCCTGGCCCTAGGTGAATGATCACATCATCATGGTTATCTGGGTCATGAAGATCTTTATTGTATAATTCCTCTATACATGTACTCCCAGGGGTGCATGTTATTAAACCTTTGCGTGATTTTCTCCTGTTAATCTGTCTCAGGTCTATCTAATTCTTAGGCAAGCCAGAAGAATATAGAAGGGTCGAAGAAAATCTCTTGGACAAAGGGTTGAAGAGAACATGGACAGTATGTTCCATGTCAGGTAGTTTTAGCCACGCCTGACATAACTCTGCATTGTTCACATCAAAACCAGGTACAGTGTCTAGAAACCTGCCTAATCATGGACAGAGACTGTCATAACATACATAGTGAAGTAAGTCAGAATGAGAAAAACAAATATCGCACAGCTTCATTTATATGTGGAATCTAGAAGAACAATGCAGATGGACTTACTTGCAAAGCAGAAATAGAGACAAAGATGTAGAGGGCCGACGTGTGTATACCAAGGTGGGGAGAGGGGGTTGGATGGCTGCGGAGGTTGACATGTGTACCACTGACACTATGTCAGTTAAATAGATGACTAGTGAGAGCCTCCTGTGCAGCACAAGGGGCTCTAGTCAGTGCTCTGTGGTGACCTGAATGGGAAGGAAATCCAAAACAGAGGGGACATATATACTCATAAAAAAATAATTTAAAAAAAACTTTGTGAAAAAACTATCACAGCTTCTCCAAGTGGACACATCTCAAGCACTGCAAACCTGCCGGTTGAGGTTCAGTTTTACTCAGTCTGCTAAGCTGCTTCAGTCGTGTCTGACTCTGTGCGACCCCATAGACAGCAGCCCACCAGGCTCCCCAGTCCCTGGGACTCTCCAGGCAAGAACACTGGAGTGGGTTGTAATTTTTAAGGGAAGGTTAATTTTAAGGTTAATTTTTAAAGGAATTCTTACTGGTATTATTTACAGTTCATTGTTACATAATAAGTTATTTGTGTACTAGGAATTTTTCATCTTTAGCAACGATACACATGAGGTTTGAATACACGGTCAACGGGCTATGACCTTTTTTTAAGGATTCACTAGCTTAGAAGGGGTGTTGCTTCTTGGCCACAGCCATAAAATACTTGCTGGAGTAAATAAGGGCATGCACATGGCATGGTCAGGCCATAAGAACCTATGTTCCTCTCTAGGCCAAAATGAAACACCTTTCGTCCGTCTGAATTCACTGAATATGCTGGGAGAGATCCTGTGGCCATGTGGTGGTTCTCTATCCAGTGCAAATGACAGAAAGCAACGTTCATTCTGGCAAACCCACTCAGCAAACTTACTACCAGGCACAGCCTTTAAATCTGCCCCCCCGTGACCCTTCACCTTTTACCCTCTGGATGAATTTATTAGGGTCAGTGTCAGGGAAAGCTGCAAGACGTGCATTTCCTGTGTCAACACCTCCATTTTACTGTAGGTGACGTCATTCCAGCTCTAAGACCACCCAGTCCTCCCATCCCAAGCTGGTCAACTTCACCCTCAACCCTGTGGCTCCGTGCTCAGTCCTAATCTACACCCCTGCCTCCATCCTAACCCACACAGGTCACGAACGTACATCAGTAAGGCTGAGCAGTTGCACACCACCCCCGCCTGGAGCAGTGGGGTATTTACAGAGGCATGTGAAGACCAAAGCGTTCATTAGAAATCAGGAAAATGGAACTTCCTGGGGGCCCAGGGGCTAAGGCCCCATCTCCCACTGCAGGGGCCCAGGTTCGATCCCTGGTCAGAGAACTGGATCCCACATGCTGCGACTAAGAAGGTCCCACATGCTGCAACTAAGGCCCTGTATGCCAAGCACATAAATATTTATTTTTTAAAAAGGAAATCACAAAAATGCTTTGACTCAAGGGCCGCGGTGCTTTTCAAGCCAGCATAAAGCAGTGACATAAAGCAACCAGATTTTTAGAATGACGATCAGAGGCCACCGTCACTGCCGTTTAGGAAGCAGAAAAGGGATGAACTGAAGTGAAACTCACTTAGTCAGGTCCAGCTCTTTGCGATTCCATGGACTGTAGCCCACCAGGCTCCTCTGTCCATGGGATTTCCCAGGCAAGAATACTGGAGTGGGTTGCCACTTCCTTCTCCAGGGGATCTTCCTGACCCAGGGATTGAACTCGGGTCTTCTGCATTGCAGTTAAGATTCTTTACCATCTCAGCTACCAGGGAAAAGGGATAAGCCACACTAATATGACTTTGGATAGAATGCAGGTTTCCCAGACCCCCTTCCTTCATTCAGCTCCTCCTGAGACCGTCCGGGCACTGTGCTGGGTGCTGCAAGCTACGTGGACCACATTACTCTTTTCCACAACGGTCAAATTACAGTGGGGACAGACACCTACACCAACTGTCACCATATAGTGTCACAAGCATTTAACAATTAAAGCTAGCTAACACGGATGACGGGACCAGGCTGTGCAGAGGAAGGAAATAAGGGTGGGAGGATTCCGGGAAAGCTTTCCAGAGGAAAAGACGTCTGGGCTTAACGCCTGCCAGACAGAGAGAGGGCTTGAGAGATGGGAGGAGGCCGGTCAGGAAGATGGATGGCAGGAGGGTGGGAAAGCGGGTCTTCAATTCAAAAGATTTCATCTCTATCCCTCGACCCAAGGAACTCTGGCAGCCTGAGAGGAGGCCAGGCTCACGTGGGCTGGCTCCTGAATTAGAGCGGAGCGCCAACTCCTGTTAACACCACCACAGCCCCAGCTGCTGAACCCAAGTTACCACATGCCTGCCCTCCTGGGACAGCCTCTGCCCAACCCGACCTGTCAACCTGGCTGACTCTCACATCCAGAGGGTTCCAAGGAACGGGCAAGAGTGCCCCCCGGATTTTTTTTTTCTCACAGAATTACCTCCAAACAGTGTATTCCGTTACCGAATTCAAAACTCTGGGCCAATTCTGACCACATATTTTGGGGGGCACAAATCCACATCCCCTGTTTTATTTTGTTTTTCCAAGAAAATCTTAATTTTAGAGCTTGCTTCCAGGCTTCCAGATTTCAGTTCGTATTTCAGTTGGTTCTGTATATTCAAACCCTGAATACAATGGACCCAGGTCAAAAGTTTCTGCTCCCACAGTGGAAACTTGTCCCCCCTGGTGGATTTGGTGAGTTTGCCATCTTCCCAGCTTGGTGTGGTGCTGCTTTTACAAATGATGAGCATGAAGACAGTTCTATCCAGGAGAATCAAATGGTCAGCGTTATTAAAACATCACAGAAGCCACTGATGGATGGAGACTCAGAGCAGCATCAGCAGCAGGTGCCCTCCGTCACACGTCCCGGGAGCCGGTTAAATACCCTGGACGTTCACCAGCCATGCGGCCCTTCCTACCACACCCTCCACTTCCTTCCAAGAAAGGACCTAAAGGAGCCTCTGTTATAAACCGCTGTCACAAAACTCATCTTTTACTACTCTGTTCTTACATCTTCTCAGTGGAAAAAAAAAAAAATGCTAGAGTTTGGGGCTTTCTGGAAGCAGATTTTAATGTGCGTAAGCTGCAGTGCGTGTGGGCCAAGTCACTCAGTCGTGTCCGATGCTCTGCGACCCCACGGACTGTAGCCCACCAGGTTCCTCTGTTCATCGGATTCTCCAGGCGAGAGGACTGGGGTGGATTGTCATGCTCTCCTCCTGGGGATCTCCCCACCCCAGGGATCGAGCCTGCGTCTCCTACGTCTCCCGCACTGGCAGCCCAAGTACTGGGGTGGATTGTCATGCTCTCCTCCTGGGGATCTCCCCACCCCAAGGGTCGAGCCTGCGTCTCCTACGTCTCCCGCACTGGCAGCCCGAGTACTGGGGTGGATTGTCATGCTCTCCTCCTGGGGATCTCCCCACCCCAAGGGTCGAGCCTGCATCTCCTACGTCTCCCGCACTGGCAGCCCGAGTACTGGGGTGGATTGTCATGCTCTCCTCCTGGGGATCTCCCCACCCCAAGGGTCGAGCCTGCATCTCCTACGTCTCCCGCACTGGCAGCCCGGTTCTTTAGCACTAGGGCCACCTGGGGAGCCCCAGCTGGAAATACGGAAACGTCCTAACTAGTAATGTTAGATGTCAGTGTCTAGGCTTCTTAGCAGTCTGCACGCTAACATTTTACTAACTGTCTAATAAAGGTTTATTTAACCACCAGGGCATGGCTGATTTATGTACAGTGGCTCATTCTATTCTCACTGGATGAGGCCAGGAACAACAGAAAGTGATACCTTAACATTTTATTGCTTGCCCCAAAACACTGCACACACCCCAGTTTTATGCCAGTCAGTTCTCAGATTAACTGGAAGACACAGACCACACAGAATGCTTGAAGATGTCTGTCCAAATATCACGTGTACCAAAGCAAACAAAAAAGTGACGTTAAAATAGCATGTTACCAAAACCATTTTTAAATGAGATGACTTCTGACTATCCAAAGGAAGAAAAGTCATTTTTCTTCTTCATCATTTGAGGATAGAAGGAAAAATGTCATTTTGAAAAAGCGTTGAGTTCCCTAGTTGAGCAACTCCAGACCAAGAAAAGGATGAAATTACCTCTGAGAAGTAAACTCAAGTGGTTTAATGCTATAAACCACAAGTTTCTACCAGAATTGTATTTAAAAGTGGTTTCATAGCTCCAGTCTGGATTCACTCCCATGAAAGTCGAAGAAGACTTAAGGCATGCCTGATTCTATTTTTCCACTCATGAAACTGTCAATTTCACGAAAGACACTGCAGAGGCTTACACTGAAGCTCAATATGACGCACAGGGAAGCGACGTGGGACGTTCAGCAGGAAAGTCGCAAGACCGTCTGCTTTACCGCAAAACGTTCAGTGTCGACTTTCCATAAAACTATGAATCTTGAGTTGGGTTATGTTTTGTCCTCTATCAAATACATATGCTGACCTGAAAGAGCCCTGCAGTTTCATACCTGCTTAAGTGTGGCTTAAAACATCTGATCACAGAGCATGAGAGTTATTAGAAACCTTAGATAATCACTTCTTTCTTTAATGATGGGGAGAAACTGAGATCAAGAGGGGCCCTCCCACTGGTTTTCTTCTTCCCCGCCTCCCAGGCCCCTTCTTCTTCCTCCTCTTCAGTCCTCAGCTCACAGCCTGACGCCTGTCCCCAGCTCCACCCCCATCACAAGAACTCTTCCCCCCAACACGACTGTCTTTTCATCTTGGAGCGTCCCTTCCCATCCCTCACGCAGTGGTCCCCTGATTGTCTCACTGTCTCTGGTGCCTTTGCCTTGGGAAGCTCTCCTCTTTGAGCTTCGCCTCCAGTGCTGGTGGCCAGGGCTTTGACACAGATCCTCTAACTTCTCCATCCACACAGGCTCCACCAGACAGATCCAATTCTTCCGCAAAGCGCTGTGTACCCAAACCTCCCTCCAGAGCATCAGGCCCCGGTCTCCAAGTGCCGACCTGAACCTCTGCCCTGCCTATCGCACAGATTTGTCAAACTTTCCATGTCCCAAATGGACGGACTTCTAGCCCCCACCTCAAACCCCTCTCCCTCCCAGGTTTCCTGAATTAAAGAACGACATTCTAGTTGTCCAAGCCAAACCCCAACATCTCATCCAAAACTCCACCTTCTCTTCCCTTCCTCAACCCCAACACTCAGTGAATCAGTAAGTCTTATAGATCTTATTTATCAAATGCCTCTCTGCTCCTGGGATTTCCTGGAGGTCTAGGGGTTAAGACTCTGCACTGCCACTGCAGGGGGCAAGGTTCGCTCTCTGCTCAGGGAACTAAGAGCCCACATACCTCGCCGTGTTGTCACAAAAGAAAAAAAGTTTCTTTGCTTTGTCCATTTATTTCTATCTCCACTGCCTCCATCCTGGCCCAGGCCATTGCATCAGCCTCCAAATGGTTCCCCCCTCCCTTCAATTCAGACTCTTCCCCAACATATCCTCATCAGAGCAGACAAAATGATCTTTCTTATCAACTTCATTGCTAAATCCCTTCTATGTCTCCGCAGTGATCTTAAAATAACACCAAAATCCTAACACGAGTGTTGAGGCTCTGCGTTGTCTTGCTTCCACCCGCTCTGCAACAGGCACAAATGTCGCCTCCGTGGTTCTCAATGCAGCTTTTTTATGCATCCATTTCCTCCAGAAGGCTTAAAAACATGTAAACGCACGGGCAAGCACACAGCCCAAAGTTCAGTGATGTGCTCTAATCTGGCCTCTTTTCTTTTGCTGCCCTGATTCTGCCATCTCACCAGGATGGATCTGCTCATTTCTGCACACACCCTGGAGGACCAGAGAAATAATTACTGGTTTCTAGAAATACAGCAGCTATTTCTGTTTTCTCTTTTGACACTTCTCTCGATGCCCAAGTTCTACAAACCAGACCCTTCCACAGAAGGGAGCTCTTGCCAAAGGAAACATCTGACATCTTGTTAGAATATGAAAGTGCCACAGAGAACAAGGAATAGAGGGAAGATGAGAGAAGCAGCATCTCCTCTTAAGACAACTTACCATCCAGACCCCGCCAACAGCAATCCTAAGATCACAACTAACAAACTCAAATTGCCAATGGCTTACCGAGTGCCTCTTGTGAAAAAAGCAGTTGTTAAGACAAA
This sequence comes from Bos indicus x Bos taurus, assembly GCF_003369695.1. NCBI lineage: Eukaryota > Metazoa > Chordata > Mammalia > Artiodactyla > Bovidae > Bos > Bos indicus x Bos taurus. The sequence continues at coordinate 42,458,385 of NC_040102.1, read as the reverse complement.
TATACCAATGGTTCTAAAGAATATCAGAAACTTTTGAGAATCACTGAGAGAACTTTTGTAAAGTACAGATGGTCTCAAGTAATCCCTGAAGCCTCTGATTCAGTAGGTTCTAGATAATGCTGGAGCATTCTGCTTAAGGCCTCCCAGGCCATTATGATGCACAAAACATTTAGGAACCACTGAGAGACACGTCTGTAATAAACACCTAGGAAATGTGCTCCAAGCGTCCTCCAGAGTGTCCATGCTCTGCAACTGCCCTAAGAAACCTGCCACAAGAATTCCAGAATTCAAACTCTGCAGGTGAAGAAGATTTTCCAGAGCTTCAGGAAGCATCAGCATGCCAGCCATCAGGGGTAACAATCCACAGCCAACCCCTCCCTCATCTGGAGACACAGGAAATGCCAGGATGTAGCTCTGAAGTAAACAAACAAGAATCTATAAAAAGAAAATAAATCAAGACAGTTACTATCCTTGTTTCTGATGACAGAAAAAAAAATGGGTGATTTTTTTCATTTTCCAGATATTTCAAGAATGTAGGTTTTAAGGAATTCTGCAGGTGTTTTTCCAGTTTTTTGATATGCTACTTTTATAGTGAAAAATAAAAGTCTTTGGATTCACATATTTCTGATCAAATCTTTGCTCTGTCACTTACAAGTTGTGCAACAGTGGGCAATCTGCTGACTTCTTTTGAATCTCAGTTTCCTCTGATGCAAACATGGGAATAATGCTAAGTAGGAAAAGGGAAAGTTCTCCACTGAATCAGACTTGCCCACAGGAGGGTGCAGAATGGGTGTGACTTTCTCGGGGAGAGGAGAGTGGAGGGTAAATCAGAAGTGTGCCTGGTTTAGCTGAATGGAAAGCACTTTGAAGACAAAAAAGAAATGTTCTTTCTTTCTTTTTTTTTGTAGCCTTCCTAATACTTGCAGTAGTATCATTAACTGTTTTCTTTATTGATAACAAAAAAAGGACACTTTTTGCAATGTAATTAGATGTTCAATAGCACAGCAAGGATTTGCCTCTGAAAGGGGGTTCATGTATAATACTCATTTACAAGTCAGCATATAATTAACTACACAAATAATTTTTAAATATAATCAATAATAATAAAGACTGTTCTGTGGATAGTTGTGTTTAATACATTTTATATTTTGTATAGTGATTTCAGACCTTTTGTTTCCTTAAAATCCAGCTGTTTAGCCTGAGTCTTAGCATTATTTTGTCCCTTGCGCCAGTACTTTTCCATGCACGCTTCCTGTGATCTGTGTGGAAACCTGCATTGGCCAACCATGCAGCTCGAACTTCAACTTGTTATTCAAATAAATATTTAATTTTTTTTATTGCTCTTGTATAATCAGATGCCCCGTTTAGTATTATTTTAGAAGCATCAAGAGGGTTTTGGCTAAAATACAATTTATTGGGGGAAAACTAGATTTTAGTTTTATAAAACTTTCAAGTCTTTCATGGGACCTATATTTTCTTGAATTAAATTTTGTAGTTCTAGAACAAATAGGTGATCTAAAAAGGTGTTTATCCGTGTTCCTTAAAAACAGAGGCTTCCTTTTATTTTCACCTACTGACCCAGTAGGAGAGGCTCCTCTCCTCACGTGTCACACTGTCCCCGCATGTCCCACCGCCCGCTTCTGAGCGCTTCCTGCCTACAGGCACCAAAGTCGAGAATGGCTCAACTTCTTGCCAAAGGAAACCACCACGCGGGAGCAAAGCCCTGGAAGAGGCTCTACCTTGGACTCGTCCTCCTTCAGGAGCCAAAGCGCAGCCTCTTTGCACATGTTACTGGAACTCAAGCCATTAACTTCAGTGTGTAGGACCAAGGGGCTGCAGCGAACTGAAGTTAACTGGACACTGGGTAGGGACTGATGACCGTGTTGGTCCTTAGAAGCTGCAAATTGGTGGTCAGCAAAATAAAATGTGTTGGAAACCTCTGAGTGAGATGAAAAAAAAAAAAAAAAAGAAGTGTGCCTGGCAGGGGCGCTCTTCAAGGAGGGCTGAAAGACACTCTGTATTGGTAGGAGTTGCAGCTAGAGACAAAATAAATAGATAAACCAAAAAACCACTAACAGTTCATGACATTAACTCTCTGGTTTATGCTTAAGGCTGGGCCATTCCACCAGCCATGCCTCAGTCCCTGACACAGAGTTTTATGGAACAAGAGATAACAGAGAGCGGAAAAGAGAAAACAGAAAGCAGAAAAAGTGCTTTTATGTTTAAGTGCTTTTAAAACACTTAAATACATCAGTCATGTGAATGCTCATATTCACCTGGAGGAGTTACCTGAAGCAGCCAGCAAACCCAAAACACTAAACCAGACTGAGAGAACTTCAGGGTGAACACAACAGGGATACCTCCCAAACACACCCATGAAGGCTGGGCCAAAGACCATCAGGGGATGCAGAGGTTGCGAAAGATGACTGCGGATCAGTGCTGGCGCTGGGCTCCAGGGCACGGCTGCATGAGCGTCACCCTGGGTTGTATTAAGCTGATCCTATGCCCAGAAGATTATTTCACATGTATGTAAAACAGCTAGCACATGCTAAGAACACAAAAGATTTTCTCTTTTCCTTCACACACCATTTATCCGTTGAGTGGGCAATTGTCCTGGAGAAAAAACTGCTACCCTTCCAGGCTCTAAATACACAAGAACATCAGGCCCTGGTAGGGAGATGCCAAAGAGGCTTCATTACTCCTCCTGACACTTTAAACGATTCTCATCTGTAGTGCTAGCCGCTGACTGCATTAAACCCCAAAGGATGCAGATTCATGTCTATTGAAAAATCATTTGGTCTGATCTTATTTTCAGTCTCTTTCTAAAGTATTTCTAACCATCCAACCAGGGATATTAGCACTTCCTGGTCTTACTTACATACTGTGAACGCAGTAAGTATACTGCATACAATTCAGTAGACAGACAGTCCCTGACTTACAACAGTTTGACTTACGATGAGAAATACACACTCAGCAGAAGCCATACTTTGAGTTTTGTCCTTTCTCCTGGGCTAACGACACGTGGCGTGATATTCCCGTGTGATGCTGGGCAGCAGCAGCAGCCACAGCGCCTCGTCAGCCAGGTGGTCGTGAGGGCAAACAACTTTCAACCTTTCTGATTTTCACTTTCAGTACTGAATAAATTACAGGAGACATTCAATCCTTTATTAAAAAATAGGCTTTGCGTTAGATGATTTTGCCCATCTGTAGGCTAATGTCAGGGCTCTGAGCATGTTAAACGTGGGCTAGTCTGAGTTGTGGCTTCACCGGTGGTAGAGAATCCACCTGCTGATTCAGGAGATGGGGGTTCGATCCCTGGGATGGGAAGAGGAAAATGCAGGAAAAGGAAATGGCAACCCACTCCAGTATTCTTGCCTGGGAAATCCCATGGACAGAGGAGCCTGGCAAACCACACTCCATACGGTCACAAAAGAGTCAGATGTGACAGAGTGACTAAAGAACAACAGGCTGAGCTGTGATGTAGGTCAGGGTATTAAATGTATTTGAGTTGATATTTTCAACTATGAGTTTATTGGAACATAACCCCATCATAAGTCAAAGAAGATCTGTAGTGGTTAAGAACCTGAACTCTGAAACCAGACTGAAGCTTTCAGTCTCAGCTCCACCTGTGGATTTTGTGATGTGCCAGCCACATCCCCCATTAGAACTAATTCAATCCCCCGGCTCCAGGGAGTGGTGCCATCAGCAGCTGCCTAGGAAAGGTCTTCTACAGAAGTGAAGACAAGGTCACAACCCTCTTCCAGGGACAATTTGCACAAAAGAAAAGCCTGCCCTGCTCCTCCCCACCCCCACTCATCCCAGCTCCAGAAAACTGCAGGGCCAGACCTGCCCCAGAACTCCCCATGGGGTTCACTAAAGCCTCTGCTGGGACTGCATCGCACCCCGACTTCTGCCAAGCCCCACTTCCTTCTCTGCCCCCAGGGAATGATCCCAGGAACGCTCCCTGACACCTCATGTGTGCAGATCTCCAGACCACAGCCCACTTCCTTGGACACCCAACCCACAACAGCACACTTGCTGTGAGATCCTGCAAGTCGCTCAGCTTCTTTGTCCCTCAGTTTCCCCATCTATAAAATAAGGGTGATAATATGACCCACTTCACAATAATGGGAAGAGGATTCAATAAATGAATATATACAAAGTGCTTGGGACAGAATGGCGACCTGTATAATGTAACACCATTCAACTCTCACTCTTATCCTTACCTCACAGTAACAAGCTCTCACTTCCTTTTTATACAAGTGAAATCGATTATAAAGATTAGACTAGTTCCCAAGGGACCCTAACTTTGAACACAAAGAAGTTCAGGCTTTCCAAGTCCAGACTTTCCCTGAATCATTTCCCTTCTGATTTGGTTCATTAAGAGTCCAAGGATGTAGGCCCTTGGGGCTCACAGAAGGAGATTCATCTTTTAACTGGCGCCTGTGCCTGAGACAGGGCGATGGGGGTTAGCCTTGGAGCCTGACTTTTGCCAATCTGTTGTTTTTATAAGTGGTGCTTTGTACTTGTGCCCAGAGGTGCGGATGATGAGTGCATTGCTATAAAACTCAACATAAAACACGTGAAATGGAGCCTAAATCATAAATACAAAAACTCTAACAGCAGGTTAGATTTTATGGCTCTAATTTGTCTTAAATTGACATGTAGCATGGCTCTTGGCATCACTCGGAGTGCTATATGCAAATCAAAGGTAAATATGTGCCCAGATAGTTAAATGTAGCTCCAAAGTGAGGTCAGTATTAATAAGTGAGCACTAACCATAATTTTTGATGAAGGGATACATTTCCTTTTTATTATTCTGTTGTGAAAGATAAGTAACATGTTTTACACTTGCTTTCACCTAGAAAGTGATTAGTGAGTATTTCAGTGAAAGTTTCCTATGAATCCAAGGCCAAAAAAAAAAGGAGATTCTGTTAGCAAAAAAACGGCAGGATTGAACCACACAGAATGTGCCCCTTCCACAATGTAAAGTCATCATGGGCCGAGGGTCCTGATATATCAATGAGGTTAGAATGGAGAGAAAGCAGGTATCAAAGGAGGCCAGCTGGCTGCAGCTTGGAGAAGAGGTTCTCCTGGGCAGTACTGTGGATTTTAAAGTGAAAAATGTTAGGCACTTAGTCGTGTCCAACTCTTTGTGACTCCATGGGCTGTAAGTCCACCAGGCTCCTCTGTCCATGGAATTCTCCAGGCCAGAATGCTGGGGTAGGTAGCTGTTCCCTTCTCCAGAGGATCTTCCCGACCCAGGGATTAAACCTGGGTCTTTTGTACTGCAAACAGATTCTTCACCATCTGAGCCACCAGGGAACCCCTAAGTCCAAGACTATTGATATGTCGATAACTCCCACATCTACATCCACATCCTGTCTGTAAAATATGGGTCTCCTACCAAAAGCTTCCTTGAATGGCAAGTAAGTATCTCAAATATTTAATGATGCTTGACTTGTCCTCAAACCCTGCTTCTCCCTTGGGTTCCTCCTCTCTGTAAACGACACTAATATCCTTGTGGTTGCTCAAGTCAATAACCTAGGCCTTACCCTTGGTTCTCGACTCCCAGTTAATCTCCAAACATACTCAGAATCTACGTGCTGCTTCCCATCTTCAGCCCTGCCTCCTGCACCCAGCTCCCATGCCACTCTCTTCTCCCATGATGCTCCAGCCCTGCTGGCTTTCCCTCTGTCCATCAACCACCAGGTCTCTGCTCTTCACTCTGATTATCTCAGGTCACCCCAGCTTCATGCCTTTTTTGAACTCCTTCCTTTGCCTCAAGGGCAAGAACTCCTGGTCTGCACTTCAGAACCTCCTTCTTGCCATTCGAAGCTTTGCTTATGTGTCTCCTCTCCAAAGATGCCTTCCCTGATCATCCAAAATAAAGAAGACATCAAGAACCTGTATCTCCTTTAACTTGTTGCAAATTCCTCATTTCCATCTGATAGTTTCCATTGTTTATTTATCCAGAGGTTTATCATCTGTCTTTCCTATCAGACTGCATCTTACAAGAAAACAGAGTAATTTCCCTAGTGGTCCAGTGGATAAGAACTCACTGGCCAACATAAAGAACATGAGTTCAATCCCTGGTCTAGGAACATTCCACATGCCGTGGGACAACTAAGCCCGTTCTCCACAAATACTGAGTTCATGCTTCAGAGCCAGGTGCTCCTCAACAAGAGAAGCCACCACAAAATCCCTGCACTGCAAGGAAGAGAACCTCAGCTGCAATGAGAGAGAGCCTGTGTGCAGCAACAAAGACCCACCACAGACAAAAATTAGTTAACTAATTTTCAAGAAAAGGTATCACTAAAAAAGAGAGAGAGAGAGAATAGGGACCCTGGCTGCCTCTGTCCCCACTGAATACCCTACCAAAAGGAGGACCCTGCCAGAAATACAAGTTCAGCAAACATTTGTTGAATGAGTGACTGGGTAGTAGTCACTGAAAACTGGACAATCAAGTATGAAGCCAGAACTACTTGACAAAGGAAGGCATGTGTCAAATCTGCCATACTCTGGGTTCTATGTTCACCACGTATGTGTTTTATCTCATTTAATCTAATCCACATCTCTCTGAAGTGGATCTAATCTCTCTGATCATCTCAAATGTCTACGTCAGTGAAACAAAAATTCAGGGAAGCTAAGTAATTTTCCCAAGTTCAGACTGCTAATAAATACAAAGCTAGATCTGGCTGTAGAACCCAGACCCTTCCTACAGTCACACTGGTTTGCTATCAGCTTATAGTCTTGCACTCATTTCTCTTTTTTATTGACAATGGGAAATAGGTAATCAAGATGAAAATTATTTTTCCATATCCTACATGTGCAAAATTTCTCAGATCCCACTTATATCCTATGCAAAGAATTACCAGTTCTCTGTTCTTCATACTAATCAAGGAGAAAAGAGATTTGTATAGGAATAAAGTTTAATAGTAAAAATGTATTTTATATTTGTCTCTGGGAAAGAGACAAATATAATTTTAGCCCATTGAGCTAAGCTAACCTGTGGCTGAAGCTTGTAGAGAGACAGGCTGGGTTCATGCTTCCTCCATCTCTCCTCGCCTCTTCCTCTGCTTCTGTCCACTTCTCCTCTTCTTCCTCCCACTCCTTCTCTGTCGTCTCCTCTCTCTTTTTCTCATTAATACTGCTCCTGGAATTTATATCATAAATGTTATCTGGGGAACACAAGCTGGGGGAACCACGGACAAGAGATATGGCATCTCTGTACTTCAGTTTCTCCCACTATACACCCCAAGGGATCCCAACTGTTCCCACATTTGTGGGGATGGTGGGGAAGAAAAAAAAATCTGTAGACCATTCCAGAGTTCCCAAAAGTAAAACAGTGGTCCATAGATGGATATCAATTCTCCATAGATGGATTCCGTTGCTTCTCTGGAATGTAGAAAGCACAGCACATTTTTACAAATAGGGCCATTTTTATCTTTTGGCCCACTACACGTGAAAAGAGGGGGTGGTACCAGATGGCCTCTAAGACCCCTGCCAGCTCTAGCCTCCCAGGAATCAACCAGCAGAATGAAACAACTCAGGCTTTGAAGTAAAACAGACTTAAATTGCAATAGTAACTATCTCAGAACCTCTATTACTCTGTAAAATTGACATAATAAATGTACTTCTCATCATGGTTATAAAGACCAATAAGGCCTTGCTACAAGGACCAGCACATACATATTTAAGAGGGGCCCACTTTGATTATTATGGGTTGAATTGTGTCCTCCCCCTAAAAAAAGACACACTGAAGCCCTGAACCCTAAATAACTCAGAATGTGACCTTACTTGGAGACAGGGTCTTTTCAGAGGTAATCATGTTGAAATGAGCTCACTAGGGTGGGCCTTGACCCACCATGACTTACAGAAAGTCATGATTTTAGAAAAAGAGAAAATCCAGACATAGAGATAAACTTGTGCACAGGGAGGATGCTGTGTGCAGTGAAAGCAGAGATTAAAGGGGTGTACCCGCAAGCCAGCAACCCCACAGATGGCCAGCAAAGCCCTGGAAGCGGGGAGAGAGGCTCGCGGCCTCAGAAGGAGTCCACCTCGCCAATGCCTCAGTGGTGGACTTCCAGCCTCCAGAACTGAGAGACAGTACATGTCTGCTGTTTAAGACACTCAGTCTGTGGGACTTGGCTACAGCAGCCCTAGGAAATGAAGACACGATTCTTAGAGGCTAGTTTCTCCTGATGTATTTGTAGTATCTTTTCCACCTAGAAGTCAAAGTTTTTCTGATGTTTTTGACAGCAAGCTCAGTGAGCAAAGGATTTTAGAGTCACGAGTAACATAAAATGATATTGGTTGTTATGATCTAAAATTCACTCTGACATTTTCTATGCTGTTATTTTCAATCTGGTGGTGACCTACTAAATTAATTTCACAACCTGCCTGAGAAACACTAAGCTGGACTTCAAACTCCTTCAGAACAGGGAGTCTTCTCTGTTCTCCTTCCTCTAACCCAACACTGGACTTGTAGAGAGCAAATAAACCTTTGATGACTGACGTTGAAGGTCAATATATATTAGATACCTTTTTATGCCACTACTTGGGGTTTTGTTAATAAACCTCTGCCAAAATATTCAATTGCAGTGGGAATTTTGAAATGGTTGTTTCCTAAACAGAAACACACTCACAGACCCAGAAAACAAACTTAATGGTTGCCAAAGGAGAAACTGGGAGGGAGGGATAAATTAGGAGCCTGGGATCAGCCTTGTCTAACTCAATGAAACTAAGCCATGCCCGTGGGGCAACCCAAGATGGGCGGGTCACGGTGGAGAGATCTGACAGAATGTGGTCCGCTGGAGAAGGGAATGGCAAACCACTTCAGTACTCTTGCCTTGAGAACCCCATAAACAGTATGAAAAGGCAAAATGATAGGATACTGAAAGAGGAACTCCCCAGGTCAGTAGGTGCCCAATATGCTACTGGAGATCAGTGGAGAAATAACTCCAGAAAGAATGAAGGGATGGAGCCAAAGCAAAAAGAATACCCAGCTGTGGATGTGACTGGTGATAGAAGCAAGGTCCGATGCTGTAAAGAGCAATATTGCATAGGAACCTGGAATGTCAGGTCCATGAATCAAGGCAAATTGGAAGTGGTCAAACAAGAGATGGCAAGAGTGAATGTCAACATTCTAGGAATCAGCGAACTGAAATGGACTGGAATGGGTGAATTTAACTCAGATGACCATTATATCTACTACTGTGGGCAGGAATCCCTCAGAAGAAATGGAGTAGCCATCATGGTCAACAAAAGAGTCTGAATTGCAGTACTTGGATGCAATCTCAAAAACAACAGAATGATCTGTTCATTTCCAAGGCAAACCATTCTATATCACAGTAATCCAAGTCTATGCCCCAACCAGTAACGCTGAAGAAGCTGAAGTTAAACGGTTCTATGAAGACCTACAAGACCTTTTAGAACTAACACCCAAAAAAGATGTCCTTTTCATTATAGGGGACTGGAATGCAAAAGTAGGAAGTCAAGAAACACCTGGAGTAACAGGCAAATTTGGCCTTGGAATATGGAATGAAGCAGGGCAAAGACTGATAGAGTTTTGCCAAGAAAATGCACTGGTCATAACAAACACCCTCTTCCAACAACACAAGAGAAGACTCTATACATGGACATCACCAGATGGTCAACACCGAAATCAGATTGATTATATTCTTTGCAGCCAAGGATGGAGAAGCTCTATACAGTCAGCAAAAACAAGACCAGGACCTGACTGTGGCTCAGACCATGAACTTCTTATTGCCAAAGTCAGACTTAAATTGAAGGAAGTAGGGAAAACCACTAGACCATTCAGGTATCACCTAAATCAAATCCCTTATGATTATACAGTGGAAGTGAGAAATAGATTTAAGGGCCTAGATCTGATAGATAGAGTGCCTGATGAACTATGGAATGAGGTTCGTGACACTGTACAGGAGACAGGGATCAAGACCATCCCCATAGAAAAGAAATGCAAAAAAAGCAAAATGGCTGTCTGGGGAGGCCTTACAAATAGCTGTGAAAAGAAGAGAAGCGAAAAGCAAAGGAGAAAAGGAAAGATATAAACATCTGAATGCAGAGTTCCAAAGAATAGCAAGAAGAGATAAGAAAGCCTTCCTCAGCAATCAATGCAAAGAAATAGAGGAAAACAACAGAATGGGAAAGACTAGGGATCTCTTCAAGAAAATCAGAGATACCAAAGGAACATTTCATGCAAAGATGAGCTCGATAAAGGACAGAAATGGTATGGACCTAACAGAAGCAAAAGATATTAAGAAGAGATGGCAAGAATACACAGAAGAACTGTACAAAAAAGATCTTCATGACCCAGATAGTCACGATGGTGTGATCACTGACCTAGAGCCAGACATCCTGGAATGTGAAGTCAAGAGGGCCTTAGGAAGCATCACTATGAACAAAGCTAGTGGAGGTGACAGAATTCCAGATGAGCTATTCCAAATCCTGAAAGATGATGCTATGAAAGTGCTTCACTCAATGTGCCAGCAAATTTGGAAAACTCAGCAGTGGCCACAGGACTGGAAAAGGTCAGTTTTCATTCCAATCCCAAAGAAAGGCAATGCCAAAGAATGCTCAAACTACCACACAATTGCACTCATCTCACACGCTAGTAAAGTAATGCTTAAAATTCTCCAAGCCAGGCTTCAGCAATATGTGAACCATGAACTTCCTGATGTTCAAGCTGGTTTTAGAAAAGGCAGAGGAACCAGAGATCAAATTGCCAACATCCGCTGGATCATGGAAAAAGCAAGAGAGTTCCAGAAAAATATCTATTTCTGCTTTATTGACTATGCCAAAGCCTTTGACTGTGTGGATCACAATAAACTGTGGAAAATTCTTCAAGAGATGGGAATACCAGACCACCTGATCTGCCTCTTGAGAAATCTGTATGCAGGTCAGGAAGCAACAGTTAGAACTGGACATGGAACAACAGACTGGTTCCAAATAGGAAAAGGAGTACGTCAAGGCTGTATATTGTCACCCTGTTTATTTAACTTATATGCAGAGTACATCATGAGAAACGCTGGACTGGAAGAAGCACAAGCTGGAATCAAGATTGCCGGGAGAAATATCAATAACCTCAGATATGCGGATGACACCATCCTTATGGCAGAAAGTGAAGAGGAACTCAAAAGCCTCTTGATGAAAGTGAAAGTGGAGAGTGAAAAAGTTGTCTTGAAGCTCAACATTCAGAAAACGAAGATCATGGCATCTGGCCCCATCACTTCATGGGAAATAGATGGGGAAACAGTGGAAACAGTGCCAGATTTTATTTTTCTGGGCTCCAAAATCACTGCAGATGGTGACTTCAGCCATGAAATTAAAAGACGCTTACTCCTTGGAAGGAAAGTTATGACCAACCTAGATAGCATATTCAAAAGCAGAGACATTACTTTGCCAACAAAGGTTCATCTAGTCAAGGCTATGGTTTTTCCTGTGGTCATGTATGGATGTGAGAGTTGGACTGTGAAGAAGGCTGAGTGCCGAAGAATTGATACTTTTGAACTGTGGTGTTGGAGAAGACTCTTGAGAGTCCCTTGGACTGCAAGGACATCCAACCAGTCCATTCTGAAGGAGATCAGCCCTGGGATTTCTTTGGAAGGAATGATGCTAAAGCTGAAACTCCAGTACTTTGGCCACCTCATGCGAAGAGTTGACTCATTGGAAAAGACTCTGATGCTGGGAGGGATTGGGGGCAGGAGGAGAAGGGGACGACAGAGGATGAGATGGTTGGATGGCATCACTGACTTGATGGACGTGATTCTGAGTGAACTCTGGGAGTTGGTGATGGACAGGGAGGCCTGGCGTGCTGCGATTCATGGGGTCGCAAAGAGTCGGACACGACTGAGCGACTGATCTGATCTCATCTGATCTGGGATCAGCAGATATACACTACTATGCACGAAACAGATAACCAACAGGGTCCTACAGTACAGCACAGGGAACTCTAGTCAATATCCTGTGATAAACCATAATGGGAAAGAATCTGAACAATAGTATAAATGTATATCTGAAGCTCTTCACTGTATGCCAGAAACGAATACAACATTGTAAGTCAACTATACTCCAAGTTAAGAAAAAGACAAACTAGATCTGGGAACTGTTCATGTGCCAGAAGTAATTATCGCTTCGCCGCCCCTAACACTGCCCGGGAGAACCCAGCAGCCAATGCCTCAGACTTTTCTACTGGGGTTAGAACCACACTCCCCCCACAAAGCCCACCTCCCTACCCTGATCCCCAAGGCAAACGTGGCAACCTCAGAGCTTCACCTCTGCAGCCTTCACAACATGATCAGCTGCACATATGCTTTGAAAACTTACAAAAGTAAGACATTTTAACTGTGTATTTCCATTCTGACTTCCATGGTCTTTCCCTAATGCGGGGTGGTGTGGGAGAGGCCTCAAGTGGCCTCAGCTCTTCCTGTCAGCCAAGGAAGGGCTGAGTTTAGGATATACTTGTGGGTGTAGTGGGAACTATTTGTTCCCACTATTTGATTCACAGTCAATTCTGAGGTAGTAAAGTTAATCCTCCAGTGGAAGAATGGCTTTGGGGAATTCTAATGCCCACTCTGCTAACTCACTCAGCCAAAAGTTGCATCATGATGTCAGTGCTTCCTATAGTCCCCAACGCCAGACAGATGCAGATCATGGAGGAAAAGCATCATATCTCTCATATTTGAAAGAAACTCGGTAAAATTTGCTAAATTTGACAGCACTCAAAATGCACATATTACTAACAAGTTGGAAGTTGAAAGAAACTTGCCAAATGACAAACAATGAAAAATTAATAAAGCAAAAATTAATTTAAAAGCAATAAATTAAGCAAATACAATGAAATACCAATAATCTATTATAGAGGAAATATTTATGCATCTTCCTATTCTCTCTGAAATAGTAATTGGAAATAATGTAGGCCATAAATTGGAATAAAAACTCCCAGAGGCGTGTCAAGAAGTATAGCAACTGCCGTGCACAGGAACAATAAATAAAGTCAGCTTCATGGCAGGACAGCTCAGAAAACCACACACACACACACACACACACACACACACACACCCTTTCTGAAAGAAGGGTTTACCCTAAAGTGAAATGTATAGCTTTTGCAATTGCTGAGGATGTAGGGAAGACAGGTAGGAGATGGAGAAGGCAGATAAATACAAAAGGACTCAAAAAGGGTAGTGAAATAGAGGCAAAATACCTAAAAACTAACCAAGACAAATGATTTCTCTAAAGGGAATGGCTATAAAAACCTAGGCCAGGAAAGTGCAACTCATTCTTTCTCAAAAAAAGTAGTAAAAAATTGGTATAACCTCAATACAAGAATACTACAAGAAAAATGAGAGGAAAGAGTAGCAAAATTTACCAGACAAAAAACATCCACCATGGAAAGGTTGTCACGGAACAGAGGAAAAGAGTGATGAAATACTTTGCCACAAATTTTTCTTTAAGTTACTTATCTAAAAAGTAAACCCATAAAGCAGAAATGCAGAGACTAGAGAACAGATTGTGAGAAAACAAGTGCAAAGGGTGAGCAAAAGGACTGATACGGATGAAATATTGTGAGAACTTGGAAAAAGTTAAAAGAAAAGGGGCTTTAAATAAATAAGGACTAAATTAAAATGAAAGCAAGAGAAAATAAGAAAGCAAGAGGCTTTAATAGTATGTGAACCATGAAATTCCAGATGTTCAAGCTTGTTTTAGAAAAGGCAGAGGAACCAGAGATCAAATTGCCAATGTCTGTTGGACCATAGAAAAGGCAAGAGTTCCGGAAAAACATCTACTTCTTCTTTATCGACTACGCTAAAGCCTTTGACTGTCACAACAAACTGTGGACCATTCTTAAAGAGATGGGAATACCAGACCACCCTACCTGCCTCCTGTATGGAGTTCAAGAAGCAACAGTTAGAACCGGATATGGAACAATGGACTGATTCCAATTTGGGAAAGGAGTACATCAAGGCTACAATTTGTTACCCTGCTTACTTAACTTCAATGCAGAGTACATCATGCAAAATGCCAAGCTGGATGAAGCATAAGCTGAAAATAAGACTGCCGGGAGAAATATCAATAACCGCAGAGGATGAGATGGTTGGATGGCATCACCAACTCGATGGACCTGAGTTTGAGCAAGGTCTAGGAGTTGGTGATGGACAAGGAAGCCTGGCATGCTACAGTTCATGGGGTCACAGAGTTGGACATGACTGAGCAACTAAACTGAACTGAAATTAAAATGAAAGCAAGAGAAAATAACTATTGGGATGAGAATAGTGATTAATAATAATTATAGGTATTTAAAAAGCAATCAAAATAAGACAAATAAGAGCTTATAAGGAAGAAGAAAATATTGGGAGATGAAAGAAAAAGAACAGGCAAAAGTTTCTACCATAATATGCAACCAACATTCCATATCCTCAGATACCGGATCTATAGATTCAACTAACTGTGGATCAAAAATATTAGGGGAAAACAATCCAGACACTTTCAAAAAGCAAAATTTGAATTTGCGACACCCTTGTAACTACCTACACAGCATTTACATTGTATTAGGTATTATAAGAAATCTAGAGATGACCAAAGTATTGGAGCTTCAGCTTCAGCATCAGCCCTTCCAACAAATTTTCAGAGTTGATTTCCTTTACGACTAACTGAAAATTCAGCTCTTTTTTTTTTTTTCCCAGAAAGTTTATCAAATTATAGTTTCAAAAAATTTGTTCTGAAAAGAAGAGTTGATCAGAACAAATTGTGAAACTATAATTTGATAAACTTTCTGGGAAAAGAGAGTTGAATTTTCATGTTGAAATGGCACACCATGTCCCTGACAACGTTTATCCAGAGCAGTTAGGACTAAGACAAATCCTAGCAAGATTACTGGAATCTAAAAATTAAAAGAAATAATTTCATTTGTCAAAGAGGCCAAAAGACAGCATAGAAATTTCTAGAAGACTCTCAGGGAGAAAAGTGTGAGCAAAGGAATTTATAGCCAGCCAAGCTGTCTTTGTGAATAAAGACTACTGGAAAACACCGTTGCACATGTAATTCAGGGAATGTCTCTCTCATGAGCCCTTCTTAAAGAAACACCTAGACAACAAATTCCTGCCAATTGAGAGATGACTGGGGAAACCACAGCAAAATGATTGCATATATTAAATGAATTTAACTGTGGGACCAACATTTGAAGAAGTGTGAGAGCTATGGGAACATCAGATTATAAATATCAAATATGTATACACTCTGTGCCAAGGAACTGCCTTCGTGGTTATATTCCCTAAAGAAGCACATGTATCCAGCGAGCTGTCTTCAAGAATTTTATTGCAGTATTGTTTATTAAAAAAAAAAATGAAACAACCTAACTTCATGAAAATCTATATGCACGCAGAACAATACAATACAATGCTTATGTACACAGTTAAAATCAGGACTAGTTACATAATTTGCAGGGCTTAGTGAAAAATGACAATGCCTTAATACGTTTCACAAGTGCTGTCTTGACCTAGTTTTGAAGTCCTGGAAGAAAAACCTCAATTTCCCGTTAGCAGCAGTTTGCTGAACCTCTGCTCTAACCACGTCCTCTGCCAGACTCTCACTTCCCTGGGGCTGCTGTGCACACACCTAATCAGGGGCCCCACACCCCAGGGCCAAGTCCAACCACTAAGCAGGGCCCTTTCTTCCCTATCGTGTGAAATTATTCAGATCAGCCGACCTGCAGGGTCCCCAGGAAACCTAGCTCACCCCATCGCTAGTGTGCCTTGCATAAACTGTTATATTAAACAGCTGCAGCTTCGTGACCCTATGGGGGCCATTCTTTTTGAACCCCAAGTGGCATTCTTCTCTCATTTGCAGCTCTAAGAAAGAAATCTGCCTCTCATCTATCTAAGGTCAGAATGTTGCATCACACCATCAAAATAATCTTTAAAACTTACAAAACTGGGACCACTTGCCTTGTTCAAAATTGGGAACATCAAACCAAACACAGGACCCTTCAAACACAGGCCCTATACACACCTGTAAAGCCTTTCCTTTAAAGTTTGAAACACATGTGATTCAGAAACAATGAATTCAGGACAGTATGGACTTCTAGGATTTGGAATAGCTCAGCTGGAATTCCATCACCTCCACTAGCTTTGTCTGTAGTGATGCTTTCTAAGGCCCACTTGACTTCACATTCCAGGATGTCTGGCTCTAGGTCAGTGATCACACCATCGTGATTATCTGGGTCGTAAAGATCTTTTTTGTACAGTTCTTCTGTGTATTCTTGCCATCTCTTCTTAATATCTTCTGCTTCTGTTAGGTCCATACCATTTCTGTCCTTTATCAAGCTCATCTTTGCATGAAATGTTCCTTTGGTATCTCTGATTTGCTTGAAGAGATCCCTAGTCTTTCCCATTCTGTTGTTTTCCTCTATTTCTTTGCATTGATTGCTGAAGAAGGCTTTCTTATCTCTTCTTGCTATTCTTTGGAACTCTGCATTCAGATGTTTATATCTTTCCTTTTCTCCTTTGCTTTTCGCTTCTCTTCTTTTCACAGCTATTTGTAAGGCCTCCCCAGACAGCCATTTTGCTTTTTTGCATTTCTTTTCCATGGGGATGGTCTTGATCCCTGTCTCCTGTACAATGTCATGAACCTCATTCCATAGTTCATCAGGCACTCTATCTATCAGATCTAGGCCCTTAAATCTATTTCTCACTTTCACTGTATAATCATAAGGGATTTGATTTAGGTCATACCTGAATGGTCTAGTGGTTTTCCCTACTTTCTTCAATTTAAGTCAATATGCCAGCAAATTTGGAAAACTCAGCAGTGGCCACAGGACTGGAAAAGGTCAGTTTTCATTCCAATCCCAAAGAAAGGCAATGCCAAAGAATGCTCAAACTACCGCACAATTGCACTCATCTCACACGCTAGTAAAGTAATGCTCAAAATTCTCCAAGCCAGGCTTCAGCAATACGTGAACCGTGAACTTCCTGATGTTCAAGCTGGTTTTAGAAAAGGCAGAGGAACCAGAGATCAAATTGCCAACATCCACTGGATCATGGAAAAAGCAAGAGAGTTCCAGAAAAACATCTATTTCTGCTTTATTGACTATGCCAAAGCCTTTGACTGTGTGAATCACAATAAACTGTGGAAAATTCTTCAAGAGATGGGAATACCAGACCACCTGATCTGCCTCTTGAGAAATCTGTATGCAGGTCAGGAAGCAACAGTTAGAACTGGACATGGAACAACAGACTGGTTCCAAATAGGAAAAGGAGTACGTCAAGGCTGTATATTGTCACCCTGTTTATTTAACTTATATGCAGAGTACATCATGAGAAACGCTGGACTGGAAGAAGCACAAGCTGGAATCAAGATTGCCGGGAGAAATATCAATAACCTCAGATATGCAGATGACACCATCCTTATGGCAGAAAGTGAAGAGGAACTCAAAAGCCTCTTGATGAAAGTGAAAGTGGAGAGTGAAAAAGTTGTCTTGAAGCTCAACATTCAGAAAACGAAGATCATGGCATCTGGTCCCATCACTTCGTGGGAAATAGATGGGGAAACAGTGGAAATAATGTCAGACTTTATTTTTCTGGGCTCCAAAATCACTACAGATGGTGACTTCAGCCATGAAATTAAAAGACGCTTACTCCTTGGAAGGAAAGTTATGACCAACCTAGATAACATATTCAAAAGCAGAGACATTACTTTGCCAACAAAGGTTCATCTAGTCAAGGCTATGGTTTTTCCTGTGGTCATGTATGGATGTGAGGGTTGGACTGTGAAGAAGGCTGAGCGCCAAAGAATTGATGCTTTTGAACTGTGGTATTGAAGAAGACTCTTGAGAGTCCCTTGGACTGCAAGGAGATTCAACCAGTCCATTCTGAAGGAGATCAGCCCTGGAATGATGCTAAAGCTGAAACTCCAGTACTTTGGCCACCTCATGCGAAGAGTTGACTCATTGGAAAAGACTCTCATTCTGGGAGGGATTGGGGCAGGAGGAGAAGGGGACAACAGAGGATGAGATGGCTGGATGGCATCACTGACTCGATGGACGTGAGTCTGAGTGAACTCCAGGAGTTGGTGATGGACAGGGAGGCCTGGCGTGCTGCGATTCATGGGGTCGCAAAGAGTCAGACACAACTGATCGACTGATCTGATCTGATGGACTTCTAGCAAAGGGAACTAGACTAGCAAAAAGAACTTCACCTAGGATCTTTAATTTTGTTCAAAGGAAAAAAAAACCTGAGCCAAAGATGATGAAACATTAAGATCTGATGAAGCTATAGGTGATGGTTATATGGGTGTTTGTCATATTTTCTGAATGCTTGAACTATTTCACTTTTTAAAAACTGATGATTACAGTAATATAATTCATGCAGAGAACAGTTTACAGTTAAATGCTAGGACAGTATTCAAAATTCTTTATGATGGACTATAGAGTTCATGAACTGTAAGACAGATTTTGAAAGCAGACTAAAAATGAAGGATGAGTTAGGAAAAGTTAGAAAGTAAACGGTGTTTGGAATTGGCTGGAGGAGAGGAAATGAAGACCTGCTGATCAATGGGCATGAAATCTGTCATGGAAGATGAAAAAGTTCCAGAGACTAGCTTTAGAATAGAACATAGTGCTTATATTTAACCATACTAGACTGTACACTTGACCATCTGTTAAGAGAATAGATCTACGTTATGTGTTTTTTATCATAATGAAAAGAAAACAAAACCTACATTGGAGATTAGGGTATGTCCCTAACTTTTAATTTATCCAACACTTAAATGACGCTAATAATAATTTGGTCTATTTTCAGCATTAGAGTAAGAGTCAAAGAATATATATTAATCATTTAGTACAGTCTTAATATTTACCATTGGTATAATTAGTATATTAGCATAACCATATCATTGAAAAATACAAAGTAAGTTGTTCACAAACAAGGAAAACAACAGAAACAGACCAAAAGTGGGAAGATATTATTGTAACATAAAGTGTAAAGGGGGCTGGATCAAAATAAATCACCAATACCGCCCCCTAAATTACGGAAAATACACTTAGAATATATGCGCTTGTTTCTGAACTTTTTCCCCTTTTCTGGCAGGAAAGGGAAATTGAGATTCATGATTTCTCTGCATAAAGTCTACCACCTATTGATTTTGTTAATATTTTTCTTTTTTAAAACTGCAACATTATAGTCTGAAGACTCAGCGACACTTTGGTGTCGAGGTCTGTGAGAGAACACAGGTAAAATGGCTCCATTAGACTAATTACCTAGATACAGGTAGGACGGCTCAAGACTGAGTAGGCTAACTGCCATCTTCCGGGGTTTTTAGTTGAGGTCTAAATTCACTGCTGAAGATGCACGTGGGGCGAACGTGAGGTATCTCACTTCTTCGAAGACGTTGAGCCATTTCCCTTCTTCGGAGAAGGTGAGGCATCTCCCTTCTTTTAAAAACGTGAGGCGCCTCCCTTCTCGGAGAGCGTGAGGCATCTGCCTTCTTCAGACAACATGAGGCGCCGCACTGCTCTGGAGAACGTGAGGCACCTGCCTTCTTCGGACAACGTGAGGCATCTCCCTTCTCGGAGAGCGTGAGGAATCTCACTCCGCTTGCAGGCCGCACGTGCCCGCGGGCAGCAGGCAGGACCCCCGGGCGCCGGAACCCCGGCTCTCACAATCCAGGGTCGCGTCGGCGACGAGCGGCCTCTGGAGATCTGACCCCTGGCGTTCTGTGCGCCGCTCAGGACCGCGCTCGCCCGCCCCCGCGGGGCCCTGCGCTGTGGCCGAGCTGCGGCAAAGGGCTCGCTTGCAGCTCCCTGGTCCAGGCGGCTGTAGCCGAGCGCGCAGGAGTCTGCACGGGGCCGACGGTGAGGTCAGGTGTCTGCCCCTGGGTCCCACCCCGCCCCTGCACCGGGTGCCATGCACCTGGCTCCCCACCTGAGGCCGGGGCAGGGCGGACAGGCCTCCGGGTGGAGCGCCCGCCCTGGCCTGCCTGTCAGAGGTGGACATCTGCGCTGCCCACGATGGCTAGCCTCCTTGCCGCACCGTGTCCTCAAATCCTGCGGCATCTTTATTAGGCTCTTCACTAATCACCTAATTGGAAGGTGCCGTCCATGTTCTGTAGAGACAGGGAGAAAGGGAAGTGCAGTATCAGAATGACTCAGGCACAAGAAAGGAAGAAAATTGTGCCATTTGTAGAGACCTGGATGGACCTAGAGATTGATATACAGAGTGAAGTAACTCGGACAGAGAAAAACCAATATCATACATTAACGCATATAGGTGGAATCTAGAAAAATGGTACAGATGATCTTATTTGCAAACCTGAAATAGAGACGTTAAGTAGAGAAGTAATGTATGGATACCAAGGGAGTAAGGCTGGGAGTGGAGGAACTGGGAGGTTTGGATTGGCATATATACACTATTGATGTACATGAAGAACAAGTGAAGTGGAAGTCGCTCAGTCATGTCCGACTCTTTGCGACCCCTTGACTATACAGTCCATGGAAGTCCAGGCCAGAATACTGGAGTGGCTAGCCTTTCCTTTCTCCAGGGGATCTTCCCAACCCAGAGATCCAACCCAGGTATCCCGCACTGCAGGCAGATTCCTTACCAGCTGAGCCACAAGGGAAGCCCATTGATAAACACGACAGATGACTAATCAGAAGCCACTGTATAGCTCAGGGAACTCTACTCAGCGCTCTGTGGTGACCTAAATGGGAAGAAAATCCAAAAATGAGTGGATATATGTGTACATACAGCTGGTTCACTTTACTGTACAGCACAAACTAATACAACATTCTAAAGCAACCGTACTCCAATAAAAATCAATGCCCCGTGGGTGACTCAGCCTGCCCCTCACCACTCAGTGCCACTCTCTTAGTGGGAAAACCAAAAAAGAATTAACTACATATGCAGTTAAATATACTAAATTATTAGGAATACCATAATTATAATTATTAAATGCTTCTGAACAAGTTAGTATTTTGTGAAAAACTTTATATCACTTAGGGCTTCCCTGGAAGTTCAGACACTAAGGAATCTGCCTGAAATGTGGGAGACCCAGGTTCGATCCCTGGGTGGGGAATATCCCCTGGAGGAGGAAATAGCAACTCACTCCAGTATTCTTGCCTGGAGAATTCCATGGACAGAGGGGCCTGGTGTGCTACAGCCCACAAGGTCGCAGAGAATCAGACACGACTGAGCAATTAAGACATTATTTAGTCATTTATACCCTCACCCCCAAAACATGTAAGCAGCTTAAGACAGAGATTAGTCACTCTTAAAGAAATAAAGAAGCAGAGCCCTGGCCCCAAACAGCCAACTGATTTGGAATACAAGTGTCTTACTAGCGGCTGGAACCCCCATTGGAAGGATGTAAATCAGTACATGCCTTCTAAGTGGTCTCAATGACATTCCCACCCCACTTAAACTACTACCGACAAGCTTTAATGTGCCTGATTTAACACCTTCGTTAGCTCAGTACCATAAATAATGGCTTTCATTGCCTGACAATCTGTGTTGCAATAGGAGAGGTGAATCGAAATTAATAAGATGCTACACAGGAAAAGCTGGCTGCCATGTCACTCCCAGCTAAGTATTCTGGGTCAAGGGACACTTATTTCCAGAAGGAAATTAGTCCCAGAATTTCTCATCTCCTTCTTTGCAAACCAAACCCAGAGTGCCCCCCTGTGTATCAAGTGGAAATAAATGCCTACAGTTGCCATTATTACCAAGATAAGTTGAGATATGAGTGCTGATTCTTCTGACAAAAATACATAATTATGCTGATAGTTTTCAAGTGCAGTGTGTTTAACAAGTTGTCATATGGTGGGCACCATTATTTACAGTCCAAGCTATGTATTGTTTATTGGTGGAGTTCCAGAAAACTCAGAATCTCAGAAATGGGAACAAGCCTAGTTTTACAGTAAATTAAAAGTAAAGGCCCAAATATCTATTATTCACATCTTGTAGATAGTTATCATTTGAGTTTAAAAATTGTTAACAGACTGTTCAAACACTTGAAAACATCACAAAATTTACTAACCCTCACCATGGTTGTCAAAGGTTTTTCTCTCATCAGGGCTTTTACCTAAATAATTTGCCTGGGATAACTCCCTTTGGCAGCAAAGAGAATCCGTTTTTTGTTTTTGTTTTTTTTATTCTGTGAGCCTTACTAAGTTCTCCATGTTCAAAGGGCTTGTCAGACAAACCCAGCTCATCAACCTGCAAAGGACTTCATCAGTCAATGAAGATTAAATTAAGGTTAGGCTATTAAGCAGAACTTCCAAAGCAGATTCCGACATAAAAATGTAAAAGTTACTAAAATAATTTATGTATTTACCTCCTGGAAAAGTCATTCATCAGCCATTTCTAAAATTACAACTCTGAAAGACGAAAAGCATCAGTGATAGAATTTGTTTTTCAATAGAAATATTGATAATTAGTCAGTTCTGTAGTTAGCCATGAGGTTTAATTTTAGAGAGGAATCTGTCTGCTTTTGGGCAGAGGATTTAAGTTCTTCCTGTATTCCTGCATTCTCGTCTATTTGCTGTGCTCTAGTGTCCTCCAATGGATGTTCTCGATAGTACTGCTATTACAGAATCTGAATCTGAGGATCACCAGGAGGCCAGGTGGACAAGAGCTTTCTAAGCAAACAGTCCCTAAAAAAACCCAGTTCTCCCCATCTAAGCTGAAATCAAGTAACACTCGACGTACATCCAAAAATCATTCTCCCTGATAGACAATGAGTTCCAGAGTCATTCAGATTAAATTTCCTTTCTCTTCTTATCATATTGAATAATCTCAAAAGTTGGACCCGTATGTATGAAAGTTGTTGAAAATATAAAAAGAGTATGGCTTTAGAGGTATGTGGTACAGAGTTAGACTTTGGATGTCAATGAAGACACAATTAATATTGTTTGATTAGCCTGGAAAATAACTTAAAGTACTCTAGAGCCCAGGGCTTCCCTGGTGGCTCA
The DNA here is from genome assembly GCF_003369695.1 of Bos indicus x Bos taurus. Taxonomy (NCBI): domain Eukaryota; kingdom Metazoa; phylum Chordata; class Mammalia; order Artiodactyla; family Bovidae; genus Bos; species Bos indicus x Bos taurus. Next base: position 42,435,404 of record NC_040102.1, on the reverse strand, counting down.
GTGGTAAAGAATCTGCCTGCCAATGCAGGAGACTCAGGTTTGATCCCTGGGTCAGGAAGATTCCCCTGGAGAAGGAAATGTCAACCAATTCCGGTGTTCTTGCCTGGGAAATTCCATGAACAGAGGAGCCTGGTGGGCAACAGTCCGTGGGGTTGCAAAACAGTCAGACATGACACAACAACTCTAGAGCATAAAGTTTGATTCTAGAAGAGTTTGTTTTGCAGGCCTTCTCTGGTGGCTCAGGTGGTAAAGAATCCACCTGCAAAGTGGGAGACCGGGTTCAGTCCTGGGTTGAGAAGATCCCTGGAGGAGGGCATGGAAACCCATTCGAACATTCTTGCCTTGAGAATTCCAAGGACAGAGAAGCCTGGTGGGCTGCACATGGGTTGCAAAGAGTCAGCAACAACTGAGAGACCAGCACTCGCTGTGCAACATAAGAAAAATAAGGGAAAAGCTCGTATTCATTGACATTAATGAATAAATCAGTCTGAATTATTGAGAAGTCTAAATTAGAACATATCTTTTAAAGAGCAGTGCTTCTGTATTTTCTTGGCCAAAATTAGAATGTAGTTTCAATAGATAGCCCAAGTAATTATAATAAAATCCAGGGCTATTCTTGTAAATTGCTTGTGTCTAGGGTTATTTAACAACAATATGCCCCGTATATTCTTGTTATTTCTATTTAAATAATCCTTCCATTCCCACAATAAGTGTTGAATCTTGTATTCAATCAAATGTCCCAATTTTGACCCAGAAAATATTGTGACTCAAACTGTGGGTGGAAGAAAGGGTGTGCATGGGAAGGAACTTCCTACTAGATATATGCAAATAAGTCCTGGAAAAAAATAATAATAATAAAAAATAAATAAATAAAAGTCCTGGAAAAAAAAAAGGGTGACCCTCACCCTGCCACCACACAGACATCCGTTCAGTTCAGTTCAGTTACTCAGTCGTGTCCGACTCTTTGCGACCCCATGGACTGCAGAACTCCAAGCCTCCCTGTCCATCACAAACTCCTGGAGTTTACTCAAACTTATGTCCATTGAGTCAGTGATGCCATCCAACCATTCATCCTCTGTCATCCCCTTCTCCTCCTGCCTTCAATCTTTCCGAGCATCAGGGTCTTTTCAAATGAGTCAGCTCTTTGCATCAGGTGGCCAAAGTATTGGAGTTTCAGCTTCAGCATGAGTCCTTCCAATGAATAGTCAGGACTGATTTCCTTTAGGATGGACTGGTTGGATCTCTTTGCAGTCCAAGGCACTCTCAAGAGTCTTCTCCAACACCACAGTTCTATAAGTATCAATTCTTCAGCGCTCAGCTTTCTTTATGGTCCAACTCTCACATCCATACATGACTACTGGAGAAACCATACCTTTGACTAGACGGACCTTTGTTGGCAAAGAAATGTCTCTGCTTTTGAATATGCTGTCTAGGTTGGTCATAAGTTTTCTTCCAAGGAGGAGGCATCTTTTAATTTCATGGCTGCAGTCACCATCTGCAGTGATTTTGGAGTCCCTAAAAATAAAGTCTGTCACTGTCTCCATTGTTTCCCCATCTATTTGCCATGAAGTGATGGCATGATCTTCGTTTTCTGAATGTTGAGTTTTAAGCCAACATTTTCACTCTCCTCTTTCACTCTCATCAAGAGGCTCTTTAGTTCTTCTTTGCTTTCTGCCATAAGTGTGGGGTTATCTGCATATCTGAGGTTATTGATATTTCTCCCAGAAATCTTGATTCCAGCTTGTGCTTTTTCCAGCCCAGCATTTCTCATGATGTACTCTTCATATACGTTAAATAAGCAGGATGACAATAGACATCAGTTAATGTATAATGCTTTCTTATATCTCACAGGTGTATATATTTCCCTACTGTACTTACTGGAGCATTATATATAATACACACACACACACACACACACATATATATACGTATGTGTGTGTGCTCAGTCACTCAGTTGTGTCCGACTCTTTGCGACCCTCTGGACTGTTGCCTGCCAGGCTCCTCCATGCATAGCATTTCCCAGGCAGGAATACTGGAGTGGGTTGCCATTTACTTCTCCAAGGCATCTTCCCAGGGATCAAGCCCAAGTCTCTCGTGTCTCCTGCATTGGCAGGTAGGTTCTTTACCCTAGCACTACCTGGGAAGCCCATGTGTGTGAGTCATTTGCTCTACCACGTTGTAAATCCACTATGCTTCAACAAAAGCAAATATAATAGCCCTCTAGCACTATAACTATCTGTAGGAACAATATTACAAGTGTGTTTCATTTACCCATCCTTTCCATCCATGGGGATTCCAAAGACTTGCTGTGGTACCTGCAAAACAGGAGATCTGGAAAGTTCCTGAGCACTGGATGGCTGGCAGGTAGTTTAATAAAATGATAAATCGCAGTCCTTAAGGAGCTCCAACAATTAGAAGTTAACTTCAGATAGTGATGACTGTATCCTGAGATAAAATGAAATAACACCGGTGGCACAGCTTAAAAGCAAGCGAGAATAACTCTGTAAGTGGAGTGTAAATATGAAAGTATATAGGCTTGCAGTTACTTTCCCGGGGACCGGATTACAATTCTGCACACGGTGCTCCGAGTCCCGCTGGGCTCTCCCATCAGGAAGACAGTAGGCCCTTCATTGGCTCTTTCTACTAAGTTTATTGACAAACACAAACTACAGAGCACAGAGAGCATGTGAAAATGCCTGTGTGCAAGTGTCACATGTGGGTGAAATGAATACAGAAATAGCTGTATGAGGAGCTACCCAAGACTGGAAGCCTAGCATCTTGTGAAAGAAAATCCACTAAGTTCCTGAGAGTCTATGTGGAATTAGCAGAAATAGAGGAAGTACTAGTATTTCCTAAATGCACTTCACCAATGGCTGCAATTGTACATTTTTATCACCAGATAGTTAAGATGCTCCTCCTCCTTCTCTGGTGTGGTACCCAGCACAGATTCAGAGCAGCTTACATGTGGAATTGCTCCCATTCTAATTCACTTAGGGGCTTCCCCTATGGCTCAGCTGGTAAAGAATCCACCTGCAATGTGGGAGACCTGGGTTCGATCCCTGGGTTGGGAAGATTCCCTGGAGAAAGGAAAGGCTATGCACTCCAGTATTCTGGCTGGTGTCACAAAGAGTCAGACATGACTGAGCGACTTTCACTTTCACATTAAGTCACTTAGAGTCAGGTGGTTAAGCTCTGGGAAGATCTAATATGATTCTCACTCACTCATGCATTAGCCTTCACAATTATGCCATTTAATAAGGCTCTTGGTGTACCTAGACAGCAGAGACGTTACTTTGCCAACAAAGGCCCATCTAGTTAAAGCTATGGTCTTTCTAGTAGTCATGTATGGATGTGAGAGTTGGACTATAAAGAAAGCTGAGTGCTGAAGAATTGATGCTTTAGAACTGTGGTGTTGGAGAAGACTCTCGAGAGTCCCTTGCACTGCAAGGAGATCCAGTCCATCCTAAAGGAAATCAGTCCTGACTATTCATTGGAAGGACTCATGCTGAAGCTGAAACTCCAATACTTTGGCCACCTGATGCAAAGAACTGACTCATTGGAAAAGACCCTGATGCTGGGAAAGATTGAAGGCGGGAGGAGAAGGGGACAACAGAGGATGAATAGTTGTATGGCATCACTGACTCAATAGACATAAGTTTGAGTAAGCTCTGGGAGTTGGTGATGGACAGGGAGGCCTGTCGTACTGCATTCCATGGGGTTGCAAAGAGTCAGACATGACTGAGCAACTGAAATGAGCTGAACTGAACTGGGGTCCAGAAGCTTATAACTTATAGAGAATATAGCTTATCTCTCTGCTAAGTATCCTAACTACATGGACTTCCTTCTGTATCCTTTAGATAAATAAACCTTACTTTATTCATGCATGAGCTGTCTCTGTGTCTCCATCAATCTGAATCTAGTATTTTCATTTAACAATGCAATGATCACACAGTAATTTAAAGAAAGATAAAACCTGCATGAAAATGTCATTATGAAATTTCTATAATGCATACACTGTCTCTTGTGATAACCACATTTACTCTGCAGATTCAATAATCACACATTTCAGAAAAGTCACAGCTCCAAATAGCAAACTAGTCACAAGACATTTTGGAGTGAATATTCTGGTAGCATGACTACCTGTCTCATTCTATAGCCTAGGCTGTAGGGCTATCTGGTTCTTTTCATAAAAATGGAAGAAGTTCAAAAAGGCAAGCCCAACCATGCAAGGAAGTCCATTAGCCAAAGCAAGTTACATAGCCTAGGGCAAAGCCAAGTATCAGGGAAATTTCCTCTGCTCATCATGAAGTGTGGAGAAGGCGATGGCACCCACTCCAGTACTGTTGCCTGGAAAATCTCATGGATGGAGGAGCCTGGTGGGCTGCAGTCCGTGGGGTCGCTAAGAGTCGGACACGACTGAGCGACTTCACTTTCACTTTTCACTTTCACGCATTGGAGAAGGAAATGGCAACCCACTCCAGTGATCTTGCCTGGAGAACCCTGGGGACGGGGGAGCCTGGTGGGCTGCCGTCTATGGGGTCGCACAGAATCGGACACGACTGAAGTGACTTGGCAGCAGCAGCAGCATCATGAAGTGACGGACGCGTGGAGGTGTGGGTGCATGTCAAGTCGTGTCCAAATTCGTGACCCCATGACTGCAGCACACCAGGCTTCCCTGTCCATCACCATCTCCCAGAGTTCGTTGAAGTTCATGTCTGTTGAATCAGTGATGCCATCCAACCATCTCATCCTGTCACCCTCTTCTCCTTCTGCCTTCAATCTTTCCCAGCATCAGGGTCTTTTCCAATGAGTCAGCTGTTCGAATCAGGTGGCCAAATTATTGGAGCTTCAGCTTTAGCATCAGCCCTTCCAAAGAGAATTCAGGGTTGATTTCCTTTAAGATTGACTGGTTTGATCTCTTTGCTTTCCAATAAAGGAGGCAGAGAGCTAAAGAATTGATGCTTTTGAACCGTGGTGCTGAAGACTCTTGAGAGTCCATTGGAAGGAACAAGTAAACTGAATGATTTATGAAGTTTTATGAGATCCCAGTTATTCTCTGAGCTCATTACCTGTCACTTTAAATCAATTCCTTCTCCTATCATGCATGTCATTTTCAAAGTCATCGGTCTCCAGTTCAGGATCAATAGATTAATGCTTGATTTCTATAACTGAGTAATGACTCACTCCTATTAATATCTCCTTTCAACTATATTTTCTGTAGGCATTGCCCTCAGCACCTCATATATATTCCTTCCTGTCCTTGACATTTAACTTTAATCCTAAATTGTTAAACAAATGTCCTAGAAGATGTCATAATTCTTGTATCACTTAGACTACTTATTTTTTTAAATAGCCCTTCCTCAAGTCCACATCCAAACCTTTAGTGAATTCCTCCCCACCATTCCCTACAGGCCCCAATTCATTAGCCCACAGTTCAAAGATTTCCAAATTCACTTCTCCTTTCTTTTTGCTGTTCACTACAGCCACTTCACTTGAAGGAAACAAAATCATCCAAGTATGCTAACCTTCTTAACTGTATGCTAACCTTCCTACTGTTAACAAAAAAACTCATCAAAAACACAGAACAAAGGTTGAGTATCATATCCATTCAATGTCATTTGGAGCCATTGCTTAAAAGGTCAACTTGAGGATTATTTAAAAGCATATACTTTGTTCAACCACTGTTTACCATTAAATAAAGACCTAGATGTAAAGAAGTGACTGGTGTCTCAGATGGTAAAGAATCCACCTGCAACGTGGGAGACCTGAGTTCAATTCCTGGGTTGGGAAGATCCCCCTGGAAGAGAGCATGGTAACCCACTCCAGTATTCTTGCCTGAAGAATCCCATGGACAGAGAAGCCTAGAGGGCTACAGTCTGTGGGGTCTCAAAGAGTCGCACATGACTGAGCCACTAAAACTCTTTAACACATATGTCGATATCCAGATTTTTGTCTAACAGAAAAGATAACCCAGTGCTACAGTTTACTGTCTTACAGAACATTATCTAGTTTTGTCTCTAATCCAGAAACCATATCCCAACTTTCCTTCATTAAATTTCTGAGGATACCCAGCACCTCAGATGCTCTTGGAAGCAATCACTCCATTACACTGATTTCTTCAGTATATGAATTAATGAGATGAGTAATATCTTTGACATGTGTTCATTTTAAATTTGTAAAACAGCTATGTTTTCAACTCTTTGAAAAGTGTCCCTTATCAGTAATCTCTTTTTGAAAACTTTTCTCCTTCTCCTTCTGTTCCTATCAGAAATGTCTGCCACTTGTCCAAGCTTATCAGAATCCTAGCTCTCCTTCAAGTTTTTGTCCCAACTCCATTTCCCAGAAAGGATCTATCTTCCCTTAAATGGATTGGGCATTTATAGCCTGCATTACTTTTGCTTCTTTGTGATTTCATTTATTTTTAAATGTTTGTTTTGTTTTCTTGACTGTTGCTCTTGAATTTTTGTCATAAGAAAATAAATTTAAAGTCTGCTAAACACTGGACTTCCCAAGTGGCGCTAGTGGTAAAGAACCCACATGCCAAGGCAGGAGATGTAAGAGATGCCGGCTCAATTCTTAGGTGGGGAAAGTCCCCTGGAGGAGGAAACAGCAACCCACTCCAGTATTCTTGCCTGGAGAATTCCATGGACAGAGGAGCCTGGTGGCCTATATAGTCCAAAAGGTCGAGAAGAGTCGGACACGACTGAAGGGACTTAGCGCACACACACACATGTTAAACGCTGATATTTATAAACACAAAGATAGCAGCTGTGTGGCGATTCCTGGAACTGTTGAAAGACGTAACACAATAAGTCTCCTACATACGAACAAATTCTGTTCCGAGAGTGTATTCACAACTCCGATTGTTCGTAAGTCCAACAAAATGAGCCTGGGTACACAGCTAACACAGTCAGCTGTATAGTACTGTACTGCAATAGGCTTATCGTACTTTTCTCACGAATAATACAGAATAAACGAACACAAAAAATAAGGTATTTTTAATATTACTGTTCAGGACCTTGAAAAGTACTGTAGTGCAGTCCAGCAGCAGGCGAACAGGCAAGAAGAGCCACTGCCTGGAGGAGGGAGAGGGTGGGACATGATAAACTGAAGGCTCATCAGGAACAGAAGCGGGCGAGCTGCAACATCACTCACGCACTGAGGGAAAGCACATTCACACCTTGGAAGTTCCCCACTTGGAGGTTCCCGTGTAGGGGACTTGCTGTAATTGTTCCCTTGGTATCTCATGAAAAGAAAAACTTTTCTTCTTTTCTTCAGAAAAGAAGAAAAAAGTTGAATGAGGAGACATTCAACTTCAAAAACATATTAATTAACACTTTTGCTACTTTCCTAGGTCAGCTTAGACAAGATCTGGGAAACGCTCTAAATAAAGTCTTTGCAAAGTGAGAAGGAATCAGCGCAGACAGAAAGACGGTGCCAGGCACAGCTATGGAGTCAGCCTTCTGTGAGAAACGCACTTCTAGAGAATCACTTGTAAATTTATGTAGCACCCAAAACACTGTCATTTCAAAAAGAAGCTCAGTGGGAAGTTCCCAGGGTGGGAGTGTGAGGCTTCTCGCACTCGCTCACCAGGGGACCAAGGTCCTCCTGTGTACACATTTGTTTAAGGTCTTCTCCCTCAACAGGTAGGTATCGGAACAACTATACTTGGGCACACAACAATAGGAAAATTCAATTCTGAGCTTCAGTTAGAGTTTCATGGAAAATTCCTTTTATTATTGGCTAGTTGTTTCAGCTGGGAATACAATTTAAAGACACTGCCCAAATAAAATTGAAATTCTACATTTTTAAAGCTGATTTAGATGGGGAAAAAAAGATGTCCTCACTATTAACCAAGCCCTTTAACCAAGTTTCTCATTCTGGAGAGCTCCTGGGAGGCTAGGCTGATGGATAGATGAAGAGCAATATTAAAATCAGGCTTCAGGAACCAGGAATTTTGCCTGGCTCACTCTCACATCTCCAGGGTTTTGTTCTCAGGCCACTCCATCTTCCTTCCAAGGCCATTCTCAGAAACCTTCAAGAGCCACACACTGGCTCCTAAAGAAACTTCCAGTTTCTCATCCTGTCATTCAAGAGTCTCATCATCTGACCCCAAACTACCTCTCCTAAGTTGTGGGTGGTTGATAGGCTATGCTACAATATTACTTATATTTCTTCACAGCCATATCTTGGTCCTATTCTTTTCTCATTGGAAAAGACCCTGATGCTGGGAAAGATTGAAAGCAGGAGGAGGAGGGGATGACAGAGGATGAGATGGCTGGATGGCCTCACCGACTCAGTGGACATGAGTTTGAGCAAGCTCTGAGATGGTGAAGGACAGCAGAACCTGGCGTGCTGCAGTCCATGGGGTCACAAAGAGTCGGACAGGACTCAGTGAGTGAACAATGCTTTGCTCTGCTTACCACATCCTTTCACAATCATCTCTGCTTAGTCTTGTAGGTTTTATTCAAATACTATGTAATCCTTGAAACATTTCCCAGTCACCATAACTCAGCATGATTTGTTTTTTTCTAAATTCCTGTATCTTTTTGTGTTGTATTGAGTTGGCCAAAACTTTTTTCAGATTTTTCCATAAGATCTTATGGAAAAACTTGAACAAACTTTCTGGCCAACCAAATATTATTTTGTTTTGTTAATCATATAATAAGCACATGTATTTCCTCCCTTATACAATGTTGAGAACAGCAATCCATATCTCATATTACTCTCTCTCTATCCCATAGCATAATAGATCCTCAATAATTTCTTGTTGAGTGAGTGAACTGAAAAGAAGTGGTAATAATGCTTTATGCTGGTTTTACAAATTCAACTTTTTAGAATTAAATCACTTGACAATTTTTTTTCATTTGACCATTTTTCTATTTTCCTCATCTGTGCTTACATACGTTCGTGCTAAGTCGCTTCAATCATGTCCAACTCTTTGTGACCCTTTGGACTGTATAGACCACCAGGCTCCACTGTCCATGGGATTCTCCAGACAAGAACACCGGAGTGGGTTTCCATGCCCTCCTCTAGGGGAGCTTCCTGCCCCAGGGATTGAACCTGCATCTCTTGTGTCTCCTGCGTTGGCGGGCGGATTCTTCACCACTAGCGCCACCTGGGAAGCCCATTCTCTCCATAATCAGGCAATGAAAACATCTTTAATTAATGATCAAGTTGACCTGAAGGTTGACAAGCCTATAAAATTCTAGTTTATTTGAATCAACCTTTTGGTTTGACCTTAGCATAACCTTCTGACAATATAGTACAGAATCTGTAGGACACCAAGTTTCCCTTCCAAGAAAATTGTTTAACAGTTTTAATCAAAAGCTAATTGCAGTTGCCTGAAGAACCTTGAGAAAGATCTGAGGTCAGGGTTTGGGATTAAACAGTTCTTTAGAGTTTACCAAGTGCTTTCACACACACTGATGGTGCGAGCTAGGTTCAGGAACTTTGTGAGGATGTTCATTGGAAACATAGGGCAGGAGGGGCTGGCAGGGGACAAGTCAGGTTGCAGTGCAGTTATGACTAAGCCCTGACCCAGGAGGATCCCTGGGGCTGGCATAACCCTGTTCATGCCAGGAGGGACCCAGACCTTTGTACCCCTGGACTGACGGGTGATGCACTGCCCTGGGAAGCAGGCACCCTTGGGCAAGGTGGCACTCTTCAGTAGAGGCAATTCTCAAAGAGGGGTGTGGCGATCTCTCAGTGGACAACCTCTGCGTTGGGAGGAATAAATCCTTCATTCCCTAGGGAGAGATTTTGGCCAGTGAAGTCCAGTATCCACAACTACCTCTAAATACCAATGTATCTCATGTTCTTTCCATTAAGTACTAAAGTTTGGTGTGGCTTCTTGAGCACACATTTATTCTAGGTGGCAAAGAAGTGTTTATACTCCCACATTTCTCTCTTACATTATTCCTGTCTGTATTCCTGATATGAGTCCGAAACATGTGTCACAGTGCTTTCCCCTAACTCCAGTGATTTTTGATTCTTGAAGCAAATGAAATGTGTGTTTGTATCTCTTTCCTTTGTGCCAGTGGTCCTACAGCAACAAGAATGATAAATGAAAAGATATAAATGAGATCTATAATTATTTTTTTATTCTCTAATATTTCCATAAAATTAACCACTGGTTTTTCTATCAAGTTTGTCCATTAGAACATGCAGATATTTATTGCATTTGTTCCTAAATATTTACAGCTGCATTGTTCACATACATCTGTATATGAATTTGTGTTATGAAGATGATCTTACTGTACATACTCTGCAGCCAGATGCTGCCTCTTCGTGAGCTCTCTACTTGGAAGACTTCCAGAGAGGCAGTGCATGAGAGGCCAAGAGCATAGGTTTGGGATTAAACGGGACCAAGGAGGAATGGAATGCAGAGTTTAAAGGCACGGATCCTAGAGTCAGACTGCCTAGGCTCAGCTCTACCAACTGTGTGCTGTGTGATCTTGCGTATTTCACTTAATCTGTTTACGTCTTGGTTTCCTTAAATATAAGTGGGAAATCAATCATGGAATTCTTGTGAAAAATAAAAAGCACACAATGTATTTAGAGCAAGGTCTCAACACACTTAAACCGTCATCAACTGTTATTTATTGCTGCAATTGTTACTAAAATCTTCACATTCCCAGCGTTATGGGAAGAAAAATGTTTAGGGCTTTGGTACGCCTAAGGGAGTGTGTCTGGCATGTGAATGTTATTTATCAGGTAAGCCTTGGTGGTAAGCTGCATTGCATCACCTTGCCACTAAGATCTGGGACCATGTTTCCCCCTTTACATTTGCCTCTATTGATCTGGGACTATGTTTCCCCCTTTACATTTGCCACTAAGATCTGGGACCATGTTTCCCCCTTTACATCTGCCTCTATTGATCTGGGACCATGTTTCCCCCTTTACATTTGCCACTAAGATCTGGGACCATGTTTCCCCTTTACATCTGCCTCTACTGACAACACTTGAATTTTGGCATCAACTCTAGAACCCTTTTTAAAGAGAGAGTCAGTTCAGTTCAGTCGCTCAGTCGTGTCCGACTCTTTGCAACCCCATGAATCGCAGCGCGCCAGGCCTCCCTGTCCATCACCAACTCCCAGAGTTCACTCAAACTCACGTCCATCAAGTCGGTGATGCTATCCAGCCATCTCATCCTCTGTCGTCCCCTTTTCCTCCTGCCCCCAATCCCTCCCAGCATCAGAGTCTTTTCCAATGAGTCAGTTCTTCAAATGAGGTGGCCAAAGTACTGGAGTTTCAGCTTTAGCATCATTCGTTCCAAAGAAATCCCACGGCTGATCTCCTTCAGAATGGAATGGTTGGATCTCCTTGCAGTCCAAGGGACTCTCAAGAGTCTTCTCCAACACCACAGTTCAAAAGCATCAATTCTTCGGCGCTCAGCTTTCTTCACAGTCCAACTCTCACATCCATACATGACCACTGGAAAAACCATAGCCTTGACTAGATGGACCTTTATTGGCAAAGTAATATCTCTGCTTTTCAAAGATAGAGTTAACCACATATCAATTCCCTAAAATGACTAACTAGCTGCTTGTAGGCTCATTAAGCCCAGGGTCTTCTCCCCTTTCCTGCATCCACCATACCTAGTTGCTTTTCTTCTTTCATGCATAATTCTGTGGCATGACAACATTTCACCAGTAAGGACTTTATAAAGCATAAAGCACTAAACTCAGAACAACAACGTGAATATTTATGTCAGGGGAGTTTGTAATTTCCTCAGTTCTGTCTCATTGCAACAAAAATCTGAAGCGACGGACCAGCGTTACAGCCCTTGGATGGACCAGTGTTGCAGCTCCATGTTACACCTCAGTTTTATTCAGAAAGTAAAGGAAAATACGTCCTTGAGGCTTGAGGGCGGGCCGACCCAAAAAGACGCAAAGAGAAGAGAGGCCCCCCGCCCAATTTGGGGCCCCCTTTTTACGTTTTCTCCTCCCCCTGGGCCTGCCTATGTAAATTGGGCTAGCTAGGAGGGCTGTTTGTTCTACCTAAGGTCCTGTCTCTGATCCTCAGACTTTCCTTTGTTCTATTTTCACAGGCTTTTCCCTTCCTTGTCTTTTAGCCACCGCCATTCTGGACTCCTTTTTCTTATTCTAATTACCTAACATTTACTTATTAGCAATTGCAGAATTATACCCACATACAGAGACCTGCATTTCAACATGATAAATGACCAGGTATTACGAAAGACTGGTAGAGCATTCACCCCCAATGGCACTGCACCATTACTAAAAATACATTGATATTTTGGTCTTATTCTTCACACAACAGGACTTTTAAGGAACAATAAGATGATAACGGAAAACCAACGTCAAGCCAACAAACTTCTATTAGTGCCCAAAGCCACAAAACTTACAGTATATATTAGGGTAATGAGGAGTTCTCAAATCTTTCTGAAGATCCTTCTTTTAGCAGGGGATGCCCACTTCTTGCTTATGTAAGACTGAAAATAAATCATATAGGACCACAGTGTTGCTAGAAGACAATGAAGCTGATTTTTTAACAGGCTGATTCCAGAATATAAGCAAATGAATCAGAGGAGTCACCTAGAAGTTTTGAAACTTATTTCAAAAGCTACACAGAAAAAATGAATCTCCCCTATGGGTAAATAAGTAAAGAAAATACGGTATATATATATATATATATATATATATATATATGCCATGCATGTATACAATGGAATACTATCCAGCCAAAAAAACAGGGAAATCCTGTCTTTATGTGACAACATAATGAGGACATTATGCTAGTAAAATAAGCCAGACAGAGAAAGAGAAATACTGGATGCTCTCACTCATATGTGAAATCTTAAAAAGAAAGAAAGAAAAAACACTTGAATCATGAGATAGATGGGCCCAGGCTAAGGATTTATAACTGGTTCCTGTTTACATTTCTTGGGGCAAGAAAAAGGTGGGCTTCAGGCTGGACGCTTACAAGTAGCCTCCTGTTTGCACTTCCTAAAACAGGAGACAGGTATGCTCCAGGTTAGATATATGCAGCCAACCTACTATTTGCTCTCTGAAACGGAAGTCAGAGCTGAAACAGGGTAAAGAGTCAGGCTTTGTCTACTGTGGAGCCCTTAGGATGACAGTCATGGCAGGAGCAGAGAAGGACTGAGCCCTGCCAGTAAGGGACCAGGAAGTCACTTACTTCCCATGCTTGGGACAAAGGAGACACTGCACACACACACAGACTCCTCGGGGGTCAAAAAGGAGGGGGCCCCACCCCAGAAGAGGTGACACCCCACAGACGTCTGGGCTGGAGTCCCTCTTGGAAAAAAATGGGCCTGCATGTCAGGGAGGATCCTAAGGTAGGTCAAGTCTGGAAAAAGAAACCAAGCAATTGCCTAAGGGTAAACAAAGACCCAGAAGAACTGCCCTACAGATGACTCAGCCGCCTCTTTCCTGCACTCACTAGGAGGGGTACCCACGCCCTTTCTCTCTGGTGTGCATCGCCGCCTTACTTCTGTCCTAGCTAAGCAAGCCGTTTCCCTGTGTCCGCCCCCACCTGTGGTTGTGCTGTGCCTCTAATAATAGACTTTATACCTGCATTTACAGTTTTTAACTCTGTGAGAAATACATTTTTCACTGAGGGCAAAGATCCAGGGAAAAATAGCTTCTAGCCCCTAGCTCTGTCTGGTCTGGTGGCTAGGAGTCCTGCTTCTCATCCAGGCTCCACAGGTTCAATTCCAGGGCAGGGATTTAAGATCTTGCTTCACGCCACTGCTCACTGCTGCCTCCCTGAGAACAAACTGAACTCATAGATACAGAGAACAGACTGGTGGTTTCCAGAGGCGGGTGAAATGGGTGAAGGGAGTCGAAAGGTTCGAAGTTTCAGTTGTGAAATAGGGAGGGACACGTAAAGAAGGGGCTTGGGGACAGAGCAGAGTAAGGAGAGGGTGGGATGTGTGGACCAGTGGGAGGAGAGGGTGAGAAGAACAGGAGAGTGGGCCTGATACACGTGCACTGCCCTGTTAGAAACAAAGCTAGAGGAGACCCGCTGTATAGCCCAGGGGGCTCAGCTCAGTGCCCTGTGATGACCTAGCGGGTGGGCTGGGGAAAGGGAGGGAGGCTCAACAGGGAGGGCATATACATACACTTATGACTGAGTCATGGTCGCATCGCAGAAACCAACACAGCATTAGTGAGCAATTATTCTCCACTTAAAAACTTTAAAATAATTTTTTGAAGTTCTTATGACAAGGAAAAAATTGTAGCTATGTATAGTGATGTGTGTTAAATAAACTTATTGTGGCTATTATTTCTCAGTATATATATATCTATAGAATCATTACTCTATACACCTGAAATTAATAAGTGTTTTGACATATATGTCACTTGTATCTCACTAAGAAAAGAATGAGTCTCCCCCGATTCATCTTCTCTACTGCAGGGATACCTGCCCAGGGCATTTTGTAATTCCTGTTTGTGACTCTCTTTGAAGCAAGTAGCAGTTACTTTACTGAGTTCTTGGAATATTACATGAACCATACAAATCATTTAACACGTTTCATCTAACATGACCCTTCACAACAGCAGCATGAGGTGATCCAGATGGGAAAAATCCCAGAGATTACGAAACCTAACATGTGGAGTGGTCTGAAGTCCGGGGCTGGCAGCTAAGGAAGCTGGTATTTGAGCTTTCTCCTTCCCAATCACATCACTGTGCAGTCACACAGGTCCATCACAGCCAGTCAAATTCATGACTTTGCACTGTGGCAGTGAGAAACGGAATATTCCCTGCCGTATCAGTAAACAGAGGATGCCACGGTCTCCAGCAATTGCAGCCCTTCGACATGAGCTGATCAGCCCCGAGGAAATGCAGGGCTGAAAAGAATACCTGTAATCCAGCAGCTGGCAGGGCTCCCCTGGTGGCTCAGAGGGTAAAGAATCCGCCTGCAATTCAGGAGACCTGGGTTCAATCCCTGGGTCAGGAAGATCCGCTAGAGAAGGGAAAGGCTACCCACTCCAGTATTCTTGGGCTTCCCTGGTGGCTCAGATGGTAAAGAATCCGCCTGCAATGTGGGAGACCTGGGTTTGATCCTTGGGTGGGGAAGATACCCTGGAGCAGGGAACAGCCACCCACTCTAGTATCCTGGCCTAGAGAATTCCATGGACAGAGGGGCCTGGAGGGCTACAGTCCACAGGGTCACAAAGTGCCTTCCATGAAGGAGTGACTAAGCACAGCAGCTGTCAGACTGCAGCCACGCCCTGAGAAAACTCAAGGGTGTGGAAATACAGGATCCTGGCTGTATCAGGATCCTTATACAGGATCCTCATCCAGGATCCTTATCCAGGATCCTTATCCTTATCCCTGTATCCTAATACAGGATCCTTAGCTGAGGTGTATAACAAAGGAATGATTCCAGTGAGTCCAGACTCTTGAAGCTTCCTGTTCAGAGAAAAACACTAAATTCCTTAACTTGGGATATCTGGCTTATTCAATATCAGCAGTCTGGTAATGCTCCCAACTGCTTGTCCTTTGTTGCAAGACTTCTATATATCCTACCTCCTCAGAGCAGTTTCTCGAGCTGTCTGAAATGCTGTCTCCAAGATTCAGTCTTCCTTTTGCCCCAAATAAAACTGTACTTGTACAGGCCTGTGCACACAGCGGGGGAAGGAGAGGGTGGGATGAACTGAGAGCGTAGCATGGAAATGTGACTAGCACGTGTGAAATAGCTCGCTAGTGGAAAGCTGCTGTATAGCACAGGGTGCTCAACCCCGTGCTCCGTGAAAACCTAGAAGGGTGGGAGGGAGGTTCGAGAGAGAGAGGACACGTGTATACTTATGCTGAGTCACACTGTCGTGTGGCAGAAAGCAACACAATATTACAAAGCACTTATGCTGCAATTAAAAAATAAATAAACCTGAACTTGCAACTCTCGTGCTGTGCACTTTTTAAAATCAACAACAGTTTTTACAAGCTCGTGCAGACAGCCAAGGATTTCCCAGGCTCCATTCCAAGGATATCAGAATAAAAGACCTAAGTCACCAGCAAATAAGACATAGGTCCTCAAGGGGCTTTGAGGCTGCTCTTGATTAGTACCAGGCTCTTGCCAAAAGATAAATCTACCTGCAAAGGATGAAGCTTTGCCACACTGCAGATGGTTTTTGAAATCAGGGCACAGGCAGCTTACTGATGGGAGGCGTACTCAGAAGACAGAGCCTCGGGGATCAGCCCCAGACGACGCTGAGCTGCGACTCCAGTGCCACGGTTGCCGTGGTTACTCTCAGAGCAAACGCTAAGGAGGCTGGCGCGCACCTGAAGCCCTGCTGTGTCTGCACAAGTCCTGTTGCTTGGGGATCTGTGGGGAGCTGGCGGGAGGACCTCCGCCCGTGGCAAAGGTCATGAGGGAGGAGACTCGGCATACGCAAAGGCGGGATCGAGCCTCAGGAGTCCCCCTGGAAATTCTCGAGCATCTACCCCCAAAACCAGAGTCTGCCTACTTTACTACTTTGTGCTCTCACCTACACCTCTGACTTTACGGGGGGCTGTCCCCCACCACCTCTTTCGGAGAAGGAGTTAACTTAGAGCTCCAGTTAATAATAATTCCTGGGCATGATAGGAGTGTTTCAACCTACAAACTCCTCTGAAGGTTCTCTAGCCTGCCTGACAGGCTTGTCCGGCCACATGTGATTGCTCACAGCCTCCCAACCGTGAGAGGCAGGAGATGCTTTAAACCTTCTAAAAACAGGTTCTTTAGAGAAGTTAGAAAACTATTAGTATAAGTATAGTGGGCTGGTTAGAAATTGTATTGGTGACGGGTTTTTCATTTGTTGAGCCAATGTTTACTGCTAAGTCTCCACATCCCCTGCCCTTATACACATTAATGAATATATAGAAGAAATAAGTGTTAACCTTTGGTATTAATCACGTTGGATCTTAGGCTAAGTAAATTCTTTCCTTAATTAAAACCCACTACACCCTCACCCTATAGGAATGTAACTTTATCTGGTACCTTCGGAAGGTGGCGTCTGTTTCAAAAATAATCACCCCTAAAGAAATAAGTGTTCTGGTTGACTAACCACTGTCACAAGGAGAGGGTCATAAATTGTCAGCAGGCCCCCCTGGCCAGAAGATGATGTAACACCCCTAAGACCTCTGTATACATTTGTATGAAGCACCTGACTTTAATAAAAGTCAGGACTGCTGACCCCGCGTGACTTTTGTATAACATCTCAGTGTATAAAAACAGACTCTGGAAAATAAAGAATTGGGATCAGTTCCTCGAGATACTGGTCTCCCCATGTCTCTCTCTCTCTCAAACTCTGGCTGAGTCTCCATCTGGAGCGCGGAGCCCTCCATGCTTACTAATTATGCCTGGGCTTCTAAGATCCGACTGGGGAGGCCTCAGTGTCTCCTCTCCTTCGGGAGAATGGAAGGACACCTGCGGCCTACCTAAGTGGTGCAAGCTTCTTGTCTTGAAGTTTTATTGGTTTCCCGCGTAAACCAAGCTACTCAGCCTCTTTTCTCCACTGAATTTTCCTGCTGAGCTATCCTCATTCTACTACTCTTTATATCTCTAATTAATATTTAATTAAAGCTATTGTTTCCTGATCACTGATGCCGTCCCCACTTCGAACTCCCTGGATCAGCCGGAGCTGGACCTCAGCAGGGATCCCTACTTTTAGTGTGTGACAGAGATTTTGGAGGCACTTTTGAGCTCATGAACATTCCCTTCCTTTGTATTTATTTGTTTATTTTTGGCTGTGCTGGGTGTTTGTGCTGCGAGAAGCAGCTCCTCTCTAGCTGCGGCACGTGGGCTCCGCACTGCAGCCCCCCCTTGCGGGCAGAGCTCGGGCTCTGGAGCCGGGCTCAGTCGTGGCGGCTCCTGCGCTTAGGTGCTCCTCAGCAGGTGGGATCTTCCTGGACCAGATAGAACCTGTGTCCCCTGCCTTGGCAGGCGATTCTTAACCACTGGACCACCAGGGGACCCACCGTGAAAGTATCCTTTATTAACCTAATTCATAAACTGTTCACAAAACCAGCTTTCCTTATGATTTTATTTACTTTGAGTACTAACTGCAAGCTGGGCCCACTTACTCAAGTTATATTTCCCCTTAGCTGATTTTTAATCATTGAATTTTTATTTTAAATGTTTATTAAAATAGTAATGTGTGTATACATATATATATATGCTCCAAAAGGAAGTAATTGCACACTATCATTTTGATAGAAGTTGTAAAATTATATAAACTATCATTAGACTTCCCTTTCAAGCACATTATAACACAGATAAACAGATTTTTTTTTAATTTATTTGGCTGCACCAAGCCTTAGCTGTGGCATGTGAGATCTAGTTCCCTGGCCAAGGATTGAAGCCAGAGCTCCTGCATTGAAGGCATGGAGTCCCAGCCAGTGGACCACCAGGAGATAAACAGAATTTAACAGAATAAAATTGGTTCATTTTATAAACAAATTTATTGATCTAGAAATTATTTTTAAATTTGCAGCACTTACCTTTGATTTTAGAATCCAGCTAGGTATAGAGAACATGCCAAAGAATAACCAAAAGCTGATGTGAGTATAATTTAAGTTTATGGCTACATCTTCCCATATCCTTAAGAAACAGAAATCATCACTTTTTAGTGAAGAAAAGCTTTTGATTTTTAAAAAATCAGCAATGCTTTCTAGAATTGCCACAGATGATCACAAAATTCTGTCTCTTCTGGAATTAGAAAAATTCTAAGAACTTAGGATTTTGGTATAGATTCTTGATGACTTAGAGAAAAATTAAGAGGTAAGACAAATAAATTTACAGAAGTGATAAGCAAAAAGGTGAGGCAAGTAAAAATAACTCCAACAATAAGTGACAGGCACACTTCATTCTGCAATGCTTGTGGATTTGTCTGAGATTTTAAGATTAATCGGTTCTACTGTCACAGACAAGAGAATGGTTTTCCCAATTTCACTTTTAATTTTCCCTGCAAATTCCACCTTTTCAATAAGGGTAAGCGTAGTCTCTACTGCCGATAAATAAGTTATATTAATTTATCCCCTAATGTCACTCAAAAGTATTGTTGTTCAGCCGCTAAGTCATGTCTGACTCTTTGCAACCCCATGAACTGCAACACACCAGGCTTCCCTGTCCTTCACTATCTCACAGAGTTTGTTCAAACTCATGTCTGTTGAGTTGGTGATGCTATCAACAATCTCATCCTCTGCCACCTCCTTCTCCTTTGCCTTTAATCTTTCCCAGCATCAGGGTCTTTTCCAATGAGTCAGTTCTTTCCATCAGGTGGCCAAAGTATTGGAGCTTCAGCTTCAGCATCAGTCTTTCCAATGAATATTCAGGACTGATTTCCTTTAGGATGGACTGGTTGGAGCTCCTTGCTACCCAAGGGACTCTCAAGAGTCTTCTCCACACCACAATTCGAAAGCATCAATTCTTTGGCATTCAGCCTTCTTTACAGTCGAACTCTCACATCCATCATGACTATTGGAAAACCATAGCCTTGACTATACAGACCTTTGTCAGCAAAGTGATGGCTCTGCTTTTTAATATGCTGTTTAAGTTTGTCATAACTTATCTTCCAAGGATCAAGCATCTTTTAATTTTATGGCTGCAGTCACCATCTACAATAATTTTGGAGCCCAAGAAAATAAAATCTGCCTTCCTAGGGCAGCTATTTCATCCCATTTTATGGATGATACAGAAATAAGATTATGACTTGTCCAAGTTTATGCAGTGTCAAAATGCATCAAGAACTGAAAATTAAATAACTAGAACAGAGTTTGGATGGCTAAAGAATTATTCAAAGTACAGACATATAATCTCTAGGTCCAAAGAAATTATATTCTTGGGCAACTAAATAATCATTCAAAATTTTCAGACAATCAATAGCTGTCATTTTAAGTGTCTCTTAAAATTGAGACATTATCAGGACACTAGAATATTCAAGAAATATTTCACACCAATAACTGAGAATGAACTTTTCCATTAATTATAAATTTTTTTTTCCTATTCCTTGAAAACGATGGGTTGTGAAAAACTTTAGTCAATGAGGCAATTTTTCAAAAAGCCCAGGAACTTGGTAAAAAAATAAACTTCTTTGTAACAGGTTAGTTCAGTTCAATCTAATTTACTTGTTATTAAAATAGAAACAAGAAAATGCAAATGGAAATATACCTTCACTTTGTTAGTTTTTATTATTTTTATTTTATCCTAAATGAAGAAATATATGTGGCAATTATAATTCAAATTAAACCATTATGTGGTATTCTAAATACTGGAGGATTTCTTGATGAGGGAGAAAATATCAAATGATGGTCTCAATGCATCATTACATCATTTTTATTTTTTAATTACTAGTATCATTTTTCTAAAGAACTATGTATCTGATTACTCATGTGAGTCATAGATTCATGTATTTGGAATGAGGGGAAAGTGCTCTTTAGGTAGAATGGGTCTGAACACAGGAAAAGTAAATTCACGTTGTCCACCTTCTCTTAGAAACACCACACTCCAGTGGTGAATACTACAAAAGGTTCTTAATTAAATCTCAGATTCATCAGTCTTGACAATTACCATACCTTGATTCAAACCAAATGCTTTGACCTTAGAATAGTGAATATCAGAAACAGGGTTTTATTGGTGAAACTTGAGTCTTGTTAAATGCCATAATATTGCTCTTATTGGTGAAATAACTGAATGTTAAAGACTTGGGAATTGGACAAAGTTGAGAAATACTCTGGTCCCCTTCATGAGGAGGAAACAAGGCTCTATAAAGACTCTAGCCTGGTCACACCCACGGATTCTGTTTCAACCCTTGATTAAGAGCATTTCTCATCATCTAGCTCCAGCTCTAAGGATACAGTATTCTTCTCTGGAATATCATCATGTCTACTCTAAGTAAAATGTTTATGCAAGGTGATAGCTGCTGTATTTAAACGCAGAGAGAGCAGAGACTTCCTTAGGTTTACCCAATAGTTGGAGGAACAGATTACCTCTAGTTCCCAATTAGAGTTCATTTAATAATTGAGAATGCAGAAGCTACCACTCAAGAATGGCATCAAAGACAAGAATTCCCTTATATTCCAGCTCCTTCAATCTTCCATGGGTAGAAAAGCTTAAAATTACTTCCAAACCCCATTTTCCAGTGAAGAGACCTATGCTAGGCTTCCAGTGTGCCGAGGTGGTAGACGGCAGCCTGTCGGTGGTGCATCCATTTGGGCAACAAATGTGCATTAAACTCCTGGTGGCTCAGCTGGTAAAGAGTCCGCCTGCCAGGCAGGATACCCCGGCTCCATCCCCGGGTTGGGAAGATCCCCTGGAGGAGGGCATGGCAACCCACTCCAGTATTCTTGCCTGGAGAATCCCATGGACAGAGGAGCCTGGCAGGCTACAGTCGCATGTAGGGGACCTGACTACATGGGGTTTCAAAGAGTCAGACATGACTGAGCACAGACATGACTAAGCACAGACACAATGGGTTAGACAGACATTGTGTGTTAGCCACTCAGGCGGTCACCTAAGCTGGGATCAGGATGAGGTGGTGACTGCCTACACCTCCAAAAAGACCACTCACTAAAAAAAAAATGCCAGAAGGAAAATGTGACCCTCTTTTATGCATGAGGAATCAATTATCAAAGAAACCAAAGATAAGAAAGGAACAGACTCCTGATTCCCAGGGGCCTGCAGTTCTAGCTGGCAGTAACACCTGGCACAGGAGGCCCTGCTCTCGACACCACATGGGCTGTGGCATGACTAGTGGGCACTCACCTGAGCCCATTTGCCACTGCTGTGTCCACCAACCGACGGCACTGGGTTTACCGTGGTCACTTGGGAATTTGGATTCCATTCTCAAAATGTTCCTGACAGTATACTGTTTCTCTACTTTGGTGTATATTTGAAAGTTTTCCATAGCAAAGTATTTTTAAACCCCTGGCATACAAGAGGTCATCAAGCTTCACTTGAGCTTTTCCAGAGGTGACATCCTAACACTTCATGAGATCCTACCACTTCATAGGATCATAAGATCCTACCACTCAGCTGAAACTTGACTTCTTATCATGTCTACCAGGTGATCAAACTTCTCTACTGTGAACGACATAAAAGTAGTTCTTTACACAGAAGTAAAGCTCTCAACAAGAGAATCCTCCAAATAGCAAGAAGTTTATTAGGTATACAATTTACTATCCAAGACAGGGACAAAATTTGAAAATAAAAAGTGGTACTAAAATAATGAATGTCTTATCATTGTTAATATTTTAATTAATTGAGTACTAGATTTTAATAGAGTAGGAGATCTATTAAAAGATTCTAATTCAAAAGCATTTTCAGGAACTTCCCCGGCGGTTCAGCGGTTGAGACTCTGTGCTCCCAGAGCAGGGGACATAAGTTCATTCCCTGGTTGGGAAACTAGGGTCCCAGCTGCCCCATGGTGCAGCCAAAAAACAAACAGAAAAACAAAAAACAAAGCATTTTAAAAAGATAAAATGCTTTCCAAAATGTAAAAATAACACATCTGGCACAGACGCCAAATCAGATGGGATACTAGGAGCATGTATGAACAGGGAATGACCCGGGTGGTCCCCAACCATACGGTCACCCTAGTTACCACGTCATCACCATTTCCCTCGTTCAGGAGGAACATCCCCTAGTCTTTGAACTCTGGGTTTCTTCAGCATCCAATTTCCTTCATTTGACAATATCCACTTAAAATATGGTACCAAAAATAATGCAATTATCCTGATGAGTTCTGACCAGTGCCCATTACAATGAGCCATCACTGGCCATTGATCCAAACAGTATATTATCCCAACACTCCCTTCAGATTGCATTAGACTGCCCAGCAGCTGCAACTGTACAGTTGGCGCCTATTCAGCTTGTAATCAACTGAAATCTTCTGCACATAAAGCCCTACTAAACTCAGTCTTCCTCTTTATAGACATTCACAAAGGATCTTATTTTTCAGCCCTAGGTTTAGGAATTATATCCTGTTAGTTCCAGGTCATCATGATAAGATTATTAGCAAAACTTTTGATGAACAGCTTGTCATCTAATACATTGACTGTTTTCCAATGTTTTGTGACATCCAAAGTTGATTGAGCAATTTCTATGCACGTCTTTCATCCCAACTGTAATTGAAATGCCTAACAGAACAGGCCCACCTCATCTGGGTGACCCAGTTAGCCAACATCTTTTTCAGCCAGGTAGGAATTTGCCTCACTCTTCTGACACTGGGTCTATACTTGTTTCCATTTAATCCAAAAGAATATCACGAGAGGTATCAAATACGCCAGATACTTCCCTCTGAATGTAAGCTGATAGAATCTTCAGCATAACTTTTTACATTTTTCATGAGGGAAGAGGGTTCATGACAGCAGTGTAGGAAGGTCCTGAACTCAGCTCCTCTCATGAACACGTCAAATACACAGCCGTGTGTAGGACGATTCACCACACTCCAGCTGCAACACTGCATAAGGAGGAGGGATCACAGAGGTGTGACTCTTCCATGAGGAGCAAGCAATTCAAGTCCCACGTGAGACACACCAACCCCTTGACGCTGCACAGGAGAGAGAATCCTCCAAAACACTTCGCTTTAAAAACCGCCTGGGAATACACACAGCAAGACCGTAGAACTGCAGAGAACAGAAAACCCACTCTCAAGAAGCACATTCACAGACTCAGTTGACCCAAAAGGCTATCAGAAGATTTTCCAGCAGAAACCTTATGGGCCAGAAGGGAGTAGCAGACGCATTCAAGGTTCTGAAAAGTAAAAAAATTCCAAATAAGAATTTTCTATCCAGCAAGATTATTATTCAGAATTGAAGGAGAGATTTTAAGAATTTCCCAGATAAACAAAAGCTACCGGAGTTCATCACCACTAAACTGGCCCTACAAGAAATATTTCAGGAAAAGTTTTAAATTGAAAAGAAGTGGCACTAACAAATAAGAAGAGAACATGCAAAAGTGAAAGTCTCTCTAGAAAAGGTAAATACAAAATAAAGGTAGTGCATGAACCACTTACAAAGTGAACATGAAGGCTAAAAGACAAAAGGAGAGAAGAAACTAAAATCATAATAATCATTTAAGAGATTCATGAAATAAAATATTTTAAATGTAAAATATAAAATATTTTAAATGGGCTTCCCAGGTAGTTCGGTGGTTGAGAATCTGCCTGCCAATGCAGGAGACATGGGTCTGATTCCTGGACTGGGAAGATCCCCTGGAGTAGGAAATTGCAACCCACTCCGGTATGCTTGTCTGGAAAATTCCATGGACAGTGGAGCCTGGTGGGCTACGGTCCATGGGGTTGCAAAGAGTCAGATACGACCGAGCATGCACGCACACATACACCCAACAGAAGTGTCTAAATATTTAAAGCAAGTAGTAAAAGACTGGAAGGGAGAAATTAAAAGCAAAACAATAATAGCAGAGGACATTTAGCACCAAACTTAAATCAGTGGATGTATCATTTAGACAGAAAATCAACGAGCAAACTACGGGCCTTAATGGCATGTCAGTCCAGACGAATTTAATAGATGTATGTATATACATAAAGCATTTAATCCAAAAGCAGTAGCATATACTTTCCTCTCAAGTGCAATAAATAGATCATGTTAGGTTACAAAATAAGTAAATTCAGGAAGATTGAAATCATATCAAGCATTTTTTGTGACAGCAGTATATGAAATCAGATGTTAGTTACGAAAAGAAAACTGGAAAAAATCAAAACATGGAGATTAAACAACATGCTACTGAATAATCAGCTCAATGGTTCATCAAATAAATCAAGGGAAAAATAAAATACCTAGAGACAAACGATTGCAAAATATGATAGTCGGTACGAGAGAACAACAGAGTCGGACACGACTGAAACGACTTAGCACCAGCATCAGCAGGACAGAGCAAAGACAATTCTAAGAGGAAAGTTCACAGCCATACAGACTTACATCAAGAAACAAGAAAAACACCAAATGAACAATTTAACCTTACACCTAAAGGAACTAGAAGAAAATAACAAAAAATTTCAAAATTAGTAGAAGGAAGAAAATAATAAAGGTCAGAGCAGAAATAAACAAAACAGAGCCATAAAAATAGTAAAAACCAATGAAACTAAGAGCTGACTCTTTGAAAAGATAAGCAAAACCAGTAAACCGGATTTATTGATTGAGCCTGCACACACGCATGTACCCAAAACTCGAGCTAAACTAACCAAGAAAAGAGAGAGGAGTTCAAATAAACAAAAGCAAAAGTGGAAGAAGAGACTTTACAACTGATACCAAAGAAATCAGAGGGTCGTAAGAGACGACTACAGTTCCAGGCCAACAGACTGGACGGCCTAGGAGAAATGAACAAGTTCTTTAGAAAACATAATTTAAGCACAAATCATGCAAAAGTGAAAGAAGAGACTTTACAACTGATACCAAAGAAATCAGAGGGTCGTAAGAGACGACTACAGTTCCAGGCCAACAGACTGGACGGCCTAGGAGAAATGAACAAGTTCTTTAGAAAACATAATTTAAGCACAAATCATGCAAAAGTGGAAGAAGAGACTTTACAACTGATACCAAAGAAATCAGAGGGTCGTAAGAGACGACTACAGTTCCAGGCCAACAGACTGGACGGCCTAGGAGAAATGAACAAGTTCTTTAGAAAGCATAATTTAAGCACAAATCATGCAAAAGTGGAAGAAGAGACTTTACAACTGATACCAAAGAAATCAGAGGGTCGTAAGAGGCGACTACAGTTCCAGGCCAACAGACTGGACGGCCTAGGAGAAATGAACAAGTTCTTTAGAAAACATAATTTAAGCACAAATCATGCAAAAGTGGAAGAAGAGACTTTACAACTGATACCAAAGAAATCAGAGGGTCGTAAGAGACGACTACAGTTCCAGGCCAACAGACTGGACGGCCTAGGAGAAATGAACAAGTTCTTTAGAAAACATAATTTAAGCACAAATCATGCAAAAGTGAAAGAAGAGACTTTACAACTGATACCAAAGAAATCAGAGGGTCGTAAGAGACGACTACAGTTCCAGGCCAACAGACTGGATGGCCTAGGAGAAATGAACAAGTTCTTTAGAAAACATAATTTAAGCACAAATCATGCAAAAGTGGAAGAAGAGACTTTACAACTGATACCAAAGAAATCAGAGGGTCGTAAGAGGCGACTACAGTTCCAGGCCAACAGACTGGACGGCCTAGGAGAAATGAACAAGTTCTTTAGAAAACATAATTTAAGCACAAATCATGCAAAAGTGGAAGAAGAGACTTTACAACTGATACCAAAGAAATCAGAGGGTCGTAAGAGGCGACTACAGCTCCAGGCCAACAGACTGGACGGCCTAGGAGA
This sequence comes from Bos indicus x Bos taurus, assembly GCF_003369695.1. NCBI lineage: Eukaryota > Metazoa > Chordata > Mammalia > Artiodactyla > Bovidae > Bos > Bos indicus x Bos taurus. Next base: position 42,409,087 of record NC_040102.1, on the reverse strand, counting down.
AATGAACAAGTTCTTTAGAAAACATAATTTAAGCACAAATCATGCAAAAGTGAAAGAAGAGACTTTACAACTGATACCAAAGAAATCAGAGGGTCGTAAGAGGCGACTACAGTTCCAGGCCAACAGACTGGACGGCCTAGGAGAAATGAACAAGTTCTTTAGAAAACATAATTTAAGCACAAATCATGCAAAAGTGGAAGAAGAGACTTTACAACTGATACCAAAGAAATCAGAGGGTCGTAAGAGACGACTACAGTTCCAGGCCAACAGACTGGACGGCCTAGGAGAAATGAACAAGTTCTTTAGAAAACATAATTTAAGCACAAATCATGCAAAAGTGGAAGAAGAGACTTTACAACTGATACCAAAGAAATCAGAGGGTCGTAAGAGACGACTACAGTTCCAGGCCAACAGACTGGACGGCCTAGGAGAAATGAACAAGTTCTTTAGAAAACATAATTTAAGCACAAATCATGCAAAAGTGAAAGAAGAGACTTTACAACTGATACCAAAGAAATCAGAGGGTCGTAAGAGGCGACTACAGCTCCAGGCCAACAGACTGGACGGCCTAGGAGAAATGAACAAGTTCTTTAGAAAACATAATTTAAGCACAAATCATGCAAAAGTGAAAGAAGAGACTTTACAACTGATACCAAAGAAATCAGAGGGTCGTAAGAGGCGACTACAGTTCCAGGCCAACAGACTGGACGGCCTAGGAGAAATGAACAAGTTCTTTAGAAAACATAATTTAAGCACAAATCATGCAAAAGTGGAAGAAGAGACTTTACAACTGATACCAAAGAAATCAGAGGGTCGTAAGAGACGACTACAGTTCCAGGCCAACAGACTGGACGGCCTAGGAGAAATGAACAAGTTCTTTAGAAAACATAATTTAAGCACAAATCATGCAAAAGTGAAAGAAGAGACTTTACAACTGATACCAAAGAAATCAGAGGGTCGTAAGAGGCGACTACAGTTCCAGGCCAACAGACTGGACGGCCTAGGAGAAATGAACAAGTTCTTTAGAAAACATAATTTAAGCACAAATCATGCAAAAGTGGAAGAAGAGACTTTACAACTGATACCAAAGAAATCAGAGGGTCGTAAGAGACGACTACAGTTCCAGGCCAACAGACTGGACGGCCTAGGAGAAATGAACAAGTTCTTTAGAAAACATAATTTAAGCACAAATCATGCAAAAGTGAAAGAAGAGACTTTACAACTGATACCAAAGAAATCAGAGGGTCGTAAGAGGCGACTACAGTTCCAGGCCAACAGACTGGACGGCCTAGGAGAAATGAACAAGTTCTTTAGAAAGCATAATTTAAGCACAAATCATGCAAAAGTGGAAGAAGAGACTTTACAACTGATACCAAAGAAATCAGAGGGTCGTAAGAGACGACTACAGCTCCAGGCCAACAGACTGGACGGCCTAGGAGAAATGAACAAGTTCTTTAGAAAGCATAATTTAAGCACAAATCATGAAGAAATGGAAAATCTGAGTGGACCAGTCTCTAGTGCTGACGAGAAGGCGTGGGAAGGAGGGGGTCGATGGTGTGGTGATCGGTAGTAACTCGGTGTGTGGTAGTGATCACTCTGTAGTCTACAAAGATGTCAAAGTACAGTGCTGCACAGCAGAAAAATACGTAATTTAATAAAACGTTAAATAAACCGTTTGCCTAACAGTCTACTCATAAGTGTCTGTCCGGTGAAACAATCTGAAAATTTTTTAACAGTGAAAGATATGAGTTGTGCAGAGCTTACCACACAATCCAGGTCATTGAACAACTGTTAAATGTCGCCTGGTTAGAGCAGAACCCAGAAAAAAAGCATAAGGCACGTGGAGTGCATTTGGCAACTAATTGCTTTGATTCAGTGCAGATGTTGCATCCGTCTATGCTCTTCTTTCAGCATCTCAAGCTCACTGGCGGGCCACTCTGAGTTGCTTTCTGTCCAAGGGTCACACCTAAACTAGGTTGAAAAGCAGTGGCGAAGAATCACCATGATACAATGCACGACTGTGTGCTCAGTCGCTCAGTCGTGTCCAGCTCTTTGCGACCCTACGGGCTGTAGCCTGCCAGAGTCCTCTGCCCATGGGGGTTTCCAGGCAAGAGTACTGGAGTGGGTTGCTATTTCCTCCAGGGGATCTTCCCAACCCAGGGATTGAACCTGCGTCTCCTGCATGGCAGGCGGATTCTTTACTACTGAGCCACCTAGGGACAATAGGATTGGTTAATTTGAGCCAAGAATGATCACACAAAGACCCAGGACCAAGAGCACTCTCTGATGAAGAGTTGCAGAGTGCATGACTTCACCTGCACAAACAGAAGAGAGAGAACACTGGAGGTCTCTGTTATATGTTATCAACAACAACGAATTACTCAGTCCAACTCAAAATGTCTGGAATGCGAAGTATCCTAGAGACACAGCAGTCATCTCCATAAAAAACATCCAAACCAAACTAGAACTGGTTTTAATTGTAAAGGATTATGGAGGAAATGTAATCTAGAGAAAATGTGCATCTGCTCTGAAATCCAGCTCCAATTTCTTCTCTTACTTGTTATGTGATTCAGTGTTTTGTCGTGCACACTTCCCAAGCCACAGTTTTATTACCTCTAAATGGAGCCCTTTTTTCAAGTTACGCCATGTTATAAAGAAGATCGCTGTCAAACTCACAGATTTGTTATGGAGATCAAATGAGAAGACCTAAATAAAAGCTCCACACAAATATGTTTTCTTATAATAATTAATCATAGTATATTAGTGGACTTAGCTATTTTCAGTGAATTTGAATAAGTGTGTCCTTTCTTTCATTTGGACTGATGTATAGTTGCTTTACCACGGTGTTAGTTTCTATGTAGAGCAAAAGGAATCAGCCGTCCTTACACATATATCCCCTCCCCTCTGAACTTTTCTCCCATTCAGGTCACCACAGAGCGTCCACATCCCCTGTGCTCTCGGGTATGTCCTCATCAGCCACCTGTCTCATATGTAGTGTCCACAGTCTGCATGTGTCCATCTCAACCTCCCTTTGCCTCCCACTCCCTCTTTCCCCGCTGTGTTCTCTTTGTCTGCGTCTCTATTTCTGCTTTGCAAATAAGACCATCTATACCACTTTCCTAGATTCCACATATATGCATTAATATACAATATTTGTTTTTCTCTTTCTGACTCACTTGACTCTGTATGACAATCTCTAGTTCCATCCATTTCTTCACAAATGACCCAATTTCATTTCTTTTTATGGCTGAGTAATATTCCAGTGTGTGTGTGTGTATATATATACACACACACACACACACTCTGGATATATATATATATATCTCCAGTGTATATATATTACTCATATATACATATATATATATATATATATATATATATATATACCACTTCTTCTTTATCCATTACTCTGTTGATAAACATTTAGGTTGTTTCCATGTCCTGGCTATTATAAATAGCACTGTTTTGAATATTGGAGTGCATGCATCTTTCTGAATTGTAGTTTTCTCTAGGTATAAATGTGTTTCTTAAAGTTTAAATTACATAGATAGATAGTGAAAGTGAAGTCCCTCAGTCTTGTCTGACTCTTTGAACCCCATGGGCCGTAGCCTACCAGGCTCCTCTATCCATGAGATTTTCCAGGCAAGAATACTAAAGTGGGATACCATTTCCTTCTCCAGGGGATCTTCCCAACCCAGGGATCGAGCCCAGGTCTCCCGCATTGTAGGCAGACGCTTTACTGTCTGAGCCACGAGGGAAGCCAGCTAGACAGATAACAGGATACAAAGAGATGATAGATACAGATGTATTTATGAAAGCAATGAACTATGTTTTCTAAATGCTATCAAAACAAATTCTTGTAGAATAACAAAAATTTTAACAGAGTCTTGTTTCACAGCTTTGTTTTACAGAGGAGCAAACTGAACTTTAGGTATGTTTAATGAGCTGCCTAAGATCGTTATTAAAAGACTAAGTCTAAAACCTAGGTTTTCAGACACCCGGCTTGTGTTCTTTCCGCAGAACTGGCATGCTAATTCTGTCAGCAGTGACACTGTCAGAGTTCTCCATTCAGAAGGTCACTATTTGAAAGACAAATAGAGCCAGCACTTTCTCGGTGCTGCCAAGATGCCTCGCAAAACTCATCTTGATATGAACCTGCAGAAGGTGGCGTGGAATCGGTGAATGCGACGCGTAATCATCTCCCCTCTCGTTCCTCTTTCATGGGCCAAAAAGCAGCTTCTGACTCCTGAAAATAATATGCCCAACAAGTACTACCCATCAGTCAGAGTTGCCACGTTAGATAAAAATTGTCTACACCTCTTGCTGTGCTTAGTTGCTGTCGAGTCTTGCGACCCCATGGACTGTAGCCCGCCAGGCTCCTCCGTCCATGGGATTCTCCAGGCAGGAATACTGCAGTGGGTTGCCATGCCCTCCTCCAGGGGATCTTCCCGACCCCGGGATCGAACCCAGGTCTCCCACATTGCAGGCGGATTCTTTACTGTCTGAGCCACCAGGAAAGCCCTTCCTCCTCTTGGAAATATTGGAAAGATACTGAAATGAGAAACAGTAAACTCCAATTCCTGGAACTGCTAGTCACGTCACACCAGGCAGGCAAGATGAGGTTATTTCCTCATCTGCAAAGTGACGCATTGAACTTCCCAGTCCCAATATCTTCTACCTCTATGACTAACATCTAAGCCAGCTTAAGTTAAATGCTAGAAATAAGATCGTGACTGTTGCAGATAAAAGTGGATGAGAAAAAGGATCTCCTTTGTGATTTATGACATCTTCTTATTTTCAAATCAGATAACTATCAGTATAATAACTAATAGGGCTTAACCAAAACAGCAGGGACTGGCACAAAAAAAAAAAAAGACACACAGATCAGTAAAGCAGAACAGAGAGCCCATAAATAAACTTACCAACGTACAGTCAGTTAATCTAAGACAAAGACTATCCAGTGGAGAAAAGATAGTCTCTTCAATCAGTGGTGCTGGGAAAACTGGACAGCTACATGTGAAAGAATGAACCTAGAACATTCCTCACCCCATATTCAATAATAAGCTCAAAATGGTTTAGAGACAAATATGAGATCTGAAACCGTAAAACTCCTAGAATGGAACGTAGGCAGATTACTTTTGACATAAATCATAAAATTTTTTTCCGACTCTGTTTCCTAAGGCACAAGAAATAAACAAACACATGGGACCTTCTTAAACTTAACTTTGTGCACAGCATGGAAACCACTGACAAAGCAAGAAGACAGCCCAAGACACGGGAGAGAGTATTTGCAGAGGATTGTAACAGATTACTATCCGAAATATATAGACCGCTCATTTAACTCAACATCAAAAAAGCAAACAACACCCCCCCCGCAAAAAAAAAGTGGGCAGAAGACCTGAGTAGACATTTTCCCAAAGAAAATATATAGATCCATGGAATTCTCCAGACCAGAATACTGGAGTGGGTAGCCTTTCCCTTCTCCAGGGTATCTTCCCAACCCAGGGATTGAACCCAAGTCTCCCACATTGCAGGCAGATTCTTTACCAGCTGAGCCACCAGGAAGCCCAGATGGTTCACAGGTACTTGAAAAGATGATTATCATCTCTAATTATGAGATAAACGCAAATCAAAACAGCAATGAGCTATCACCTCCCACCTGTCAGAATGGCTATCATGGAAAAGTCTACAAATAACAAATGCTGGAGAGGAGGGGAAAAAACGGGACCCTTGTATACTGTTGGTAGTATTTGTGAGGCCACTATGAAAGTAGTATGCAGGCTTCTAAAAACTAAAACTAGAGCTACCATGCAACCCAGAAAATCCACTCCTGGGTATGTATCTGAAAAAACAAAGCCACTAATCAGAAAAGACACATGCATGGTTCATCGCAGCATTATTTTCAATAGCCAAGATATGGAAGAAAGCCAAATGTCATCCATCAACAGATGAATGGATAAAGAAGATGTGATACATATACACAATGGAATATTGTGTTGTGGACTCTTTGCAACCTATGGACTGTAGCCCACCAGGCTCCTCTGTCCATGCAATTCTCCAGGCAAGAATACTGGAGTGGGTTGCCATTTCCTTCTCCAGGGTATCTTCCCAAACCAGGGATTGAACTCAGGTCTCCTGCCTGGCAGGCAGATTCTTTACTGTCTTAGCCACCAGGGAAGCAATGGAATATAACTCGCCATGAAAAAGAATGAGATTTTGTAATTTGCAACAACATAGTTAGTCTTGGAGGGTATCACACTTAACAAGTCAGATAGGGAAAGACAAGCACTCCGTATTATGATTTACATGTAGAATCTAAAAGATAGAGCAGGTGAATGTTTACAACAAAACAGAAAGAAACTTACAGACACGGAGAACAAGCCAGTGGGTGCCAGTAAGGAGAAGGAAGGAGGGGGCGGGGATTAAGAGAAGCAAACTATTATGCGAAGTAGACGATCAACAAGGGTGTACTGAGCAGCACAGAGAAACCAGCAAGGAGAAGGAAGGAGGGGCGGGGATTAAGAGAAGCAAACTATTATGCAAAGTAGACGATCAACAAGGATGTACTGAGCAGCACAGAGAGGCATAGCCATTATTTTATAATAACTTTAAATGGAATATAATCTATAAAAATACTGAGTCACTATGCTATACACCTGGAATGAATATCATATTGAAAATCTACTCTACGTCAATAGAAAAGAATAACTATAGAATTTACATTAGCTAGGGTAGGCCAAGCACTTATAACAAAGAAACCTCAAAATGCAACAGCCCGAACACGTAAAAGTTTAATTCTCTCTCAAAGAACAGCCCGAGCATCATGTTTCTCTTTCACGTGCTCTTTCAGGGACACCGGCTAATGGAAGCTCCACGTCTACAAGCTTCTAGATCAGGCTCGTCGTTGCCTTTCCAGCCCACTGGAAGGGAAGAGTGTGTGTAGACATCACATTCACCAACCTAAAGTAATTGACTCCAAATTGCTTACATATGAGCAAGAGAGATAAATCCTTTGAGCCCCTACTTATAAATCCCCTGAACTCCACAGAGACCTGGCAATCGGAAATCTACTCAATTTGATCCCAGGAGGCAGGCTTCCTGCTTTTGATTTATGACAGCGATTTGTAGGAAGCAGTTCTCTTTGAGCCATAAATGGAATCCACAGCTCTGGAGAGATGTTTTCCCTGGCAATGGAGGCAGAGCAGTGAGCAATCTGACTGGCTAAGATTGAGCGATACTCAATAGAAGCACGTTCATCTGTCACACTTGGCACAGTTGCTAATGCACAGGGATGCTGTTTGTATCTCTTCTTTAGCTCGTAAGTTTAAAAAGAAAAAAGAAAAAGAAGATATGGGGTAAAACAGAACCTCCACCACCTCATTCTAGCAGATCCCTCGTCACCGAGCTCTTCTACTTGTAAAACACAGCAGATGGAATGTTAAATCTAAACTAGAACGTCTCTTGCATTCCTCGTGTCAAAACAAACCATGTGCCTCCTGCTTCTCAACTAAAATCCACCAAAAGCAATGAGACTATTTCAGAGTGAGACAGAGCACTCATCCAAGCCGATCTTAGGGAGATTTTGTTTTTAAGCATTGGTGCTGGAAGATGAATGGGTGAACTCAAGTAAGAAATAAGTGTCCTGAATTAATGAGAATTTATTGGCATTTTAATTGTAATTGTTGTATAACAAATATCAAGACCACTAAAACCAATATTCCTCAGTTGTGATCTGTGTTAAACATTAATATGTATTAAGATTGTAACGGTCTTTATTAATTGTTTAGCATGATGTTGGCCAATATTAATATAATGCATATCACAAATATAAGCCATATATGTAGTTAAAATTTTCTAGTAGTCACATTTAAAAAGGGGGAAAGAAATCAGTGGTTAATCTTAATAATATATTTTATTCATCCCAATGAATCCAAAATACTGCTATTTTAATATGTAGCCAGCCCTCTTTTTCATATTAAGTCTTTGAAATCTGTTGTGTATTTTGCATTGCAGTAGATCTTTCCACTAATTTGGACAAGCTATGGTGCAAATGCTCATTAGCTGCATGTTAGTGGCTACCATATTGGTTGGTACAGGTTTAAAATCTCTTAGAGTTTTGCTTTTTTTTTTTTTCCAGAACTTGGGGCTATATAAAAGCTAGAGTGATAAGGAAGTGTGCTAAGTATTACAAAGTAAATAATTGCCTGTTTCTTGAACTCGAACCCTTCCCCCAGGCCCACAGTGATTAAAAATGCATGTGTCTATATTCAGAAGTTATATAATATTTCAAGTAGTATCCACAGCCAAGCATACCACAAACACTAAACCCTTAGTCCATACTCTCAGCCCAAATCTTGATTGTCACTAACAGGTTCTAAATGGACCAGCTAATTCCTCAATCCTGTGGCATGTTCTGTTATAAAAACGTGTGTGTGTGTGTGTGTGCATGCATGCACGTCTGTGAGCTCAGTCACTCAGCAGTCAGTCTCTTTGCAACCCCATGGACTGCAGCCCGCCAGGCCCCTCAGTCCCTGGGATTCTCCAGGCAGGAACACTGCAGTGACTTGCCATTTCCTGCTCCAGGGGATCTTCCTGATCCAGGGATCCCAGGAAAGAAAACAAGACTGGATGGTAGCCAGTTGTGACTGAGTTCTGAGAAGTCCCAAAATGTGCCCAGTTGATGACCTGGCCCAAAAGGCAATCGTATCTTGAATCAGAGAAATTCAGGGAGCCAGCTCTTAGAAACGGAAGAGCACTGCAGGTCGCCCTCCAGGGCCCAAGCGCCTCAGAGAGATGCTCCACTGGGCCACACAAAGCAGAGCAGTGTCGCAGGAACGCCCAGCTGCAGGCCCTCACGGGGAAAATTCCTCCAACGTTGTGTAAATTCCTGGGGCTTACGGGGCCTGCGGGTTGAGCCTCCCTGATAGCTCATTACCAGCTGGAAGAAAACTTCCCACAGTATACAAAAACAGGGAACATCAGCCAGGATTTAAGAGGAAACATAAAACTGCAGAAGAACCTGTTTCCGTGTTAGCCCTTCATAGTTGAGCAATCTGAGAAGTGACTCAGCCCTCCTCGGGATTCCTCCTAGATAAATAGCAGTTAATGTATTTGACAAGGGCTAGATTGTGTTACTGACTAAATAAACTCAAAGATGATTTATTAAGAGAGCTACTTCCCACAGCAATCTCACCTAAGTTGAACAGTGCCAAAAAGCTGAAAATGAGCACTTTGCCCAGAAGACATACAAACAGTCCTGTCCCACGCTGAGTCATGAGCAGCCTCTTCAGCAGCACATAATTCTGGTAATAAAAGCAAAATGTTCACTTTAGATAAGTATTCAGAAATGTCATCCAAAGAACACAGTGGGTCTACAGCCAAGAAACATATTTATTCAGCCCATTATTTCCCTGAAAACAGTATCACTGAGATGCTGAGACTCACAGGAAGCATCTTGAGTGCTTGTAAAGATATATGCCCCCTTAGCCAGACAGCATTAAATTATTCTTCCTGCAGAACCAACTTGGAAACAAGGCGCGTGTGCATGCTCAGTCACTCAGATGTTCAACTCTTTGCAAACCCCAGGCTCCTCTATCCATGGGATTCTCCAGGCAAGAATTACTGGAGTAAGTAGTCATTCCCTTCGCCAGGGGAGCTTCCCAACCCAGGAATCAAACCCAAGACTTCTGTGTCTCCTGCATTGATAGGCAGATTCTTTACCACTGAGCCACCTGGGAAGCCTTATGAAACAAGATAAGGAAAGCCAGATTCATTACCGAGTCTTTACTAGAGAAAAAGGAAAAAAACCTTCTCCAAAAATTTACACAAGTCTCTCTTGTAGAGACCCACCCAGTTCCCTGAAAATCATCTAATTTGATGGTCCTGAAATCTATACTTTTTCTAACACTATTTAACCTCTCTGTCTCTCAATTTTCCCATCTAAAATAAGAATAGTAGTACCCACATCATAGCTTTCTTGTTAAGACCACAACAATCAAGGTAAAGAGCTTAGAAGAAGGCCCAGCACACAGAAAGCTTTCAATAAATATCAGCTGTTACTGTTATAACTAAACATAGAACAACAGAGAGACTAGACAGAGTTGCACAGTCAGGGGTTATGCAAATATGTAGGTTTTATATATATATATATGCTCTTTTTTGGGTTCTCTTCTACCATAGGTTATTATAAGACATTGAGTACAGTTCCCTGCGCTATAGATCCTCGCTGTTTATCTATTTGGTATGTAGCAGGGGTAATGTTAATCCCAATCCCCTCCTTCCATTGTCCCCTTCGGTAACCACAAGTTTGTCTTCTACATTTGTGAGTCTATTTCTGCTTTAAGGATAAGTTCATATATATCACTTTTTCTAGATTCCACATATAAGTGACACTGTCTGATATCTGTCTCTCTGTCTGACTTATTTCACTCACTATGATCATCTCTAGTTGCATCCATGTTGCTGCATATGTCGTTCAGTTCAGTTCAGTCGCTCAGTCGTGTCCGACTCTTCACGACCCCGTGAATCGCGGCACGCCAGGCCTCCCTGTCCATCACCAACTCCTGGAGTTCACTCAAACCCACATCCATTGATTTGGTGATGCCATCCAGCCATCTCATCCTCTGTCGTCCCCTTCTCCTCCTGCCCCCAATCCCTCCCAGCATCAGTCTTTTCCAATGAGTCAACTCTTCGCATGAGGTGGCCAAAGTACTGGAGTTTCAGCTTTAGCATCATTCCTTCCAAAGAAATCCCAGGGCTGATCTCCTTCAGAATGGACTGGTTGGATCTCCTTGCAGTCCAAGGGACTCTCAAGAGTATTCTTTCATTCTTTTTAATGGCTGAATAATATTCCATTGTATACATGTCCCACGCCTTCTTTATCCATTCATCTGTTGATGGACATTTAGGTTATTTCCATGTCTTGGCTACTGTGACTAGATGGCACAAGTTTTGACTGCTCTAAGTAGTCCCTCAATCCAGCAATTAACTGCTCCATCTTATAAAACACTTTGTTTTTACAAAGCTGACCTCAGGAAACAAAATAAGACTGTGCCTTTGCCAGGTATGTCTGGATACAGGGAAACCCCAAACAGGTATTCAATTAATGAAGAAGCCAAAAGGAAGCATGGTCTTTAAAAAAAAGAAAATAGATGAGGTTTTAACTTCTACCAACTGAATAATAATAGATTGATGTGGGTAGACTGCAGTTCAACAAAACCACCAAAAAACAAAACAAAAACCTTGCCACCCTTGAGGCAAATTCATGTCCCAGAGAGAGAGTCTGTGGTCTCATTAGTTAAAGAGAAAGAAGGAAGCGCCCCAGCTTCATCTCGAACAGTCCACTCAAGCCAGCAGCGTGCGGCAGAGCCTGACCTCCGGAGCAGAGATGCCGAGCCCGCACCCGACCTTAGGTCTCCCGGTCCCTGCAGGGCAGTGTGTTTATGCCGCCGGGTCCTGACTAATGAGACATGGAACAGATCTGAGATAAGCCGGTTGGAGGCCCAGCTTAAACACAGGCTCATAACCGTCCACGCCATCGCTGTCTGAGGACGCTTAGAACCCTGAGATGACAGAGGCCAACGGTGCAAGTCAGTGCATGAGAACCTAAATGAGAAACTTCTGGTATCGAAAGCCACTAAAACCTGGAGATTGTTGTAGCAGCCAGTGCTACGTTTTTTTCACTTGTTGACATCAGTGGTGATTTAAACCTACTTGAATTCCTATCTGTAACTTCTTTTGCTGATATGACCAACACTGCCTTTATCTCACTCACATGCTTGCAGCCCCGAGAAAGAAATGACAGATGTGAACTCACGTCCCACTTGACTGAAGCTTATTTAATTGGCTTTCTGATGGTATTCAGACTGGTACAGTCCCATTGCAAGGGGCTCCTTGCCAGGGAGATTGTTAAGATCTTGATGGACTCCTCTCCTTCTCCCCACCTCCCATCTGGACCACGAAAATGAGTTTCTGGTTGGGATCCCCTTCTCCACACAGTAGTGAGAATCAGTCCCTGCTTCAGACCTTCAGGTGACTCCCCACTGGCCTATCATAATCCAGGTCCCGGAGCTTGGCCTGCCAGGCTCTCCACGGTCAGGCTGTAAAAGCGTCTCTCTCCACGCTCCCACTGGGTTTCTGTACTCCAGCCACTCTGCTCTTCATTCAGTCTCTTGAACATAACACCTTGTCCCTGTCTCAAGAAACTAATACTTTTCGTCTTCTGTTTTCATCCTTCAAATGCATCTTGTAAGAGAATACTTTGGATCCTCCCCGCCCCCAGCTAAATCAGTAGCCCCCAAAGCCAATGCTTATTGCATTTCTCTATTCTATTTCTTTCAGAGCACACATCAGTATCCAATCTCACCAACTTGGGTTTAGTGTCTGAACGTCCCACCCCATCCACCTCCAGCGGATGCAAGCTGCATAAGCTGTTTTGCCAACACTCTGTCCAGTACCCAGTGCCTCATACACCCTCCAAAGAATATGTTTTAACAGACTGATGAGATCTATGAACACACTGGCCCCAATGTGTTCATCCACAAAAAATTTCTCATATTATTTTGAAGCCCCTGAAAGCCACACATATGTTATAAGTTCCCTAGAGATCCAATGGCTAAGAACCCACCTTCCAATGCAGGCGACTTGGGCTCCATCCCTGGTTGGGGAACTAAAATCCTTCCTGCCAAGGGGCAACAAATCCTATGTGCCACAACTAGCATGCCAGCCCACTGCAAGGAAGATCCTGCATGCTGTAGCTAAGACCCAACGCAGCTAAGTAAATATTATAGATAAACAAAAGCCACATGTGTGTTGCCTGAGGATCCATGAGCCTTAAGTTACTAAGCATAGAAATCAAATACATGATGGCCAGATCCGGAAGCTGGGCCAGTTCAAACCAAACCTGGGCGAGAAGTTTGGGAATCCTTAGTTGTTATCCATAGCTTGAAATATCACTGATTTCCTTTCTAATTGTTACAACAGTTATACCAAATGCGGAATTGAGGTCTTCAAATATTTTTCTCGAATTATCTATTTCTCCTTTCAATTCTGTTACTTTTTGCTTCCTATATTTTGGAATTCTGGTGTGAGATGCTTATATGTTTATATTTGTTTTGATTTCCTAGAAAGCTTTTAATAATTCTTTTACTATTATAAAATGTTCCTAATGCAAAGGGCTATTATAGTCTTTATGTGGCCCATTTAGCTTAAGTATTCATACTTGATATGAATCTCAAAGATGAAATATTAAGATGCTTAATTATGGAGTGCTGCCCTAGACTTCACCAGGAACATTACAACATATGATATTTGCACCAAATTTCCTTTAAAAATTCCAAAAACAGCTGACTCCAAGGGTTTTAGATGAGGGATGTTGGGCCAGTAATTTGCTTGAGATTTAAATAGGTACCAGGCACCGAGCTAAAAGTATCATAGGAATCTCAACATTTAGTCTGCCGGATTAGCTAGAAAATGAAGCCATGCTTGAGTCACTGGGTCAAGAGGAGCAAGTCGCCTCCAGCTGCTCTGTGAGATGAGGCCAGACCAGCTGCACAGCCCAAGAAGCTCCGGTTGTCCATCTATTCTATTGAGGCGTGTTCCGGACCATAAACATGTAGAATCCCAGGTAGAGGAAATCCCTGCTGGACTTCCCTTGGTGGCTCCGTGGTTAAGAATCAGCCTTCAGTGCAGGAGACCTGGGTTCAGCGCCCAGTCCAGGAAGATTTCAGACGCTGCACACACAGCAACTAAGTCCACGCACCGCAACTACTGAAGCCTGTGCGCCTAGAAGCCGTGCTCCACAAGAGGAGCCGCGGCCGTGAGAAGTCTCTGCACCGCAACAGAGAGTAGCCCCTACAGCTAGAGAAAGGCCCAACCCACAGAGACCCGGCACAGCCAAAAAGAAAGAAGGAAATCACTGCTCCCTCCCACCTCCCCCAGGAGGGGGCACCGCCCCCAAGGCATCACTCCCGGGAGACGAGCTCCAGGGAGCATGCGGAGATTTAAGGCGCTTCCGCTTCCTCCCGCCCCGTGCTTTCAACTTCCCAACAGACTAAAGACCTCAGCGCGAGGCAACTGTCTGCTTGTTCATTCAGGAATCCATGTGGCTCCTTCCTGCACAAGGTCAGCTGTACTGAAGGACCAGCTGCTGTCAGCATGGAGTCAGAGGGTCTGAGCGAGAGCTTTCACGTCTCTGGAAACCTGGAGGACTGCAAAGGTGCACAGTGCAAGGATTCGGAGCTCACTTCTGAATGTGCATGTGTGTGTGTATATATGTACATGCATATGGGCTTCTCAGGCTTCCCTCATAGCTCAGCTGGTAAAGAATCCGCCTGCAATGGAGGAGACCCTGGTTTGATTCCTGGGTCAGGTAGATCCACTGGAGAATGAACAGGCTACCCACTCCAGTATTCTTGGGCTTCTCTGGTGGCTCAGCTGGTAAAGAATCTGCCCATAATGTGGGAGACCTGGGTTCTATCCCTGGGTTGGGAAGATTCCCCTGGAGAAAGGAAAGGCTACCTACTCCAGTCTTCTGGCCTAGAGAATTCCATGGACTGTATAGTCCCTGGGGTTGCAAAGAGTCAGACAGGACTGAGTGACTTTCACTTTCATGAGCTTCTCAGGTGGTGCTAGTGGTAAAGAACCTGCCCACCAAGGCAGGAGACGTAAGAGACAGGGTTCAATCCCTGGGTTAGGAAGACCCCCTGCAGGAGGGCACGGCAACCCACTCCAGTCTTCTTGCCTGGAGAATCCCATGGACAGAGGAGCCTGGTGAGCTACAGTTCATAGGGTCACACAGAGTCGGACACAACTGAAGTGACTTAGCACACATGCATATATATTCATCTGTTTAAAATACCATAATAAAATCAGTATGCACACTTAAATGTCATATCAAATTGAAATGTTCTAGAGACCACATTAATTGTAATGCAACAAAAAATTGAATTTTATGCCAATCCTGGAATAAAAATTCTACTGTTTCTGTGTTCAGTTAGACTTCCTGCAATGGTGTCAGTGACGACAGAGGCGGTAACCGGCAGTGGTCTGTGTTTGTCACTCCAGCCTATACATGTCCACAACAGACACAGTTAGGAAACCGTTACTAAATACGTGTGAGCTGGGATTGTCTTGTGTGCAACCAAAAGAAAACAGAGAAACAAATTGAATGTAGTCATCGTTATTCAAAACCTTCAATTTCATATATTCTTTTTTTTAACGTGTAAGTTGATTTTTATTTTTTTATTTTTTGGCTGTGCCTCGTGGTTCACAGGATCTTAGTTCACCCTGCCCCCTATAATGGAAGCGCAGATTCTTAACCACCGAGCCACCAGGAAAGTCCCAATTTTATATATTCTTTAGAACACTATGGTGATTTTCCATTTATTAACTTTTATTATACTTATGAATTTAGAAGATAAAATTATTCCAGTAAAAGAGTGCCTTCTCACACCCAACATCTAACCCCGACTTTGTTTTGACAGAGATCAGTGTTTTCAGCCTTCTACCTCTGATGTGAGCTGGGAGAATGGGGCTGGGGGATGTTAGCCATCGGAGTCATAGCAGCTCCCCAATCTTAGTAACTTAAAGCATCTCACAGTTTATCATTTCAGACTCTCTGCAGGTCAAGTCTGGACACAGAGTAACTGAGTTCCCTGCTCAAATCTCCCAGGCTGAATCAAGGTACCGGCTAGGATTGACCTGCTTCTTCAAACCCCATTCAGGCCACTGTAAAATTCAGTTCCTTATTATTTGTATCAGTTCGCTATTGCTGAGTAATGAATGAAACATGTTAGTGACCAAAACAAGCCCATCAGAAAAACAAGCTTTCAGATATGCAGGCATGGTGTGCTGGGTTCTTTGCTCAGGGATTCAAGCAGCAAAATCTTGGTCAGCCGTGCTACATGCCTTTTGAGACGTTCTGGGAAGAACCCGCTTCCACGCCTGCCCGGACGGACGGAGAGGCAGGTCTCTGTGGACGGGGGCGAATGCTGACTCTGATCTCAGCTCCCATGGGCCACCCCCAGATCCTTGCCGTGTGGCCCCATCTGTCTTCAAAGCTGGTGGCTTAGAGTCTTCCTGGTCCCGAATCTCTCACACTTCCAATCTCTGTCCCAGGGAGAGCTTCCTGCTTATGTTTTCTTCCAGAAGTTTTATGGGTTCAGGTCTCAAGTTTAAAGTCTTTAATCCGTTTTGAATGTATCTTTGTGCACGACGTAGTCCAGTCTGATTCTCTTGCATGTAGCTGCCCTGTGTTCTCATAACAAGATAGCAGCAGAGTCACAGACACAGAGAAAAGATGGTTCCCAGAGGGGAGGCAGTGGGGGAAGTAGAGAAATAGCTGAGAGAAAGGGGGAAATAGCTGAAATAGCTGAGAAATAGCTGAGGTGTGAAGAGATGCACACCTCCAGTTGCGAAATGAATGAGTCAGGGTGTGAGATGAACGGTGTGGGGGAATATAATCAATAATTATGTAATATCTTCCTGTGGTGACAGATGGTAACTAGATTATCATGGTGAACATTTTGTAATGTGCAGAAATATTGAATCACTATGTCATGTAGCAAGAACTAACAGAGTGTTGTGGTTCAATTATACTTTAAAATCAAACAAACTCACTCATAGCGAAAGAGATAAAATTTGTGGTTATCCAAGGGGGTAGAATTGGGTAAACGCAGTTGAAATGTGCAAACTTCCAGGTATAAAACACATAAGTAGTAGAAATGTAAGGTACAACATGATAAATATAGTAACACGATTGTACGTTACACAAGAAAGCTATCACGAGAGTAAATCCTGAGGTCTCATCACAAAGAAAAAAATCTTTTCTGTTTCCTTAATTTTGTTAGATGCATGCAGATTTTGTTAAATCTCATATAAATTGTGATATGATGGTGTTGACTAAACTTACAGTGGTCATCATTTCATGATGTATCCAAATCAAATCATTATGCTATATACCTTAAACTTGTAGTTTTATGTCAATCATATCTCAATAAAACTGGAAGCAAATATAAATTTTTTAAATTAATAACCAAGTTGAAAAAGCTAGCCAAAGTCCCTCCTCCCACCTGAAGTTTGTTAGTATATTATGCAGCTGCTATGTTTCAGGCACAGTGCTGGGAACACAAATATTTGAAGACCTCACAATCATTATTACACAGAAAGGTAAATAATTACTATAAATGAGAGTAAATAGCATATTATATGATTATATTAAGAGTATCTATTATTATATGAGACTGTATTTGAGATCTGAATACGGTAGTAGAGATGCACAGGTGAGTGAAGGATTTGAATCTATGAAAGATGGAAAAAAAGGTATCACGAGAGAGGTGAAATTTGAGCTAGGACTTGAAGTTGAGATCGAAGTACCTTAGGGAGGACTTGCCTGGAGGTCCAGTGGTGAAGGTTTCTCCTTCCAGTGCAGAGGGTGCAGGGCTGATCCCTGGTCGGGGAGCTCAGATCCCACATGCCTCACGGCCAAAAACCAGAGAAAAGAAGACTTTAAACGTGGTCCATACCAAAAAGTCTTTAAATGAAAAAGAAGAAGAAGTGGTACCTTGGAAAGCAGAGGAAAAGACATTGTAGAAAATGTGTAACCTCTGTGTATCTTGCTGATGTGGGATCAGGAGGCCATGTTATTTTGGTAGCATCTAGGAGAAAGCATGTCAGCTCCCCGCCCTGGCACTAAATGTGCCCTCACCTGGTATCTGGAGGTTGGTGGGAGGGGTTGATCATACACCTCCCCCTCCCCCCGAATCCCCACCCCAGCCCGGCACAGTTGAAGCAAGATTCATGGGGCTTTTAAAGCCTTTTGAGCACTCGAGGATTCTGTTATCTGATATACAAAGACTATCATTTGTGAGAGTATTTATTATGAAAGAGAAGATTGAGTTTCAAACCAAAACCAGTGCTTTCCCCCAGAAGGACGGTACATGGAGCCAGAGACCTGTGACCCGCACAGCTGTCCTGCGGGAGGACTGCCTTGCTAGCTTTACTGCAGCTAAATAGTCCTTTTCTCCTTGTTTTTACTCTTGTGCTGTGCTTAGTCACGCAGTCGTGTCCAACTCTTTGCGACCCCATGGACTGTAGCCCGGCAGGCTCCTCTGTCCATGGGCTTCTCCAGGAAAGAATCCTGGAGTGGATTGCCATGCCCTCCTCCAGGGGAATCTTCCCAACCCAGGGATTGAACCCAGGTCTCCCACATTGCAGGCAGATTCTTTACCATCTGAGCCACTAGGACTTATCCCATAATAAATCTGACATGCTAAACCAGCGTGGACAGTTTTTTAAACAGTTGCTGTTCTTCCCACTGGGTTTCTGAAATCTACACTTGAGAAGACCTCCACTGGGAATTTCAAACAATAAAACCAATGTGAATTGCCTTTTAGAAGGAAATCTAGAAAGAAAGCACTGATTCTTGAACATTCTTGCTCCCCCTTAGTTGAAGAATACGTCATATGTCGCTTCCTGGGTTCCAAACGACATTCACGAAACACCCCTGAGAGAAGGTCTAGAGGATACTACCAGAGCTACATTCACTTTTTTCCAGTAAAGATAAGGCTTAAAGAAGATCGTCTCACACTTGTAGTGCCCTGAACTGGACAAAGTCCTTTTGCATTCATCGTCCAGTTTAATTCTGTAAGTAATCTTGGGAAGAAAATAACAACACTTTTACATGCAAGCAAATTAATTTTTGAAGTCAATATGTTACTCAAGATACAACAGCTTAGTAAATCAGTCAGAATGTGAGTGCCGGCTTCAGGCTGTTTCTCTATAAGCTCGCAATAGTTAGACTCCTCCGGATCGTCCATGAACTTGACCACAGTGTGTGCGGATGAATGGCATGGATTTTGGAGGCTTTAATCCCTCTGTATTAGCTGGGTGTCCTAGGGAAATTTATCTGTTCTCTGACTCTTCATTTCCTCATCTATTATATGAATTTTCTAGGGCTTCCAAAACAAAGTGTCACAGACTGGGTGGCTTAAACAACAGAAATATTTTCCTCACAATTCTATAGGCAGGAGTCCAAGATTAAGGTGCAGCAGGGTTGGAATCTTCTAAAGGCCTTTCTTGGCTTACAGATGGCATTCTTTGGAGGTATCTTCCTGTGGTCTTCTCCCTGTGTGTGTCCATGTCCTATTCTTTTCCTTTAAGAACACCAGTCATTGGACCAAGGATCCCTGGGTTGGGAAGTTCCCCTGGAGGAGGAAAATGGCAACCCACTCCAGTGTTCTTGCCTGGAGAATCCCATGGACAGAGGAGCCTGGTGGGCTACAGACCATAGGGTCGCACAGAGTCAGACACGACTGAAGTGACTTAGCACGCACGCACAAGGTATGTATGTCCGTCTAAATCTCCCAGCTCATCCCTCGCTTTCCCCTCGGTGTCCATCCGTTCATTCTCTGGGTCTGTGTCTCTATTTCTGCATTGCAAATGTGCTCATCTGTACCATTTTTCTAGATCCCACATGTATGTGTTAATAAGTAAGAAAGAGAAAGGCTTTCCTCCTTTACAGATGTGTATAATTACATTGGTCCCACCTGAATATTAAAAAAAAAGTCCCCTCATCTAAAGGTCCTTAACCTGAATCCCACCTCAAAGTCCTTTTGTCATATAAGGTAACATATTCACAGGTCCCCAGGATTAGGATGTGGACCTTTGGGGGGACATTATTCTGCCGATCACATAAGTGCTTGATGAAAGAGAGATGCTGTCTCTTTAATAATTAAACAGACTCTTTGGTGAGCCAATGAGACTATTTAAAATTGGATGGGTTGTTCTGAAAACTGGTCAACCACTTGTAAAAGAATGAAACTAGAACACTTTCTAACACCATACACAAAAATAAACTCAAAATGGATTAAAGATCTCAACGTAAGACCAGAAACTATAAAACTCCTAGAGGAGAACATAGGCAAAACACTCTCCGACATACATCACAGCAGGATCCTCTATGACCCACCTCCCAGAATATTGGAAATAAAAGCAAAAATAAACAAATGGGACCTAATTAAACTTAAAAGCTTCTGCACAACAAAGGAAACTATTAGCAAGGTGAAAAGGCAGCCTTCAGAATGGGAGAAAATAATAGCAAATGAAGCAACGGACAAACAACTAATCTCAAAAATATACAAGCAACTCCTACAGCTCAACTCCAGAAAAATAAATGACCCAATCAAAAAATGGGCCAAAGAACTAAATAGACATTTCTCCAAAGAAGACATACAGATGGCTAACAAACACATGAAAAGATGCTCAACATCACTCATTATCAGAGAAATGCAAATCAAAACCACTATGAGGTACCATTTCACGCCAGTCAGAATGGCTGCAATCCAAAAGTCTACAAGCAATAAATGCTGGAGAGGGTGTGGAGAAAAGGGAACTCTCTTACACTGTTGGTGGGAATGCAAACTAGTACAGCCACTATGGAGAACAGTGTGGAGATTCCTTAAAAAACTGGAAATAGAACTGCCTTATGATCCAGCAATCCCACTGCTGGGCATACACACTGAGGAAACCAGAAGGGAAAGAGACACATGTACCCCAGTGTTCACCGCAGCACTGTTTATAATAGCCAGGACATGGAAGCAACCTAGATGCCCATCAGCAGATGAATGGATAAGCAAGCTGTGGTACATATACACAATGGAGTATTACTCAGCCATTAAAAAGAATACATTTGAATCAGTTCTAATGAGATGGATAAAACTGGAACCTATTATACAGAGTGAAGTAAGCCAGAAAGAAAAACACGAATACAGTATACTAACACATATATATGGAATTTAGAAAGATGGTAACAATAACCCTGTGTACGAGACAGCAAAAGAGACACGGATGTATAGATCAGTCTTATGGACTCTGTGGGAGAGGGAGAGGGTGGGGAGATTTGGGAGAATAACATTGAAACATGTATAATATCATGTATGAAACGAGTCGCCAGTCCAGGTTCGATGCACGGTACTGGATGCTTGGGGCTGGTGCACTGGGACGACCCAGACGGAGCGTAGGGGAGGGAGGAGGGAGGTGGGTTCAGGATGGGGAACGTGGGTATACCTGTGGCGGATTCATTTCGATATTTGGCAAAACTAATACAATATTGTAAAGTTTAAAAATAAAATAAAATTTAAAAAATAAATAAATAAAAATAAATAAATAAATAAAACTGGATGGGTTGTTCTGGATAAACGGTTCCAGCCAGGGGACATCTGACAGATGTCTAGAGACATTTTTAGTTGCTGTAACTGGTGGGAAGGGGATGACACTGGTCCCTAGCAGGTCAAGGGCAGGGTACTGTTCAACATCTAACAAAGCCCAGAACAACCCCCACAGCAAAGAACTAACCAGCCCCAAATGTCAATAGTGCCAAGACTGAGAAATTCTGATTCACCTGAACACTTTGGGAAACGAGAATTGATCTACATAGAAGTGAAATTTTTATTTTTACCAAATGAACTTTCATCAACACTTTATCAAGTGATATCTTTTGTTGCATGACAGAAAAAGAAAAGTTTTTTCTTTTGTTGGAAAAAAAGTACGAGATAGTGTTCCATGGTATCCTTATTGCATTTGAGACATGGTAAGAGTAGATGGCTATATTCCTGCTTTAAATTCAACCTTATCTAAGAAAATGAGAGTTAATGTCTTCTAAAGGGTAATATATATAGACATGTGTGTGTGTTTGTATACATGTATAATAGATAAATATATATACATATCATTTTGAATAAATATACACATATTTTATTCACTGCTTTATCGAAAGCTTAGCAAGGGCCAGGCGGATACTGTTCCAGGGACTCAGTACACATCCATGAACAATACGAAGATTCCAGCTTTTGCAGATCTATATTCTAAGGAGGGAGACAGTCAACGAACATAAATAAATAAATAAGGAATTATGTGATGAGAAATGGTCTAAGAGTCACTCGACCAGGACTACAGTGGTAGGAGAGGGTCAGGGAAGGTAGCCGCAGCAGAGGGATTACAGAAGGCGGTCAAGGCAGGCTGCCTGATCTTCATATCTTTTTTGTTAACATTATTGCCAAAGTATTTGCAAATTATGTGTGTGAGACATAAACACTGACATAGCTTTGCGGTTTTATTGAATGAGAAAAATCAAGTGGAAAAGAGATGAACTCATTAGTATCCACCCATCATAAACAAAAGCTCAGAGCTTGGCACTGGAGTCCTTGAGTTACAAAATCGCTGTTCTTTTCTCAAAGACGCTTTCCCTTCTCACTCTGCTCCAGTGTCAGGAACCAACAGGAATATATGGTTTTGACTCTGCTATGTAATAACTGCTTTCACCCTCACCCCGCATTCCAAAAACAGATTCAAGGACAGCTCAGGTGAGTTATAGCTGAGGATTTGTTTGTTGGAACGGTCTAATGTCCATTGTGCCAACTGCATTATATTTGTCATTTAAATTGAATGAGGAGAAAAGAGAAAAAATGACACTAAAGGAAACAGTCCAAAATACTACTAAACAATTCCTTATTGGAATTGTTCTGCCTTTGACCAAAGTCAAAATCATTAATGACTTGCAGAAAAATAGCAAAGTCCTCAATGGCAACATGTCCTGAATTCCCAGAGTTTGGTTCTGCCTTAATTTTTTTGTTTTGCTTGTTTTATTCATCTTTTAAGTTCTGGGATTAAACATTTAGTCTTTAAATATTTTGAAGAGCTTCACCATTTATTCTTCTGATAGGAGAGAAGAATCCAGTTTAGAATACAGTTGGGTTCCTGGGTTTGCACTGGGTCTGATTAAAACCATGCTATGGAATTCAAGTGAACAAGTTAAAACTTGCTGGATTTGCTGCTTAACAAATCAAGGAGTCAAATCAATATTTTCCGAATACAGCCCTGAGAGGAGAGCCGTCTAAGGAAAAGGAATGGTATTCTCTGTCTTCTAAGAGGTCCAGACAACAGGGTAGGAGCAGACATTTAAAGATTAACTTTCTCCAGACATGCTTGTGCGGCAAATAGGTCTGGTTACACATTATCCGGCCTTGCCTATTTTCTAGCCTCACCCAAATCCATGAGAGCAGGAGCCGCCCGTTGGCTGGGGAGGCCCGTGAGCGTCTCAGTGTGTATCATTCATTTCACAGCATAGGGTACTCTCATCAGCAGAGTGAGCGAACGAAAGTCGCTCAGTGGGGTCCTACTCTTTGCGACCCCGCTGACTATACAGTCGATGGTATTCTCCAGGCCAGAGAATGCAAATCACTGCTTTTCTACATTCTTGCTGGATGCTCAGGGACACTGTGGGGAACAACCATGGTTAGCCTTCCCTGTGTCCTTCCCCACAGCCCAGCACCCCACCCTCCAGTTTTCCTTGGGGAAGCCGTTTGCTTCCATCACAGGCTGTGTGTTCCAAGTGTGCTGAGTGGTCTACTCCCAGGCAGCCCCATGAGGGCGTCCATCTCTCCAGCCTCTGTGATGAGGACGGTCCAAGCCCGGGCAGCGTCAGCCAGGGCCCGCCGGCCGGAGGGAAGCAGGGAGGATGCTGTCCCCTCTGAGGTTCAGTTCAGTCCAGTGCAGCTGCTCAGTCATGTCCAACTCTGTGCGACCCCATGGACTGCAGCATGCCAGGCCTCCCTGTCCATCACCAACTCCCAGAGTTCATTCAAACCCATGTCCATTGAGTCAGTGATGCCATCCAACCATCTCATCCTCTGTTGTCTCCTCCTCCTGCCCTCAATCTTTCCCAGCATCCGGGTCTTTTCAAATGAGTCAGCTCTTCATATCAGGTGGCCAAAGTATTGGAGTTTCAGCTTCAGCATCAATCCTTCCAATGAATATTCAGGACTGATTCCCTTTAGGATGGACTGGTTGGATCTCCTTGCAGTCCAAGGGACTCTCAAGAGTCTTCTCCAACACCACAGTTCAAAAGCATCCATTCTTTGGCACTCAGGTTTCTTTACAGTTCAACTCTCTGTGGTTGCCGAGGTGCAAGATGGAAGCCTGGAATGGCCATGGCCATCCCTGCCTCTTCCTGGGAAACACCCAACTGGAGACAAAGTGTGGAAGAGAGCTTTGAGATGGAGGAAAATTCAAGAGGCCGCTGCTGGAGCACTTGACTCATCCCACAGACCTGCCGTCCGTCTCTAGGCAAGACAGGCCAGAACTCATCTGTGTGCTCCCCAACAAAAATCAGAAGGCCCTCCTGTGGCTGGGGGCATGCTTGAGAGGGGCGTTCATTTTCCTGCTTTCCTATGACCGGCCGTGCAGTTCCTGAGAGCCTCGAGTTGTGAGTGCCCTTTGGTTTGCCAAGAAATAGTCACCCTTTGGCCAGTACTGCCTGAAACATAATCATCCCCCCAAGGTCTTTCCTTCTCAAAGCCCTTCTCCATATCCTCTGACTCAGAGTAGGGATGTGGTGTTTAGGCAGGTTGCCTGGACCACACTCTGTCGATGTGCTAGGAACATCACCTGGGAACTCCAAGGAAATGGGCATCCTGCCCCTTAACCTCCAGGGATGGTGAATCTCTCCCAGACGGATACACAGCGCACCTGCCATGGAGTGCTCTCAGGTCAGACGATGTCTGCCTCAAGTGCGTCAGCAGCTGGACCGCCGGACCTGTGCAGGGTCTGCAGTGCCTACGAACGATCGTCTTAGGTTCCACTAAACATTCAGACTCACAGGACTGCCAAGGGCCACACTTGGGACCCATCTGTTAGGTTAGAGAGCAGAGCCCAGGGCTTACCAGACGGACAGCTTCGGGTGGACTGTTTCTGTAGTGGTCCTTGGAGCAGTCTAACGGCTCAGACGCCAGGAGACGAGATCCACATCAGGCAGGCTCAGGATCCACCCTGACCTGAAAGGTGCTAACCCAGGGGATTTATAGCTTCCTGGGTCCCTGTGGGATGCATGCCCAGATCCAGGAGTCACAGCTCACAGGGAAGTCCAAAACATAGCTTCCCAATCAAGTATTTAGAGCCTTTCCAAGCCAGATGCAATGCACCAGTCAAAGGTCATTTCCAGCAGCAGCAATCCTGCCTGGAAACACCATTGACAGGTCTGTCATCGTCAAGTTACCAGAGGCACTGAGCCGGACAGTTAGCCAAAGGTCAAATTCTCATTCAAAAAAGGGAAGGAAAAAAAAGTGAAGAGTTTTGTTAACCATTAATCCACAAAAGTGAGAGATATCCTCAGAAAACGTGGCAGGATTCTTAAAGAGAACTATGGTGCCCCGTAACTCAGATGGATACGCTGGCAAAGAAGCTATATGGAAAACAAAAGCCAGCGTGACCAGTTCCCTCCTCAGACAACAGGATAGCTTCAGCAACAGGACCGGGATCCTCCAGGAGGGGACCCAACATGTGGACTGCTCCCCTGCTGACACACAGGCAGGGCTCTGTCTCTCACGACCACGCGTGCTGAGCCAAAGAAAAGATGGTCCAGTCGGCATCGTTATCCCAGCTTCCCAGCCCTTCCTGTAAAGGCCAAATGTGGGCCTGGAGAAGGTGTTTCCTCCTGAAAAATCATGAGAATAAGTATAGGAAGTTCTCCACCTCTGACATCTGTGCCAATTGGGCCCAGCCTGACTGCCACACACACAGAGCAATAACCAGGAATCCCTTACGGCTTCTGTGTGTGTGTGTGTGTGTGTGCGCGTGTGCGAACATATAAACAGTGAGAAGAAACCCATCAGTATCTCAATTTCCCCAGTCTAGCAAGAAACCAAGAACTAGGCATATTGAGCTTCCTTGGAAATTTTGTGGCATTGAGAGCTGTTATGTAGTAATCAAACTGTGGTCACCTGGCAGAAAACCTGAGCTCTCTGGCATATCACGTGGGTTATCATGTGAAGTACCGTCAACAGAACAACTGCTTTTAGCGTAAGCACCATAACCGACAAAAGCACCAGTCCGTCAGGGGCTTCCCTGGCTAGGACGCCACGTTTCCATGGCAGGGGGCACAAGTTCGATCCCTGGTAGGGCAACTAAGTCTCTGCATGCTGCATGGCCAAAAAAAAGTACAAGCCAATCATTATCGAAAGCCGTAAAGATTAGCTACGTTGCCACAAGTACTTCCAAGTTCCATCATCGAGTCCCCGGTACCTAGAACCGCAAGGCCACTGCCATCTAAAACCATAGTTAATATAACCCAGAGCAACAGCTGAACTGAACTGAAAAGTATAGAATCACTGTCACTCAGAAACATGTGTCCAGTAGTATACCAAGTCACAGTGATGCCGTGTAACAAACCAGCTCGAAATTAAGTGGTTTTCCAATCTTCAAAAAAAAAGAACAAAGCTGGGGGTATCACATTTCCTGATTTTAAGTTACAGTCATAGTAATAAAATGTCATAGTAATAAAATGCCATAGTAATAAAATGCCATAATAAAATACTAATGCCATAGTAATAAAAATAGGATGGTAGTGCCATAAAAAAAAAAAATAGACACAGAGACCAATGGAAGAGAACAGAAAGCCCAGAAATTAAATCCAGGCATATACAGCCTGACAAAGTAACCCCTGCGAGTGATAAACAAGACAGACGCCAACATTCGCTTGTCTTGTTATCCTGCAAGTTTTAAAATATGTAAGCATGGTCTTTGAAATGGGGATTCTAACAGCTAATATGTCAACCTTCTCGTGAAAGGATCAAATACGTTTCTTTGGGGAATCTTCCCTGAGTACATTTCCAGAAAGCAAGTGTTTCTTTTCTCAGAAAATGAAAGTACTACTTAGAAAAAGTTTCTTGAGAAGATGGAGAGCATGAACAAGGTTGAATAATCACTGGTCATTACTGGCGGAATCAGAAGCTATTAGGTAAAAGTAAAATATATTATACCTAGTAAAATAATACGCTCGGCAGAAACTCAAGCTTAGTGAGTTCTAGGATATGGTTTTAGCAGAGCCAGGAATTTTCTGGGAGCACTCACAGGAGCACAGATCTGTCTTAAAGGAGCCTGCTTGCTGCAACTCTGAGGCCAGCTCCTTGAAGACTGAAGGCACCAGCACCTTCTCGAAGAATCCTCCTGCATCTGAGAGATGGGGCCACCGAGAGTCATTTCTGTCACCACCTCTGAACTGCAAGTCTGGCGACACTGTCAGAAGGCAATCCCACTGACCAGCTGAAGATGCTGTCTTCAGAAACAAGCTCGTGTCTTCAGAGATCAACAATACTGATAGCGGTGGAAGACGTCTGTGTACTTTGCTCAATGCTAATTGTGTTTGCCCAGCAAGGCCCTTAGTGGTTTATCCCAGGGGCCGGGGGTGGGGGCTTTGGATTTCATTTCACTGTGCAGCGTTTGCCGCCCCTTCTTGGGGGCAGGAGGAACAGCACCTGTATCGTTGGGGAACCAGCAAGTGGGCCTTGCTACCATGAGTAGAGGTCGCTGAGATAAGAGACTAATTTTTTTAAACTGTTTCTGGTATAGCAGGCAGGTAGCTGGGCATAAGCAGAGGAATGGGGGGCGGGCGGGGGGGGCGGTGGGAGCCAGGTGGCAGGAAATGACGCATCCTGTAAACAGCAAGGTCCACAGGAAGACAAAGGAAGGCAGGGACCTCCAGACTGGCAGGAAACCACACCTCTGGGTGGCAAGGGTCTGAGCCGCAGACAAAGACAGGTGGGGAAAGGCGGCAATCTCCGGCATCTGGAGGTAACCTTTAGCTCACTGCTCTCATTACCACAAGATCAGCCTCACAGATAAGAAGTACTCATCAGGCGCCAAAGCTGTGACACTTCCCATCTAAGCTAAATGGGGACAAAATCCCTCCTCCCCTCAGGAGCATGGAGCTGGGATGAAAATCAGGAAAGTCGATCCCAAACACCTCCTTCCCCAGGGAATATTCTGCCCCTTCATTTGATTGCCACTTAAAGTGAAAGAAAGTGATGTTGCTCAGTCATGTCCAACTCTGCGATCCCATGGAGGGTAGCCTGCCAGGCTCCTCTGTCCATGGGATTCTCCAGGGAAGAATACTGGTGTGGGTTGCATTTCCTTCTCCAGGGGATCCTCCGGACTCAGAGATCAAACCCATGTCTCGCGCATTGCAGGCGGATTCTTTACCATCTGAGCCCCCATCTATGCCACTTAAAGCAAGCTTAACAAAGAAACCCAGGGCAACAGCTCTTCACCTGCTTGTCTGCTCTCCCTCTGAGACCCTGGGTCTGAGTTGCTCAGTCGTTTCCAACTCTTTGAGACCCCATGGACTCTAGTCCATCAGGTTCCTCTGGGATTCTCCAGGCAAGAATACCAGAGTGGGTTGCCATTCTATTTTCCAGGAGATCTTTCCAACCCAGGGATCGAAGCCGGGTTTCCCCCATTGCAGGCAGATTATTTACCATCTGAGCCACCAGAGCATATCCTTGCTTGAATAAACTCTCTCTTCACTTAGGGCTTCCCAGGTGATGCCGTGGAGTGGGTTAGATCTCTGGGTTGGGAAGATTCCCTGGAGAATAGAATGACAAATCACTCCAGTATTCTTGCCTGGAGAATCCCAGGGACAGAGGAGCCTGGGAGGCTACAGTCCATGGGGTTGCAAAAAAGTCAGACATGATTTAGCCTCTGAGCAAGCCCATATTACTTTCTTAACCTCTCTGCTTCAGCTCTGAATGTTTTCTTGACCAAGAAAGAACCTCAAATTCACCAGCAACATTTCACAGCTGTTCTTTCAGGGTCGCCTTGGCCCAATCACGTTCTGAAAGTTCCAATAATCAAACCTCATTCATTCCACCCATGTTTATTGCACACATCCTGTGCGCCAAGAATTGTTCTCGGCCCTGTAGATCCTAAAGTGATAAAATAGACCATTGTTATTTAGTTGCTCAGTCATGTCTGACTCTTTGCAACCCAATGGACTGCAGCCGGCCAGGCTCCTCTGTCCATGGGATCTCCCAGGCAAGAACACTGGAGGCAGTGTCATTTCCTCCTCCAGGGGAATCTTCCCCACCAGGGTTTGACACAAAATAGACCATGTTCCTGCCCTAATATAGATTTAAAAATGGAAACCCAGTGATAAATGGGGACACATAAATGACCAGGGGAATGACAGCTTGTGACAAATGCTAAGAAGAAATGAACAGAAACTTCATGGGAGGAGGAGGGCAGGCCGAAGTCCTGTTAAGGAAGTGTCAGGAGACAAGGCTCTACAAGGTGACCGTGAAGCCCAGTTCCAAGGAAGAGAAGGGCGCAGGCATGCCAGGATCAGGAATAGCAGAGGAAACCACAAGTCCCTAAAGTGGAAAGGGAGCCGTTCTAGGAAGTATTGGAAGGTGAACGCGGCGGGGAGAGGCACGAGACGACTCCTAAAAGGGATGTGGGAACTGGATACAGCAGGGACTGGAAGGCCAAGGTTGAGCCCACGGAGTTAATTCCCGAAGTGCAGAGCCACCATTAGAAGGCTTTAAGCCAGGCCAGGGCATGGTCTTGTTTGCATTTTTTAAAGATCTAGCTGGCTGCCCGGTGAAGAATAGATGGTGCCTATGTCATCACAGTTACTTATGTGTTCGGATACATACCAGCATATCAGCATAAACACCCCCAGAGTGATATTAACTTGGGCAAAAGGCCCACACATCACCTCACCTCCATTTAAGAATCAATGTGGTCTTAACACATTGCCCCAAGCAGCCAGATTCACTTCCTGGTTTGTGTTCCTTTTCTGTCTGATGCTTGGGCTCCTCCTTGTGGCCGTCTGAACGCGACACCCTCGGCAATGCCAGCTTCACGCGGGGACTAGCGACCAGCAACCTTTTATTTATTCATTTATTTTAGCTACCTTTGTTAATAAAAAGTGCAAAGCCAGAAATGTAGGTGTGAAATGTTATTAGTGATTTGAAAAAATAAATTTTTAATCTGCTATGATTAGTCCCTGTATGTATATATGTATGTATGTATATATGTATATATATATATATATATATTATATTTATATGCACGGCATGGTATTATGGTATCATATGCTGACTCTCTCTCACCAACTGAACCTTGGAGTTTGCCAAAACCTTCTTGACAACATCTGGTAACAAATAAGTAAGAAATATTGGTAAGAAATAAGGTGTTTGCCTCCCTTCAGAGGTAACTTCATCAGATACAGACTGTCTTTAACAAATCTGAAGCAACAGAGCAAACGGAATAAATGGTAATATTTCATTCTCAGAGTTAAAAATGAAGTGACACACATTTATCTACTATGGAAGACGTGGATAAAAATAATCACTTTCTCCCTGCATCACCACATTACAGCAGATGACTGACAACTTGAGTTGGAAAGAATCCCAACCAGCTGGGCATCAGGGACTTTCTAAAGGTTGTAGCTCTTCCTTACTAAGAACTACAGCTTTGGAAAATTGCTCTCAGAAGGCACATCTATTCCCCCCAAAAAAATCTAATTTTCAACCCACTTGTAGAAAGCGTTCATGCCGTGAGCTCCCCCATGCAGACAGGAGCCAGAGGGGGCAGAGGCCCCACTGAGCCCCAGAAAGCTGGGGTGCTTCCCCTGAGGATGGGGACACCTCTCTACCACTTTCATTTTCTGAAGCTCTTTTCTTAGCTTTACGCCTTATTCCCCATCTATTTCCAGCGTGTTTAGAATTTACTAGTTGAGACATGGGCTGGCATACAATGAAGAATGCCATGAGCTCCCTGGGGCCACTGAGCCAGCAGGCAGTCAGGGCAGGCAGGGGCCCAGTGCTTACACAGGTAGGAATATTGTGATGGATCTTATCTGAGGCCTAAAAACGTCCTTAGAGCACAATGGCATTCAGTGACTATTCAAGGTACAAAACCACATTACACGTAGACTAACATCACACTCCTTTGACACAGCCCTTTGGACCACCCTAGGTGTGATACCCGTAGAAAATTTTCCTTAATCACAAAGGTCTGCTTTGAAATAGCAATAAGGGAAAAAAAAAAAAACCACTACAGAATTCTGTTCCTGGTCATAACTCAGAAGGGTGGGAGTAACAGAAGGAAATTTACAAGTGCCTGCAGTTTCTTGCAAACAAGTATTTATAATATTGGGAATGCTGATTACTACTTCATGATATAATATTGCTTTATGATGTATGAAATGTGGAACATTTCAGTCATTTTGCTGTTTTCGTTAAAAGAGTAAGAGCTCACTAAAAACTGGGAATCGATTTTGCGTAGCATTAGTTTACAGAGCAAATTCATAAAATGCAAAAAGCATTTGCAACAAAAATAAAACCAGAGAACACAGAAAAACGAGTTAATATGAAAGTATGGTCACTGAAATGCATGATCACTTAAATGTATTGAAATATGAAATTAAGACACAAATCACTGCAGATGACTTGACTAGGTAATATATTTTAAATCCTCTGAATAAGGATGTACAAAAAATATATATAAATTCAAAAGGAAAATGAACTATAGTCTCACATGTGGACTGCTGTAAACATGACCCCAACATAGTTTAAGAGACCAGTCAGGACCCTTTGGGTTTAAATATTAGGACCTCAACTCAAACTGTTACCAAACCAAGCTTGGGTGAGCTTGCCTGAACACAGTGAAACCAGCCCTCTGACAGCAGGTTGTGGCGAAGCAGAGTGCAGTGTTTATTGCAAGGAAGAGTCCAGGCAGCTGGTGAGGAAAAGGCCTGCTTCGTGCTCATAAGCACAAGCTGCAGAGGCCAGGACAAAACGTGGTAGGAACGTGCATTGTTCTTGAGGAAGACCCAATAAAGCAGGGCAACCAAAGAGGAAGCCCACAGGGACTTCAGAAGACAGGAATAAAGCACCACTTTTCACAATGCTACCCAGTTCTGAATGGCTGCAGACTGCAAACTAGATGAGCTATTTTGTTCTGTGGAAATAAGGAAACAAACTGTGCTTTTCAAGCCAACTCTTTAAGCCAAATTTGGGTCTTCTGTGAAGAACTTCAAACATGATGCTCTTCGAAATGTCAGTCATGAAAGCTCATTTGGAAATGTGAGCTTCCTGTGAAGAAGTTAGGAAAGGATTTCACGTTTGAAGTTGGCTTTTCCACCACACATATGCCCCTCCCACCTTTAAAAATAAAACAAACCACATGAAACGTATTTCCAAGAACTTGATCATTCTGAAAAATCCTAGGAAATCTGAGCCAAAAAGAAGGAAAGGAAACACTCTTTGCAAAGAATAAATAGCTGCCCCATAACTTGTGGAGAAGGCAAGTCCTCCAAGCAGTGGTCTATGGCGCCGTCATTTCATCTAATTAAATGGCTATGCAAGCCTCAGGATGCCACGTCTCCTGCCAGCAGACCCTATGCCCATGACCTTCTCCACGGAGTTCGGGGGCGTACGGGACTTGAGAAAGACACTGCCTCTTAACCTAGAGGAAACTACGGATCTGTTCATGAATGGGGTTAGGTGGCGAGGGCTTCCCTTGATTAGTCTGTCCCAACAAAACCTCTGTGACTCCTGTGTTTCAGAAATTGATGTTGTTGTTTTTTTTTTAATCAGAGGGTGGTCTGATTTTTTTGTTGCCATGCAGCTAAATTTTGCTTGCAATGTGTGTCATTGTTTATGCTTGTCTTTTTAAATTCGAGAGTTCAGCATTTCCCATGCTTGCTTTTGCTGCTGAAATCTCAGCTATTGAGTAATGTTGAATAGCTTGAGTTCTCTGGGCACTGGAGTTGTGACCCCACAATTAGGCTAATTATTGGATCTTGAAAGATACGTTGGTGAAGTCTTTTTACTTTCCTTTTTCACTCATTTTTTTTAATTTTTAAAATATTATCCCATTTAAATTTTTTCAAAATTATTCTATATTTAAGTATAGTTGATTAACAATGTTATGTTGGTTTCGGGTGTACAGCAAAGTGATTCAGTTAACATATCTATTTTTCCAAATTCTTTTCCTTATAGGCTATTATGGAATATTGGCCAGAGTTTCATGTGCTATACAGTAGGTCCTTGTTGGTTATCTGTTTTATGTATGTCAGTGTATATATGTCAGTCCAAACAGTGGGAAGTTGCATGCTGGTCTATTGCATCTACCCACAGAATCCAGGATGTCATGTCTCCTGCCAGCTGACCCTATGTAGCTAAGCTGGTAAAAAATCCACCTACATAATGCAGGAGACCCCGGTTCAATTCCTGGATCAGGAAGATCCCCTGGAAAACGGATGGGCTACCCACTCCAGTATTCTTGGGCTTCCCTGGTGGCTCAGATGGTAAAGAATCCATCTGCAATGCTAGAGATCTGGGATCTATCCCTGGGTTGGGAAGATCCCCTGGAAGAGGGCATGACAACCCACTCCAGTATTCTTGCCTGGAGAATTCCCATGGACAGAGGAGTCTGGAAGGCTACAGTCCGTGGGGTCACAAACAGCTACACACAACAGACAGACGAAGCATGCACATATAAATATAAAAGAGGTTCATTTTTGCATATGTAACAGAATATTCTCATGCACCATCTAGTCAATACCTTCCTTTCAAAGGTAAACACCATCCTGAGCGGAATCACCATACATTAGTTTTGTCTGTTTACGGCCTTCACATAAGTGGAATCATGCAGTTGATTTTGTACCCAGTTGCTCCCTTCCGTCATCATTATGACTGCAAGATACTGCCTCAAGTAGCAACATTGTTCTCTTGCTTATATCCATTGAATAAACATATAAGAGTTCGTTGGAGATGTTCTACCGCTACAGATCCATTCTACTGTTGGTGGGGCCCTCAGTCTTATTTTCTCTGTGTGTTATCCTCCCCAGATGTCAACTCTATCCCCAAAGCAGAGAGCCAGGTCCTTCTAGAAGCTATGAGCCATTCCAGGTTCCATGAGGTGTATACGAAGGAGGTAAATTCAAGCCTTTGAAGTTCTATCCTGGAGGAGATTTGAGGTCCTTTAGAGTCTTCTAAGTGAAACAGATAAAAAGTTAATAACAATAAACATGTCCTTGCTCATGCTGACCCCGGTCCATTTAGCGAATGCATTGTTTAGCACCTCTCGTATGCCAAATATTTTTCAGTTCCTAGGAACGACACTTAAAATAGGATAGAGGAGAAGACTGTTCTTCTGAAGCCAGCCTTCAAAGAGAAAGTTAGGTGGTGAGAAAAAGCTACGGAAAAAAATGAAAATAGCACAGCACAATAAAACGGCCAGAAAAATCCTCTCCAGGGAGACCAGATAATAACAAGAAAGAGCTGCTAGAGGACTGGGGGACCCATCAAGAGGAAGCATGTTCTAGACTGGCAGGGCAACTGTTGTAATAGATCGATGCCCCTGGGAATGAACTTGGCCTTCTTACAGAAGAGAAGCATGGCTCGTGAGGCTGGTGTGCAGTGGGCAACATAAAGAAGATCAAGTCAGAGACTTAAGCTGGGGTTGGACTGTACGTGACTTCGAGGTCAAGAGTATAGATTTTCTTCCCAGTGTGATGGGAAGCCTCTAGAGGGCTTTAAGCAGAAAAGTAACTGCTCTGGAAACTGAGTGGGAAATGGCTTAAAAGGGATGAGGAGTAGAAGCAGAATACCAACAAAGAGGCCACTTCCCTCAGAGACAGAGGATGCTATCTTGCGATAAGATGGCAGCAAAGGAGGTAAAGAAGTGGACTGAACTCAGCGTGTTTTGGAGATGTCAGTAGACTGTGCTGGGGAAAGACGCTGAACGAGTTTCTGTCTCTTACTGCGTCTCCCTCAGATCCCCTCCGTGTGCTAGGATGTGGATGGGGCGGGCAATCTCGCCTCACAGGAATCGCTTCCACTGGCCCACGGCAGGCAGGAAGTACTCTCACATTCACATCCTCCTTTGGTCCTTACAACAGGCTTAGAAGAAAAGAAAGCAGACTTGATAAGTTTCATTTTACAAATGAAAAACTCAGGATTTGAAGATCATCGTGGATTCATCTGAGGCTACACAGTGAGTACGCTCCTAATCCAAGACATGGGCCCATCCTCTTGGCATCTGGCCCCGCCATATCATCTTCCCGAGATATTTTCTCTAGTGACCATAATAAATCTTTGCTTTGAGTGCTTTTGCTTTGCCAGACAATGGGGTAATTCATGGCATCTATCACCTCTTTTCAGGCTTCCCCAGTGGCTCAGCAGTAAGAATCTACCTGCAAAGTAGGAGCCACAGAAGACACGGGTTCAATCCCTGAGTCAGGAAAATTCCCTGGAGTGGGGCATGGCAACCCACTCCAGTACTCTTGCCTGAAGAACCCCATGGACAGAGGAGCCTGGTGGGCTGTGGTCCACAGGGTCGTAAAGAGTCGGACATGACTAAAGTAAGAGCACACACACATGCATCACAGCTTTTCATCCTACAGTGTAAGCAGCCTTATTGCCAGCCTTCTTTTGCAGACCTGAAACTCAGGGAGTTGAACTTTCCAAGCTGTCACAGCGGCTCACTCCAAGTCCATTTCCCCAGTCATCATGAGAGCAGAATAAGCAGAATCTGGTGAAAATCTCATTTGCCACCCCCAATGCTAAGTATCTTCAGTTCAGTTCAGTCGCTCAGTCGTGTCCAACTCTTTCCAGCTCCACGGACTACAACACACCAGGCCTCCCTGTCCATCACCAACTCCCAGAACTTACTCAAACTCATGTCCATTGAGTCGGTGACGCCACCCAACCATCTCATCCTCTGTCGTCCCCTTCTCCTCCTGCCTTCAATCTTTCACATCATCAGGGTCTTTTCCAGTGAGTCAGTTCTTCACATCAGGTGGCCAAAGTATTGGAGTTTCAGCTTCAGTATCTTATATCATTTCAAATACCAATTTCCTCAGAGACCTTAAACAGTATCATGTGCTGTGTGTGCTAAGTCACTCAGTCATGTCTGACTCTTTGTGGCCTCATGGACTGTAGCCCACCAGGTTCCTCTGTCCATGAGGATTCTCCAGGCAAGAATCCTGGAGTGGGTTGCCATGCCCTCCTGACAAATAACTATACACACATTCCAGACATTTTCTCCTCTCCCATGACATTCATTAAGGAATCTATTTCTCAGCTTCTCTCATGAGCATCTGAAAGCTCATGATGTGAGTTCATGATATGTCCTTTCACCATTAGGTCCTTAGCAGCATCCGTGAGCATCAGTGTAATTAAAGATGTGTCAAAACATCAGGGCTGTTGCAGGACTGATTTTATCATTTGCTGTGAAAAATAGAAAGGATCCATTACAGAGCCAACCCTTCATGATTATAAACATTTCCAGAAGACAAATAAGTGAACAATAGACAGGGTAACTCCAGATTAAAGCATTTATTTCTGAGATCTTCTCCAAGATGTCTCCTATTATTTAACCAAATAGTATATTACTTAAAAAAAAAGAAGTTTAAAATGCTTTCCAATTAAAATTTTCTTTTGTTTCATAAACCGAGCAAGTGCTTTTTAAATGCGTTCTGTTAAATTTTATGCAGTTTAGAGTCACCAGGACCGTGTAATCTGATGGTCTCAGGTTATAGACAGAGAAGGTTACTGCAACCTGTGCTCCACGCTCCCCAGTGAGTTGACAACAAAGCCAGGCCTGTGTCTCTCCCTGCCCTCTGACTCCAGCACAGCAGCAACGTTTTACTAACCTTCTTTGCTGTTACTAGTACCTTGATAAAAAAAAAAAAATCTAGAAACTCAGTCTAGCAATTCCATTCCTGGCCATACATCCAGAAAAAATCATGATTTGAAAAGATATATGCACCCCAATGTTCATAGTAGCAGTATTCACAATAACCAAGACTTGGAAATGGCCTAAATGTCCATCTGCAGAGGAATGGATAAAGAAGATGTGGTAGATGCACACAGCGGAATACTACTTGGTCATAAAAAGAATGAAATAATGCCACATGTATGGGCCTAGAGATCATCATACTAAGGGAAGTAAGTTAGTGGAGAAAGACAAATGTCATATAAGATCACTTATATGTGGAATCTAAAAAAAAAAAAATATATATATATATATATACAAGTTAACTTATTCACAAAAAAGAAACAGACTCACATATTTAGAAAACAAATTAATGGTTACCAAAGGGAAAAGGTGGATGGAAGGGATAAATTAGGAATTTTGGATTAACATATACACACTAGAATATATAAAATGGGGCTTCCCTGATGACTCAGTGGGTAAAGAATCTGCCTGCAATACAGGAAATAAAGGAGACGCAAGTTCGATCCACAGGTTGGAAAGATCCCCTGGATGAGGGCATGGCACCCCACTCCAGTACTCTTGCCTGGAGAATCCCATGGACAGAGGAGCCTGGCGGGCTACAGTCCAAAGGGCCACAAAGAGCGGGACACAAGTGAGCAACTAAGCACGTGTATAAAACACATAAGCAACAAGAATTACTGTAGAGCACAGGGAACTCTACTCAATGCTCTGTAATAACCTAAATGGAAAAATAATCTGAAAAAGAACATACATATATATGTATATGTATAACTGAGTCACTTTGCTGTCCACCTGAAACTAACATAACATTGTAAATCAACTGTACTCCAATATAAAATAAAAATCAAATTAAAAAAGAAAAACATTAGTCTATAGTTACCTACACAGCCCTGTATATAAACACATAGAGATCTATGTCAACAGGCTTTCACATGCTTTAGAGTTGGGAGAACTCTTTCAGATCCAGTTCAGACAAAATGAGACACTCTGTCATCAGTTCAGTTCAGTTCAGTTCAGTCGCTCAGCCGTGTCCGCCTCTTTGCGACCCCATGAACTGCAGCACGCCAGGCCTCCCTGTCCATCACCAACTCCCGGAGTTCACAGAAACTCACGTCCATCGAGTCAGTGATGCCATCCAGCCATCTCAATGGTGTTCCCAAAAAGTTGAGCTCATTTCTCAACTGTAGTAGTTCTCGCCTTGTATTCTAATTCATCTGGTTAACCTCGTGCCTCCTCTGCAGGACTGTGAGCTCATCTCAGCAAAGATGATGCTTTGATCCCCCTGTGAACCCCAGCACCTTGTATAAAATATGCATTCAGCAGCACTTTTCATGACTGAATGTATTGTGGAATGAACCAGCTATTGGACAAACCCTTGGCCAACCCCTGAGCTCAAGTAGAGAGACCAATTATGGATGTCATACAAAAACACCTTGGTATGGGGGGTGGGGCAGAGAATGGGTTGTGTGTTTGGGATTAGCAGAGGCAAAATATTATACACAGAATAGATAAACCCCAATGTCCTACTGTATAGCACGGGGAACTATTTTCAACATCCTGTGGCAAACTATAGAAGAAATGGAATAGCCCTCATAGTCAACAAGAGAGTCTGAAATGCAGTACTTGGATGCAATCTCAAAAATGACAGAATGACCTCGGTTCGTTTCCAAGGCAAACCACTCAGTATCACAGTAATCCAAGCCTGTGATTTCTTTGCTGTACAGCAGAAATTAGCACGACATTGTAAATCAAACATACTTCAATTTAAATAAAAGAAGGAAAGGCCTATCTGTGAACTCTATTTCTCCCAACTTTTTAAAATAACTTCCAAAACACAGTAACAGGTCACAAGTTACCTTACACAATCATCAGATTATACCAGGTGTTCCCAAAACTTCTCACTTTCAAGGGATCCTTGAGTGACTTAGACACTGTCTTCACAGCATTCCTAACCCCAAAGAAATAATCAGCTGCTCTATGTCCTAAGTAGTTAGGTCCATACAACTTGGTAAGTTGTTTTTTCTTTCTTTTTTTTTTTTTTTTGTCCTAAGAATTTAGTAGCCACTTGAAAAAATAATGTGCATAAACTCAAAGAAAATCTGCTTTTGTTTCCATCCTTAAATAACCACAAGCACTTATTAAGCAGGATGTGTGCATCCTGGTTCCTGCGCAACTTTGGAATCAGAGTGGACTGCCAGCCACAAGCCTCACACACCCGGGGTTTGGGGTGATTGCTATGTGACACAGCAGCTGTCAAAACCCAGCGATTAAATATACGGCACCCTGGAAGGGGATGCCATCCAATCACACCGAAGAAACTGTGAAGTATCTTGGGCTGATAGTTTTTGTGGTTTTCAATAAATATTGGATATCACTATACTGAGGCGACTTCACGTACACGCGCACACACACACACACACACACACACACACGCCTCAAAAACTGAACGTTTTTTAAGCCACCCTAAGGTAACTTCGCTCCGTTTGGAAACTACACGCTCATACCCTTTACAAAGGACTAATTGTCACCAAAGGCAAGGTAAGAATTCTAAAAGAAGAGAAAATTTTGCAAGGAAGACTTACAAACAGTACAACAAAATTTCCTTACATATTGAAATCAGTTCTTCTCTGGCTTGTTAGGACAAAAGCAAATCCTTGTTAAACTAATATTAAGATTCTTAAAACGTTATGATCTTTTGAAAGAAAATGATCTTCCTAATATTTCCACAGTAACAATACATCAGTTTCCCTGCAATAAAAGAGACTTAGTGTGTAATTATTATTGCTCTTCGATTTTCTTTCCTTCACCTTCTATTTCCTTGACATTCCATTTTAAATGAAATGTAAGGAACAATTTTGAACGTTCAACCTTCACCAAAAGAAAGGAACCTTGATTGATTCAAAGTTTTACTTTATGTACCTACAATTTCCCAGTAGTCCTATTTCTGAATCAGAATTTGAATAATCTTTACAACTTGTATTCCTCCCAAACTCAGATTTAATGACTCGGTAGGTTCAGCAAGAGGAGGAACAGCTGCAGCTCATCCCGCTGTGCTGTTGGGTAATGACAATGTTCTACCACATTAGCAATTGTGTCATTAATAAAAAGAAGCCCATAGGATTAACCAAAGACAGCTGACTTTAGTCAAATGTAGGTCAGGCTTTGTTTGCTCAGAAGCTGGTAATAAATTCCCAGGTAAGTGCTCTCGTGTGTCACACATACATGTCAGGAGCATAATTTCAGACCCACTTAATGATTCACATTTTTAAGTTTCTCTAAGCCATTTTTGAATTATTGTTAAGCATTTAAGTCCACTGCCAAGCCTACAGGCTCCTTAAAATTATTAACTTATGTGACATTATAGCATGTTTTTCCTTTAGACACCACTTAAGAACACCTTGGAGGATTTTGCGTTCACCTTCCAGATATCGACGCTCTTACTAGAAGAGGCTCAAGGGTCACCCCTAATTTATAGCATAATTATGGGGGAAAGGGTGTTGATGGCTAAGCCAGCCATCTGTAATTGCCAAGTCCTCCTTGTCACAGAAAATACTATTGTAAGCCTAATGTGAATATTGGATTCTTAATCAAGTCTTGTGGTACGCTTTATAGGAATAAGATGTCTAGAACCCACGAAGCTAAAAATGTATTTTTAAAATTTAAACACTGTGGAAAAGAGTGTAGCCATCTCTTAAAAGATTACCATATGACCCAGCCATGGCTTCCAAGCTATTTGTCTAAGAAATAGAACCATATGGCCACAAAAAGATCCACACAAAAAGCAGCTCTAGTCATAACAGCCCCAAACTGGAAACAACCCAGACCAACAGGAGGCTGGCCAAACAATGGTGTATTCATACACCAGAAAACACCTCAGCGGTAAAAAGGAAGGAAGTCTAGATCTGTGCAACCACTGCAGACAAATTTCTAGAACACTGTTAGGTCAGAAAATATCATACACAAAATAGTACATGTTGCATTATTGCATTTATGGGATATTCTAGGACAGTCGAAACCAGTCTATGGTGATAAATGAGAAGAGTGGAGGAGGGGGTCAAGGAGTGATGTAGGATGGTCTGAAAAAAACACCTATTCTGGATGATGAACAGTTTTCTATCTCAGTTGGGTGAGGTTCTGTGCATGTATACATTTGCAGGATTTTTTAAAATACATATTTAAGATCTGTGCATTAAGACCTTATAATGAGGGCAGGGCAGGCACCTGGATGTTAGGAAGCAACGGAGGCAGTCACACTCAGCCACCGATTGGTGTCACAGCGGGGCCCCTCAGAGTTAGAGAGGCCTCTGGTCAGCGTCACAGCGGGCCCCCCCTCAGAGTTACAGACACCTCTGGTCAGCGTCACAGGGGCCCACATCAGAGTTAGAGACATCAGTGATCAGTGTCACAGCGGGCCCTCCTCAGAGTTAGAGACGCCACTGGTCAGTGTCAGAGTGGGCCCCCCTCAGAGTTAGAGATGCCACTGGTCAGTGTCACAGCGGGCCCCCTCAGAGTTAGAGACACCAGTGGTCAGTGTCACAGCGGGCCCTCCTCAGAGTTAGAGACGCCACTGGTCAGCGTCACAGCGGGCCCCCTCAGAGTTAGAGACACCACTGGTCAGTGTCACAGCGGGCCCTCCTCAGAGTTAGAGACACCACTGGTCAGTGTCAGAGTGGGCCCTCCTCAGAGTTAGAGAGGCCACTGGTCAGCATCACAGCGGGCCCTCCTCAGAATTAGAGACGCCACTGGTCAGTGTCAGAGTGGGCCCCCCTCAGAGTTAGAGACACCACTGGTCAGTGTCACAGCGGGCCCTCCTCAGAATTAGAGACGCCACTGGTCAGTGTCACAGTGGGCCCCCTCAGAGTTAGAGACACCACTGGTCAGCGTCACAGCGGGCCCTCCTCAGAGTTAGAGACGCCACTGGTCAGTGTCACAGTGGGCCCCCCTCAGAGTTAGAGACGCCACTGGTCATCGTCACAGCGGCCCCTCTTCTGAGTTAGCGACCATTAGCAGTCCCACTCAGCCGTTGGTTGGTGTTGCAGTGGGCCCCTCCCTCTTCCTCTGTATAAAAGGAGCCAAAATCAGACTGAGGGAATATGTTTTTTGGTTTTGTTTTGTTTTGTTTTGTTTTGTTTTGTTTTGTTTAATAAATTAGTCTGCCATCTCTCAGTCTGCTAGCTTTCTGATTAAAGTCGATCCTTGCCCCAAAATCTCATCTTCCTATTTACGGGCGTGTTGGGTGCAAACAGAGCAAGCGTGGGCTCCAGGTCGCGTTTCCCCTGTCCCGTCACGCACAGGTCTCTGCACTGAGGCAGCTCAATGGTGCCCCATCCCTGCCCCTGAGCCTCCGGTTATATTGCCTGTGTATCTGAATTTTATATCAGTTTGTCCCCAACTCACCATGACCAAATTCATCCCAGCTTTCAGAACCCACTTCAGCCATCACCTCCCTGTCAAGAAAGTTTCCCTCTGTCCTCACCCAGAGTAATCTTCCTGTGTTACAAACACTCACCACGCTGAACACCCAGTTTCTTATCATAATCACCACTCTCTATCTTATGTTGTGAAATGGTTTTGACTCCAGCTCCAGCCAGAATCACTAGCTTCAAACCACTTATCTGCTCAGCTGTCAGAATTTAGCCAAGTTACATCATCTCTCTATGCTTCTGTTTCTTTATCTGTTAAAAAATAAAGTAGCATCTCTCTTATAAGATGGTTATAAGCAGAAAATGAAATAATGTATATAAAATGCTTAGTCTGACACATTAAGTTTTCAGGGAAATTTATGCCAAAATC
The DNA here is from genome assembly GCF_003369695.1 of Bos indicus x Bos taurus. Classification (NCBI taxonomy): domain Eukaryota; kingdom Metazoa; phylum Chordata; class Mammalia; order Artiodactyla; family Bovidae; genus Bos; species Bos indicus x Bos taurus. Next base: position 42,366,715 of record NC_040102.1, on the reverse strand, counting down.
TGTTAGCCAAAAGAGAATACATTCTCTAAGTTATGGAACTATATTGCAAGAATTGAGAGAACTTGTAAATGGAAACTTTTTGAAGAACTATCAAGATATTCCAGAAGGTTGGAAGTGGATAACTTTTGCTGCAGTTTCCAAAATAGGCCGTAAGTTAGGTTTTTAAAACTGCAGAATGATAGGGTTAATTCTAGGTAGGAAGGATCTGTGAAAAAACAAAATAAAAATTTTAAAAAAAGGAGCCTTGGGGCTGGTGCACTGGGATGACCTGGAGGGATGGTACGGGGAAGGAGGTGGGAGAGGAGTTCAGGATGGGGAACACGTGTACGCCCATGGCAGATTCATGTTGATGTGTGGCAGAACCAATACAATATTGTAAAGTAATTAGCCTCTGATTAGAATAAATACATTTAAATTTAAAAAAAAATAATAATAAAAATTAAAAAGGAGAAGTCATCTAGGTACAGAAGAGAAATAAAAACACACATCCACACCAAGATTCATATATGAATATTCATAACAGCTATACTCATCAGAGCTCAAAACTAGAAAAATGTCTACCAACAGGTATCTGCAACAGGATACCACTCAGCGATAAAAAGGAACACTGTCCTGGGAGAACGGCAATATGGATGAGCCTCAAAACCATTGTGTTGAGTGAAAAAACCAAGCACAATAAAGTATACACTGTATAAGTACATATGTAACACACTCTAGGAAAAACAAGGAACCTCTGATGACAGGAAGGAGATCAGAATCTGCCTGAGGACCAAGGATGAGGGAGAAGAGTGATGGAGAAAGGACAAGAGGAAGCCCTGGAAGGTGGTGGAAACGTCCTGAGGCTCCATCACAGGGGTGGTTTCAATGGTGCATCCAAATGCATCAAACTACACATTCGCGAACGATTACACATCTCTCTTAGGGCTTCCCTTGGAGCTCAGTTGGTAAAGAATCTGACTTCAGTGCAGGAGACCTGAGTTCGATCCCTGGGTGGGGAAGATCCCTTGGAGAAGGAAATGGCAACCCACTCCAGTATCCTTCCCTGGAAAATCTCATGGACACAGGAGCCTGGGGGGCTGCACTCCACGGGGTCGAAAAGAGTCGGGCACGACTAAGCGACTAACACTTACTAACACTATACATCTCTTAAATTATATATCTCATAAGTCTGTCAAAATGCATCAAAGAATACATTTAATATTTTTAATTTATTGAAGTATCATTGATTTACGAAAGTGTTAACGTCTTCTACACAGCAAAGTGATTCAGCCATATATATATATATATTCTTTTCCATATTCTCTTCCATTACAGCTTATTGTAGGATATTGAGCATAGTTCCCTGTGCTCCACAGTAGGACCCTGTTATTTATCCGTCCCGTATGTAATAGTTTGCATCTGCTAATTCTAAACTCACATTCCACCCCTCCTCACACCCCTCCTCCTTGGCAGGCACAAGTCTCTGAGTCTGCTTTTGTTTTGTAGATGTGTTGATTTCCATCACATTTTAGATTCCACATATAAGTGATAACATATGCCAAATTATACATTTTAAGCGAGTGTAATTTGTTGTTCATGAATTATAACCTCAATCAAACTAATTCTCAAAAAAGAAATCATGAAAACACAAAATGATATTTTTAAGTCAGTTAAGAGCCTAGAAAAGGAGTAGGTCTGTTTGGGACACAATATATTTTCATTGAGAAAATGTTGTTTTTGCCTGATAGTTTTTTCTTCCCCAACAGGGCTCCTGGGCCGCGAGATCTGGGATGTGCCCTCAAAGTGCGTGGACTTCAGCAGATACGTGGAGAACTATTTTCACAGTGCACTGTTGGATCAGATGAAGTTTCACAGCCAGGGGCAAGAACACTTGGAGAGCCGGGTGGCGGTTCCTGTGTAGCCCTGAAGGCCTCCAGCAGCAGATCGAAGGGTCTGCATTCAGTCTACTTAACACTGTCATCAGTTATTTGCCTGAACACCTAAGGGCACACACATCACCCTTGTGTTGACTGAACACTGCTATGTTAGGCAAGAGATGATGATCTGAAATATCTTATAGGCTGAACAGTAGTTTAGATCTAACAAGTCTAAACCTGACGAGGACAGCTTTCAATATTAAGTAGATAAATTGAGTCCAAATGTCAGATTTGTGAGTATAAGACACAAGTGCCATGCCACACCAACGGGACATTAGAAAAAGAAGGCTTAGAGTCGTAGTCAATAATAAGTTCAGGGTCAGCTAGCAATGAAATGCAACTTTGAAGAAAGTTAGCATGACCTTGGGTTATATCAAGAAAGATGTAAGCTTTTATAGAAAGAAGGTGAAACTCTTGTTCTATGTTCTGTAATAGGCTTATATTAAAATATTATGTTATGTTCTTGGGAGGATACCTGCGGTGGGGGGAGGATTAAAACTAGATCAGAGGAAGGGGGATAAAAGTGTATTTTTAAATCCATGTTTCCTTAAGGACAGGGACAATGTCTTAGTCATCTCAGCATCTGTCATGGTTATCTCAATTTCTGGCATGACCAAGATTATTGTTGTTCCAGTTAATGCTGATAAAGTCAGTGCATCTTGATAAAACTTGGGCTGACGCCACATCAGGTAGTGGGAAAGCAACCAGGACTTCTGAGCTGAGAGAAGACTGAAGGAATGGGATGGGGGGTGGCGAGGGAGAGCGAGGTAAGACGAGCCTCTGGGTACGGGCTAGACTGCAAGCGGCTGCAAGATGTTCGTCCAGTCCCTAAATCAAGAAGCGGAGCTTACAGTGCGTCTTTTTTATCACACACAGGAATTTCTCTGTGGCATGCATTTAGGAATAAAATTTAGGGTTTTAGAACATTTCAAAATGATCTTTAAATGAGACATTGCAGATTCTGTCTGTAAAGGAAGTATTTCACAAATGTTCTTTTTAATTGAGTCGTTATTAATATATGACGCGTTAGCTTCAGGTGTACAGCATAATGACTAAGTATTTTACAAACTGACTTCTCTCTGCTGCCATGACGTTGGGTCTGTTTTTCTCCATGTGCTGGCCAAGAAACAAAATTATATCATCAAAATACATGACATCTGACAGCCCTGAAATGTTATCTTCTTCTAATTCAAATTACTTAATATGAAGTTCAACATCTTTCACATACTTCATTCGCTACTGGGTTTCCTCTTCTCCAAGTTTATGGTCACACCTTCTAAGTGCTACTTTCTATTGGTTCCTTTACTTTATTCCATTTATTCAAGTGTCCTTTATATATTCTAGGCATTAATCCTTTTAAATATTTGTACACTTACAATACCTATTTATGGCACAGGAGAGTTGTTTCCAATGGAAGTTTATAAGTCATGTGAAATGCATTTAATAAAAAACTATTTGTATTATCCTTTAAAAAAGAATAGAGCTGTATTTCTACCCTCCTGAATCTGGGCTCACGCTACAACGACTTTGATCAAGAGAATGGGGAGAAAGTGGCATGGTGCCAGTTCCAGACTGGCAGCTTCCATCCCTCCCACTTAGAATCCGGCCACCCTGTTAGAAGGAGTCTCAAGCGGCCACAGGGGCAGACCCACACAGAGCACCACTGAGGGGCCACCCAGCAGCCCCGCAGGGCTCCCTGCAAGCCCACCTAAGTGAACCACGTGGATATAGATCCTCATTTCAGCAAGCTACCCTGGCCGACACCACATGGAGCAAAAGTAAGCTTTCCCCCCACTGAGTTTGGCCAGACTGCAAGATCATTAGCAATAAAAGTTACCATCATTGTGTTGAGCCATGGTGATTTGTTAGGGGGCAAGAGAAAATCAAAACAATGAGCATCTTCAAATCTATAAACTGCTCCATAGACATGGCCCCGTGGGCTAGAATTAGAACCAATAGGGAGAAGGCAATGGCACCCCACTCCAGTACTCTTGCCTGGAAAATCCCATGGATGGAGGAGCCTGGTTGGCTGCAGTCCATGGGGTCGCTAAGAGTCGGGCACAACTGAGCGACTTCCCTTTCACTTTCCACTTTCATGCATTGAAGAAGGAAATGGCAACCCACTCCAGTGTTCTTGCCTGGAGAATCCCGGGGACAGGGGAGCCTGGTGCGCTGCCAACTATGGGGTTGCACAGAGTCGGACACGACTGAAGTGACTTAGCAGCAGCAGCAGCAGGAGGATTAGAACCAACGTGCATAACTTGATGAGACTCACAGAGGAGCTTCCAAGATAAGATTAGGCAGAGAAATTCAGAATAGAGTGCTAGAGTTGAACTGGCCTCAGGAGATAAACCAAGAACCTAGATTACGATGCTCAGAGAACCTGGCTGTTTAGACTCAGTCTCAGATGGCATCAGTGCCCAAGGTTCCGCCTGCACAGCAGATGTGGGTATCACAGTGCTGGGCTGGGGGCAGGGCGGTGGGCAGGATTCAGCTTGAATCCGTCCATCCAATGGCTGGGGATAGACGATGGGAAAGGACTGGAAGGTGGCCTGGGCCCCAGTCAGTATGATACTCAGGCTGGGGTATCAACCTCGAGGCAAAATCAGAGGGGAACAGAGGAGCAAGGCTGGGCAGCAGAGTGGGAGCGCTAAGGGTGCGGCCTGGGATAGGGACACGCCTTTCACCTGCCAGACGTCAGCCACAGTCTTGATCCCAGCCTTGGATGGGAGTGAAGATCCTAACGTGTCATCAGGATAGATTAAGATTAGCTCAGAAACCAGGCAATGAGAAACTGGCTCAGGAACTGGGATGGACAAGTAGGTGAAAAGCAGCTTTTCAAAATCCTTAGCTGTATGGGGGTCAAACAAGAGGCTTCTGAGGGGAATTAGTGAAAAAGAAACACAGAGAAGAGCCTTCTCATTCAGAAGGTGTATGTCCATAATGTGAAAACTGACTCATTGGAAAAGACCCTGATCTGGGAAAGACTGAAGGCAGGCAGAGAAGGGGACGACAGAGGATGAGATGGTTGGATGGCATCACCGACTCGATGGACGTGAGTTTGAGTAAACTCCGGGAGTTGGTAATGGACAGGGAGGCCTAACGTGCTGCAGTCCATGGGGTTGCAAAGAGTTGGACACGACTGAGCAACTGAACTGAACTGATTCCCATGATTGCAAAAACTGGCCAGGAGAGCTATAGAGAAGATACACTCATCTGATAAGGGCTACCTCAAACAACTTTCAAATTCCCACCCAACCTAAGATTTCCTGGAATTGAAAATACACAATAAGAGGGCAAACTGCGTGCACAGAGTACATAGGTGCTCAACAAGGAAGGCGTGGATGGATGGATGGATGGACAAACAAGTGGACAGACAGATGGACGGACAGACAAATGGATGAATGGATGGACAGGCAGATGGGTACCTTCATGGATGGACAAATGGATGGATGGATGGACAAACGAGTGGATAGACAGATGGACAGACAGACAAATGGATGAATGGGTGGACAGGCAGATGGGTACCTTCATGGATGGACAAATGGATGGATGGATGGACAAACGAGTGGATAGACAGATGGACAGACAGACAAATGGATGAATGGGTGGACGGGCAGATGGGTACCTTCATGGATGGACAAATGGATGGATGGATGGATGCAGCCTAACGTTTAGAATACTCAGCACTACCTGTCCATGAACACATTAGCACAATGTAATACACCGGACTCCAAAGGAAAAAGTAAAATGCATTTTCATCTCTAAGAGTTTGCCAAGCAATTATCTAGAATGCCCAAATATATTCTGTATATTCATGCTTAAGAAAACAATTTCCTAAGATAATTAAATTTCATATGAGAATCTCATTATTCATTCCGACTGGCTGAATCTGAGCAGGCATCACCACGACCTTGTATCATTCGGAACTCACTAAACCCAGCGCAGCTGTGCTCTGACCGTCTGGAACCCCAAGTCCCAGGACAAGAGGAGAAGCCTGAGTTGCAGAGAAGCAGTGACCAGCCGGTGTCAGAAGTCTTTCCTCTCAGCTGCTTTCTCACTTCCACTTGGCTTGCATATCTTGCAGCTGTTTTTTACCTCCTATCACACATTGTCAACACGGGATATTTCTACAGACCTCTGACACAGAACGTAGACCATCCCCTCAATAACAGGGCTCTTCCCCCTCCAGGCGAAAGTTTCATCTAAAATTAAATTTTCTAACATCTTCATATACAAAGAGCATCCTGCTCTCTAAGGTAGAGAGTGAAGATCTAAGCTCTAGGGTGGGGTTTATAAATGTCTTTAACACTGATCCAGAGGCAGAAAAACATTTTACATCCCAACGTAATACACAGAATACATGGAAAACATTTACCTGTGTCCATGAATTCTAATATTTCTCATTTTACTTCATTTTTAAGCCACTCATCAGAAGCACAAGTTGTCAAAGTAAGAAGCAAAGCCCAGACCCCCCAAGCCTATAAATAATGTAACCATTTTGTTACATTATTTATTTTGTAAGAATGAAATTATTGAGTTAATACATGATAGATGAGATTAGCTAAATGCAGCAATTAATGCACGCCAACGTAGAACTCTAGGGATTTGTAAATAGGGAAGTCCAATCCAGGTGTCCTGGATTATCATTTTAATGTGGAACTGGAGACATGACAGTTTCGGTTTGCCTTGTCGGGAGAAATCCTGTTGCTAGCAGAAACTGCTCCTTTTGTGATCATGTAAGTAGGGAGTCAAAATCCAAGGACTTTTTCATGGGTGCCACATCCAGGGCCTCTGAGCACAAACACACAGCCCGCTTGGCGGCTCAGGGACCAGGGCAGCAGCTCGTCTCATCTCGAGGCGCGGTGACACTCATCGCTTTCCGTCCTCTGATCCTCCATGCAGCTTGGGATTTGGACATCTCTCTCCTACACACGTTTTCCTAGAGCAGTCGGAACACGCTCTGCAGCTAATACGAATTTCTCCTCTGCTCTCTGGTGAGATTTTCCCTTGTAGATGAATAGTTTGGGGTCTTGGGGTATATTTATCAGTCCTGTGGGTTGGATTATCTGATCCCTTTCATACTGAGTGAAATATCGAGGTTGTGCAAGGCCGAGAACGTGGTGGCCCTGCAGGGACAATGACACCCGGGACAGCCAGCCTGGGCAGCCCTCCAGTCCCCCCAGGACACGCCCTCTCTCACCTCCCTCTCTCCACCTGGAGTGGGTTACTCGGAGGCTGATAAACGACAAATCAAATAAAAAAGCATTGCTTTTGTGAAGGAAAGCATTGACCTGGCCCTCCCCTAGTCAGATGAAGGGATGAGCGTCACTGAGACCCCGTCAAGCTTCTTCCCTCAAGAGGACTGCGCGTGGGCCAGCCGAGCACGCACCGAAGTGGTCTTATTCTTTTGTGATTTAATTAATTCATTATTTTGGGCTGCCCTGGGTCTTAAAGCTGCTTTGCGAGGGCGTTCGTGTGTGGCCAGTGGGCGCGCCTCTTCGCCGCAGCGGGCGGGCTCCCCACCACGCGGCTTGTCTCGTTGTGGACCCGGAGCTCTGGGACACAGGCTCAGAGGTTGAGGCCCACGGGCGTCGTTGCTCGGAGGCATGGGGGGTCTTCCCAGACCAGGGATCGAACCATGTGCCCTGCCTCGGCAAGCGGATTCTTATCCACTGAGCCAAGGAATTTCCTAAAGTGGATATTTTTTAAGAGAAGACAAAGCGACCTGGGTCACAGGCTCTGAGGTCCAGAGCCCACCTTAGAGCTTCCAGTTAGCTGCTAGGCCTGGCCTGGCATTGATCCCCGCCCTTCTTCATTCACTTCCACACGTCGCGTGCGGTTCGGGGGTCACCAAGGAGACAAGGCTGTACCCTCGGGAAGCTCGAAGACTGGCCAGGGGGGTAAATAACTGTCGGTAGGGTAAGGGATACCGTCACTCGCAATACACCACCACGCATCAGGCTGGACCGACTCAACCTGGGGGAGGCCAGGGAAAGAGATTTCGCAGGGAGACCCTTCAGGCGGGCTCCGGGGGGACTGGAGACCACCAAGCCAGCAGCGGAGGACTGCAAGAAGGCGAGCCTGCCCGGGAGTGGGCTCCAGCCTCCTCACCTCAGCTGCCGGAAGTGGAGGGAGGCGGTTTTGTTATCACAGATTTGCTTCGTTTATTTGTTGCCAGGTTAAGTGCACGATTTATCTGTATTAATTGTGAAATTCATCTTTCTTCTCCTTTTTCCCAAAATATAATATATTTTTCTAATTCTCAATTGGCGTATAGTTGCTTTACAATGCTATGTTAACTTCTGCTCCACGGAAAAGTAACGCAGTTGTGCATACACACACATGTATATATGTGGATGGATATACATATACACACTTTTTTATATCCTTTGCCATTGTGGTTTCTCCCAGGATAGTGAATACAGTTCCCTGAGTATGACCTTGTTGTTTATCCACTCTGTACATCGTAGTCATCGTAGTTTGCATCTGGTAATTCCAAACTCCCAATCAACCCTCCCCACCCTCCCCTCCCCCTGGCAACCCCCGGTCTGTTCTCTCTGTCCATGATTCTGACTCTGTCTCATAGATAGGCTCATCTGTGTCATAGTTCAGATCCCACATGTAAGTGACATCACATGCTGTGATGCCTTTTGCTTTCTGACTTGCTTCATTTAGCATGCTTATCTGCCTCTATGCTGCAAATGGCATTATTTTGTTCTCTGATCAAGCTTTTTCTTTGGCGAAGGTTTTCTCCAGACATGAAGCAGGCTGAGGACATGGGCGGTAAAGACCATAGAGTCCTGCTCTGGTTTATACATCCCCCACCACGCCCGACTGTGAGCTCAGAGTGTGCTGCTGGTGCAAAAACAGCACAGTCAACAGCTCTGGACTTCCGTGACTGAACAGGCAACACAGCTTTCCATTTTCACTCACAAAGTGGCTCCTAAGTGCTCTATAAACTCAAAATAAAGAGGACAAGAAATGGATGAGCTTTTGAAAACAGAGAAATCAGAAAGCAGTTGATTATACTGTGCATATTCATTCTCATATGTGAAGCTATTTGAAAACCTACACACACCACATTTTGTTCAAAGCTTTCTGGATGTTTTAATGTAAGAACGCTGCCTCCTCATATTTTTAAACTTTTTAGATTGTACTGGGGTACAGCTGATTAACAAGGTTGTGACAGTTTCAGGTGAACAGGGAAGGGACTCAGCCACACATATCCGTGTGTCCACTCTCCCCCAGACTCCCCTGCCCCCCAGGCTGCCACGTAACACTGAGTCCTTGTCGGTTATCCGTGTTAAATATAGTAGCGTGTGTATGTCCTTGTACATGTCAATCCCAGACTCCCTAAGTATTCCCTCCCCCGTCTTCCCCCCAACCCCACTTCACCGCCCCCACCCCACAACCAAAAGCGCCTCCTCTAAGTCTGAGTTTGTTTCTATTTTGTAAGCTCGCTTGTACCATTTGTTCCTAGATCCCACGCAGAAGGGACGCCACACGACACTCCTCCGTCTGGCTTCACTCAGAATGACAGTCTCCAGTCACACGACACTCCTCCATCTGACTGACTTCACTCGGAATGACAGTCTCCAGTCACACGACACTCCTCCGTCTGACTGACCTCACTCGGAATGACAGTCTCCAGTCACACGACACTCCTCCGTCTGACTGACCTCACTCGGAATGACAGTCTCCAGTCACACGACACTCCTCCGTCTGACTGACCTCACTCGGAATGACAGTCTCCAGTCACACGACACTCCTCCGTCTGACTGACCTCACTCGGAATGACAGTCTCCAGTCACACGACACTCCTCCGTCTGACTGACCTCACTCGGAATGACAGTCTCCAGTCACACGACACTCCTCCGTCTGACTGACTTCACTCGGAATGACAGTCTCCAGTCACACGACACTCCTCCGTCTGACTGACTTCACTCAGAAAGACAATCTCCAGGTCCATCCCTGTTGCTGCAAATCTGCCTCTGTTTTTAATTTTTCAGGAGTGTAGAGAAAAATGGAAATTTGGGGTTTTGTTTAAGGGATGATTCTATTTTGATATGACAATGATTACTTTTATGTGTATGACTTATGTAGCAAGGAAAGGCTTACAAACACTTCCCTGACTCCAGGACTTTTGAAAACTGCTGAGTCACTGCAGACAGATTAATGAGGGTGTGGTCAACCGACATGTAAAGTAACACGACATTGAGGAGTGAAACCAACTTCTTTGTTTTCCAGAAAAGTTGACTAAGATGATTCATAAACTACAAATTATAACCAGAGGATCAAAACATTTTCTGTATTTTCATGTTCAGTGTATTTAAATGTGATTTTAAAAGCAGCAAGGCCATTTGTATCCTCTCTGAGCAATGAACTCACTCTGGCATTTAGAAATTCTCTCCACAATCCCATTTTTCTGTGTTCAGCAAGCTGATGACACTGCCGTCCCTGGGGTAACCTCCTACAAATCGAGCGCAGTGCATTGCCCAGCAACAGAGCTGGGCAGGAGACCGGGGCTGAGGCTCAAAACTCCATTTCACTGCAATGCTGAATTAACTAATAAGGGTGTTTTGTTTTGTTTGCTTTTTCTGGAATTCTTTGAACGACTGTATTTGCTCATAGAGATAAACAGATAAGGCCATCCCACAGCCTTTGCTAAGTGCCTCCTGGGAGATCCCACGCTAGTTCTTATTGTTGAGAATAGACATAAGTGATGCGTCATATCAACCAAGTGACTTAGATAAAAGTCATTTCACCTCTCTTAGCCCCAGTTTCCTTATCTCTGGGTCCCAGAGCTCTTCCCCCTGCATGGTTTAGCAGTGCTTTTACTCACATCCAGTCCCTGACTTCTTTACCATCATTCAGAGGCTTCCACTGTATCACCTGGAGCTCATAGTCGGTTCCCAGCCACATCACCAGATCTGCCATTTTTAGGAGTCCTGAACTTTCTTGCTCTGACAAAGCCCACTGTCCTGTGATGGCGCTCTTTCTATGCAGCTCTAAAGTTGCTTACTGAGATGTGCATACGTAGCTATTTCTCTCCGGCATCCTGCCTGTCCTTTTTATCACCTGGTTGCCTCCTCGGGAAGATTCCTAACTCCTGTGGAGAGGGGCACCACCCTAAGACACCACTCACTAATCCCCTGGCTGCACTGTCCACGGGCTGACATTTCACACCCCCCTCTTCCTTTGAGTGCAAGGCTCTCTGCTACCTTATTTTTTTAATTATTAAAGTACAGTTGATGTACAATATTATATTAGTTACAGATATACAACATAGTGATTCAAGATTTTTTTTATAGATTATACTCCATTTAAAGTTATTACACAATGCTGGTTATTTCTTCTTGTGCTACACAGTAGATCCTTATTGCTTATCTAGTATTTACTGCTCTGCATGGATTTTGCCTGCCTACCTGCTAAGTTGCTTCATTTGTGGCTGACTCTTGGTGACCCTATGGACTGCAGCCCGCCAGGCTCCCTACTTCTAGTAATATTAGTTCCCCTGGTGTTGAGGCTAAAATACTGGAGTGAGTTGTCAGGCCCTCCTCCAGGAGATCTTCCCGACCCCATCTCCTGCATTGCTGGTGGACTCTTTGCCGCTGAGCCCCTGGGGAAGCCTGGCTCTTTCTTTACATGCTGGTTGTTGAAGAGCCCCTCTATCGGCCTCCACGCTGTCTTTAGGGTGAGCTGCTCCACACGGGGGTGTATTTTTGATGTGTTTATGGTGGGATGTGAGCTCAGCATCCTCCTTATCCACCATCTTGATCTCCTCCTCTGCCACCTTCTTTAAGAAATAAACAATTTTAAATAAAAGACCTTGCTTTCTAGCACAAACTGTGTAGCAAAAGTAACACAGAAAAGCAGCCATTTTATCTATGTTTTTGATGAGTGTATAAATTTGTATAACCTTTTGAAAAGGCAGTTTGAACATATCAAGAGCCTTATATTAGTTATTTGTTTTTACATTGAAAATTACCCCCAAAACAAAAAATCCCACAGTTTCTGCACGTTAGGACTTTGGGAGCAGCTTAGCTGGGTGTTCCTAGTTCAAGTTCTTTGGTAAGGCTGTAGTCAACCCATGCGTCTAGAGCTACATCCATCTGAAGGTTTGTCTGAGGCTGGGGGATTTACTTCCCAAATGACTCACTTGCCTGGCTGGAGGCTGGTCACCCCATGAACCTCTCCACAAGACTGCTTGAGCATCCTTATAACACGTCAACTGGCGTACTCAGAACACATGGCCCAAGAAAAAGCAAGGAAGAAGTCGCAGGCCTTTTATGACCCAGTCTCCAAAGTGACACCCATCACTTCTGCCATAGCCTGCTCATGAGATGCAGGTCACTAAGCTTATCTCATTCTCATACTCAAGAGGAGGGGAAAGACACGCTGTAAAACCACAACAGGCTCTAAGGTATCTTGGAGAAGTTGTCCAAAGCACACACACACAGACCTCTGTGATATTGTCCATTGCAGAGATATTTATAACGCAAAAGCATAAAAACCTCCAACATTCACCAGTTGGGAAAACGTTGAGCAACGCTCAATATGCACATTATGCAGCAATTTCAAACACTGTTTTCCAGGAATAGTCTATAGCATATGCAAAGGCTTCTATTGTAGCATTAGAAAGGGAAAGCATTATATGAAAGAAGCATAGATGGAAAATATCCTAAAGAAATAAATCAAAATGTTAAAATCAGATGCCTTTGGGTGTTAGGGTTGAAGGTGGTTATTCTCTCCCTGCTTTTCAGGATTTCCACATAATGAAGCAGCACGCTCCCTCTTTTCCTCTCTTTCCAACTTGTGGTGTATTTACATGCACTCTCTTAAAACTTGTACGTATAATGGTTTATTAATCAGTTTCCTCACTTTTAACAGAAGAATTTATTCTTTCCATGTTTACCTCATCTAATTAGTGATTTTTAAATTACGAAACCTCAGTCTGAAAGACACAGCAAATCAGACGCTCCTATTGGCTGCCCCCAGTGAGGAGAAGGCCGGAACTCACCTGCAGACAGGTGTGGAGGCTGGTGGGGTGCAGGGGCTCTGGGATGGGACCAGCCCAGGCCATGACGGGCGTTCACAGGCCTGGCCTTGGTGCAGACAATGGTCAACTGACCCCAGAGAGCAATTCCTGGACCAGGAGGCCGGATGCAGGCTCTGCCAGCACAGCTCTTGGGAACTCGCCTTGAGACTCTCACAGCTGTCTTCTTATAGGTGCTCACCTGAGCATGTTCCACAAAGCAGACCCCCAGGAACCACTCTCATGGGTGAGAGGCACTCTCCCCTCTTCTCCTCTGTACCTTCAGCCTCCACCCACCCCGTTCCATCCACGTTCCCATTCTAGACAATTACAACAGATGCTGTCCCTGCTCCTCCCAGGTCCTGGGAATCCTCCTGACCAGCTCTGAGCATCCCTCCCCCAGCTTCAAGGTGCTTTGCTTCTAAGGGCTCATATCTGCAACTTTCTTCAGGGGTTCCTTTTGAGCTACTGGACTGTGTTGCTGCAAACATGGAGAGTTGAAAGCTCTTCCGAGTTCCTATCTGAGCCCTCACACCACACATCATGGTACCCAACACACACACACACACACACACACACACACACACACACATACACACACACAGCAGTTCTTAGGCGATGACCGATTTAAGTAGGAATATGAAAACCCAGCTCCCCATCTCAAGCCAGAACAACCTTGGGGTGTAATTTACACTCTGAGCTACTGCAGGGATCTGTCTGAGGCTGGAACTTGGCCCAAAACATCTTCGAGTCTCAGTTTCTCGCCTTCCCTGTCTTGCTTCCCCCACACCCTTTCCGATTCTTCGGGGAGCTCTTTCCTAATAAACTGACACAAACACCTCTTTTCACATTCTGCTTCTGGGAAACAGATGAAAAGCTCACAGTCTCAGTGGGAGTTAGGTGCCTCGAGACCAGGGATGTTACAAGTCCTTCGATGCCACGAAAACCTCACACAACAAAGAACGTCCCTCCCCAAGTGGCCAAAGGGCTTCCCAGCTGGTGCTAGTGGTAAAGAACCTGCTTGCCAGTTTCGGAGACACGGGTTCGATTCCTGGGTCTGGAAGATCCCCTGGAGGAGGGCATGGCAACCCACTCCAGTATTCTTGCCTGGAGAATCCCAGGGACAGAGGAGCCTGCTAGGCTACAGTCCACAGGGTGGCAACGAGTCGGTCACAGCTGAAGGGACTCAGCACATAAGCACCAGTGCCCAAGGCATCCCGACCAAGAAACACTGGAGAGAGCAGAGGAGACAAGGAGCATGCAGCTCAGACCGCAGATAAAGTACCGAGTTCAGATTTGACTGAGGAAGAGGAGTCAGCTAAGGACACTTAAAGAGGAAGTAGCCAGAGAGATGGGGAGAAAACAGGAGATGGGAAACCAAGGAAGGTAGATGTTTCAGGAAGAAGGGGGGTCTTGGCGGTGTTAGCTGCCAGTGGCCACACAGGCAAAGACAGAGACCTGGTCATTAAGTTTGCTCCATGGAGGTCTCTGGTGCCCTTGACAATTGCAGTTTTTAAGGGGCAGTGAGATTAGAGTCAGATAGAGTGAAGAATGAATATGTGTAAAAGGACAAGAGAAAACTGGTGAGCTTGGGCTTGAATGGATGTAGAATAATGGGAGGATGATTACAGAAGAATTTGGGACAAAGGGAAATTTTTCAAGAGCATGTTTGCATGATGATAGGAATGATTCAGTAGAAAAGGGGCAGGGGATGGCTCAGGAGAGGAAAAAACAAGAGAAATACAGCTGGAGCAGACAGGAAGATGTGGAGTCTTTACCCACTCCCAGCGGCCCCATTCTGAGAAGCAGAATGCCTCTTCTTCCCTCCAGAGTCCACCTCTGACCCCTCCCTAGAGGGAAGGAAATGCACTCATTTTGCAAAATGCCTCATCCTTCTCAAACAGTGGATTCTAAGACCTCTTGCAGACAGAAAGCGCATAGTAATAAGCCCTCCCCTCATATACACAGTCCTCAGGCCCTAAGTGGTCTTGAATAATGATCAGGACAGGTGGGGGGAGCTGACCTTGATTTTTGAAAGACAAGAGTTTCCTCCCTTGGGAATTCCCTGGTGAGTCCGTGGTTAGGACTGCATGTTTTCTCTGCAGGTTGAGGGCACAGGTTCAACCCTTGGTTGGGGAACTAAGATTCTGCAAAGGTGGGGGAAAAAAAAAAGGAAAGGAAAGAAGGAAGGGAGAGATTGAGGAAGGGAGGGAAGAAGGAGAGGAAAGAAGGAAGGAATTTTTTTTTAAATCCTGTCTTGCCTCCTCTGGCCCTCTAGCTTAAGGGTTAGAAGCATACTATCCATGGAAGGGTGCTCCTCACATCTTTCAGGAAAGAACTTGCAGCAGGAAACATGGTTAGCCAACCACCTTCGGCCGCTGCATCTCTGAGATCCGCCCCACCATCCACATCAGGTCGCTCTTCGGGGCTGCTCTCACAGATGCCGGCGCTCCACCGTCTCCTTAAGCTGATGCAAGACCCCTCTGACTGGCCACCGTGGCTTTGGAGCCGAGACCTTCTCAGCTGTGCTGCAACCCGAGGGTTCCCGAGGCTCCTCCCTCCCCTCCGCTCTCCTTTCGCAGGTGCCAGCCCCTCAGCCTGGCCTGAGGTTTCCTTCCAGTGGCTTCTATGGCAGCTCCTCTTGATCTACCATGGGTATTTCCTACACTAAATCTCTTGCACTCTGTCTCGGCCAGCTTCCTACAGGACTAAAGCCAACACAGATCCCTCTTCCTTTGGATGTTGGACACATGGCTCCAGACAGAGGTCTTGTTAACTCATCAGTTTGAAGATTTTATCTACATTGCTTTTCAACCAAAGACTTTGCGTCTGTTGGAATATCAAATCAAATTCCTGTATTTCAAGAAGTAGATGGTTAATGTGTTGTGTGCTTAGTCACTCAATTGTGTCCACCTCTTCTGTGACCCCATGGACTGTAGCCCGAGAGGCTCCTCTGTCCATGGGATTCTCCAGGCAAGAGTACTGGACTGGGTTGCCATTTCCTCCTCCAGGGGATCTTCCTGACCCAGGAATGGAATCTGTGTCTCCCACATCTCCTGCATTGGCAGGTGGATTCTTTACCACTGCACCACCTGGGAATTATTGGTTATTATTGGCAGCTATGCTCATTTTATAAAGGTTTGTTATAAGCTCTGAAGGATCAGGCTCCAACTCATATCTGTCTGTTCCCTATCGAATAAGCCCAGTTCAATAGATTCTTATTTCTGCTGTTTGCTCTTTTCCATCAAAGACGCCACAGGGCACAGTTGCCAAATGAATAGATTGGAATAACGTCATGGTGCAAATGGAGCAGGGACTTCCCTGGTGGCTCAGAGAGTAAAGCGTCTGCCTACAGTGCGGGAGACCTGGGTCCGATCCCTGGGTCAGGAAGATCCTCTGGAGAAGGAAATGGCAACCCACTCCAGTACTCTTGCCTGGAAAATCCCATGGACAGAGGAGCATAGTAGGCTACAGTCCATGGGGTCGCAAAGAGTCGGACATGACTGAGTGACTTCACTTCACTTCACAAATGGAGCAAAGAATGCGACCCAGGCATTCTGCCTCGGGAAGGTTCTTGATTAGCAACTGCAGCTAACTTAGGCAAAAGGGGATTTATTGACATGGTAGAGGGTAGGGCAAAGGGGCCTGAAAGAAGCCACAGGAAGTGGGGGTGGCAGGTTTGGGGATGGATGGAAAGAACCAGGACACTGGGGACCATAAAGCCTGGAGCAGGACTCAGCGACCACCTGATGGCGGGAAATCCTGCCCAGACTCTGGCAGCGTGTTGGCCACTGCTGTAGCGTCACCTGCACCATCTCTGACATCTGTGTGTCCACCGGGTTGGGCTCAAGTCAAACAGCTGCCATCCGACTGCACCAGGGAAAAGCCGAGAAGAGACCCAGGAAGTTCACCTTAGAGAAGGCGGGACAGGCGTTATTACCAGCAAGGCCAAGAACAAAGGGGAGCAGGAAAATTTCCTCAAAGGAATTCAAGGAGGTGTTGTGAAGGTGCCAAGTGCTGGAAGAGAAAAAGGAAAGGAAGAAAGAACTCCACTGCGCCCTTTTAGACGTCAAACCAACACTTTTCCATCATTTCAAGTGGCATAGAGTTAATTTCAAGATCTGAGTCTGTTTCTGTTTCATAAATAAAAATTTATTTCCCCTGTACTCCAATAGAAATGTTTTCATTTTAAAAAAGCAATATTCAAATCTAAAAAAGCAAGGCATAGAAAGTTTGTTCAAAGAAAATATCAGAGCAGTCAACTTTGGCTGATCCAAGAATCATCTGAGAACCTTTTATGAGTCCTAGTGCTCAGGTCAAGAAAGCGTGAGTCTCTCAGTCACGTCTCTTTATGACCCCATGGACTATAGCCCACCAGGTTCCTCTATCCATGGAATTCTCCAGACAAAAATACTAGAGTGGGTAGCCATTCTCTTCTCTAGAGGATCCTCTAGACCCAGAGATCGAACCTGGGTCGCCTGCATTGCAGGCAAATTCTTTAGTGTCTGAACCACCAGGGAAGCCAGTGGAGTGACTTTGGTGGGGGCAGTGGGTCCCAGGCATCAGGCCTTGCCAAACTTCACAAGTGGTTCTAACACACAGCCAAGACTGAAAACCAGACTTCCTTCTAGTGGGAAGGCCAACACCGAGAACAGAACCAGACTTCCTTCTAGTGGGAAGCCCAACACCGAGAACAGAACCAGACTTCCTTCTAGTGGGAAGTCCAACACCGAGAACAGAACCAGACTTCCTTCCAACACCAAGAACAGACGAAGCAGCACCGCTCCAGCTGGGCGGGGAGACCGGCGCATGCCCATCCCCCCGTCCCCAAGGCCTCTCAGGGGGACGCGGCTCTTAAGCTGGCTTGCGATCATGCCGTTGTTGACTCCTGTTTCTCCCACAGCCCAGATACAGCCTGTCGGCCTGGCTCAGCTTTCAGAAGATAATCAGAGTCCAGCCTCTTCTGCTCCCTCCTGCTACGCTTTCACCCAAGCCACTCCCATCTCAGCTTAGACTGTTGCAATGGCTTCCCAGTGGGTCTTCCCGCTTCCGCCCTTGCCTCCTCCCGTCTGCTCTCAACACAGCAGCAGGAATAACCCTGAAATAAGGGCTTTCCCTGGTGGCTCAGATGGTAAAGAATCTGCCTGCAATGCGGGAGACACGGGTTCGATCCCTGGGTTGGGAAGACCTCCTGGAGAAGGAAATGGCAACCCGCCCCAGTCTTCTTGCCTGGAAAATTCCAAGGACAGAGGAGCCTGGTGGGCTACAGTCCATGGGGTCCCAAAGAGTCAGACACAACTGAGCAAGCAACTTTTGCTTTCAAGGGAAGTCTGAGCATGGCTCTCCTCCACCCAAAGCTCTGAAATGGCTCTAGACTTCATTCAGAGTAAAAAGCAAAACATCGGATTCTAGACCAGGGATCGGGAAACTTACTGAGTGACTCTTTCTGCTTGTTTAGGCCATATGGTCTCTGTCACAACTTTTCAGCTCTGCCGCAGCAGCCAGAAAGCAGCTGTGGATGCTTGGAAATGAACAAGCACGACTGAGTGCCCTAAGACCTGACGCACAAAGACAGGCAGGAGCCAGATGCGGCCATCTGCGTTTGCTGACCCCTCCCGGGGGGCTGGAGCGGTAAAGAACCCGCCTGCCAATGCAGGAGACATGAGAGACGTGGGTTCGATCCCTGGGTCAGGAAGATCCCCTAGAGGAGGAGGGCTTGGCAACCCGCTCCAGCATTCTTGCTTGGAGAATCCCGTGGACAGAGGAGCCTGGCAGGCTACAGTCTGTGGGGCTGCAGAGAGTCACACAGGACTGAAGCCACTTAGCACGCAGGCACACATGCTACACAGGCAAAGCCTCCGGGGCCTCACCCCTTATGTGCCCCCCGCCCCCTCTTTTCGGTCACGCGGGCCTCCTGGGAGCTCCGGGAGTGCTCAGGCGTCCCCCTGCCCAGGAGCGCCCTGTGCCTTCCTGCCCTTGGGGTCTTTCTCTGGCTGGTCCCTCCCCTCCCTCCAATCCCCTCACACCCCACCTTCTCAGATAGGCTCACCGTGACAGCCCTGTTTCCCACAACACCTGTCTGCCCGCATTTGCCCCCGGCGCCCTGGGCCCCTCTGGCTCTTTAATTTTCTTTCCATTACACCTTCCCCTCTTAAACTTACTGCATAATTTGCTTGTTTATTAAGCTATTTGCTTAATAACTAACCCCGACGGATAGTCTGCCCTTGTGCAGTCGTCTAGAATGTCAGGGTGTCAACGGCACAAGGGCAGGCTATCCATCAAGGCTCAGCCAGAGCAGGAGAGCCGCGGGAGAACAGGATGGATGTCAGGGGTTAGTCCTTGTACGGTTGCAGGAGCAGGTGGTACAGCCCTGTGGGCTATCGCCTCTGCATCTGGTGGAGGCTGGTGTGCCTGGAGTCCAGCTCCCCGGCTGTCAGGAAGGAGACCTGGGCGTGCGTGGGAGCAGGGGCATGGTCGCGCTCATAGGGACTGCCTGGGACCTGCCTCCAGCTGGTGTCAAAGGGAATCGCAGCAGAAACTGGTCCTCTGCCCTCACGTGGCAGCAAGCTGGACCCAGGCCTCAGAGATTCCCAGCAAGCCTACAGGTGACCCTAGCCCCGGGACAGTGGTGCGGCAGGTCTGCTCCGTGTCACAAGCTGCCCCCCACAGCGACCTTCAGAGACGGTGCCACAGAGAGCTGGGCTGTCGCCACACACAACTGTCACACATTTTTCTGGGGCCATTCCCATCCCAGAAATGCACCAAGAAAGAAATTCTGGGAAAGGCAGCTCCAGCCTGGAGAGTTTGGCACCTTCTAAAGCCACCCTGGGCAGGAATCCTCTTGTCCTGTTTGTTTACTGATGAATCAGAGTCCCCAAAACCTAAAATAGTGCCTGCCTGGCACATGCTGCTGCTGCTGCTAAGTCACGTCAGTCGTGTCCGACTCTGTGCGACCCCATAGACGGCAGCCTACCAGGCTCTGCCGTCCCTGGGATTCTCCAGGCAAGAACACTGGAGTGGGTTGCCATATGGCAGGTGCTTAAAAAATAGTGGATGAACGGATGAATAAACGACTGCATCAGTGGTGCCTGGGTGGTTACATGACTCCTACTGGTGTCCCTACTGGAGTGCAAGTTCCGGGGGGCAGAGAAAACGTGTGTTTGTGCCCCGTGTACGACCAGTAGCACCTAACCTGCACCTTCAGTCTCCAGACACGTGCTTACCCCAGGAAACACGCCCGGCCGCCGAGAGTATCAAACTCCCAGTCCTAATGGCAGCTCCTAATGGGAGTTTGGAATTAGCAGAGGCAAACTATGGTGTACAGAATGGATAAACCGTCCTTCTGTATAGCACAGGGGACAATATTCACTATCCTGGGATAAACCCTAATGGAAAGTAATAGGTAAAAGAATTTTGAACATTTTTTAAAAAGATAATGCAATATATGTGAATAATAATAAAGCTCAAGTTAAAAATCCTATCACCTCTGGAGTCTGTGAAACATTGACTCTGGAATCCGTCATCTCCACAATCAACTTTCCTGCCTACAACATCCTGGGTGGGTTTTGGTCTTAATCCCCAATCCAGAACAGGTCTCATTCATTTAAGATCCTCAGAGACAAACAAGGCAAATCGTTCTTGCTAGCTTTGCCCTCACTCTAGAGTGGCTAGAAGCAGACCACCCTGTGTTGTTCATAACACAAGCCCACCGTGGATTGCTCATCTGAGCCCCCACCCTCGGAGCAGGCTGTTTCTATGCAGAGGATCAGCTTGTCTGGCACAAACAGGGTGTCCGATACGGACGCCTATGCAGCCAGTTTGGTGGCCCACTGGTAAGCAGTCATCTTGAAAGAATCGTGATCAAGGGACTTCCCTGGTGGTCCAGTGGCTAAAACTTTGCACTCCCAGTGCAGGGGGCCCGGGCTCCATCCCTGAGCCGGGAACTAGATTACACCTGTCACGGCTGAGACCTGGTGCCGCCAAATTAATTAATTGACTAATTAATTCTTTTAAAAGACCCAACAGAATCATGGTTACCTATCAGTTTGCAGTTGATTCCCTGTACAAGAAAAACCAGACTAACGTGACTCTGAGTAATGTAAATCCAGGAGAACAAAGTGAGAAACCAGAACTGGTGAGTCGCCCTGATGCAAAGGTGAGGGAAGGGTGTGAGGTCACCGGGCCGGATCTCACGGTGGACGGTCAGAACCCAGGAAAGACGCTTTTTCCTGTAGGCCCTTGACATGGCGACGCTTACAGGAAAAAAGACACCGTCTGTTCTCAGAAGCAGACACTTGGACTTCCTAACGCAGGACTGAAGCTGTTCGCTCAGGGAGCCTGATCAAGCGCCTCAGAGTTTATAATACTAAACTTTCGTGACACTCATCCAGCAAATGTTTATAAAGCATGCGCTTCGTGTCAAGTGCTTTGGGAGAATACACGTAACCTATCCTGACAAACGTCTATTACACGAGTTTCTTTCCCATTTTGACACTTTGACTTGGTTTAGAGCCATGCTGAACACACTCTTCACACTGAATTTACGCGTGCCTTGAGATGAGCGCAGAGCCTTTTTTCCCATGAGTTTCCCATCACTGCATTTCGCATCTTTAGGTCAGCTAGAGTTCACCTTTGAGTCATTTTTTCAGGAGACTTTCTTTGCTAGTTACTTGGCTTACCTTTTCAGAAATGGAATGAGGTGGATGGATGGATAGACAGATAGATCTGGCTAGAGTAAGATGCTTGCACCATTATTTAAAAAAATTTTTTTAAGTGTATTTTTTAATTGTAGTTGGGTGGCTTCCCTTGTGGCTCAGCTGGTAAAGAATTCGAGTGCAATGCAGGAGACCTGGGTTTGATCCCTGGGTTGGGAAGATCCCCTGGAGAAGGGAAAGGCTACCCACTCCAGTATTCTGGCCTGGAAAAGTCTATGGACTATCCATGGGGTCGCCAAGAGTCGGACACTGAGCAGCTTTCACTTTCACTTTCATAGTTGATTTACAATGTATTATTTTCAGGTCTGCAGGATAATGATGCAGTTTTTTATATACTTTTTCAGATTCTTTTCTCTTATGTGGTCAGTCGCTCAGTCATATTCAACTTTTTGCAGCCCTATGCACTGTAGCCTGTCAGGCTCCTCTGTCCAGACAAGAATACTGGAGTGGGTTGCCATTTCCTACTCCTGGGGATCTTCCCAGCCCAGGGATCAAACCCACATGTCTTGCAAACCCACATGTGTCTGGTGGCTGGATTCTTTACCACTAGTGCCACCTGGGAGCCCCTCCTCCCTTACAGGTTGTTACAAAATAGAGAGCACAGGGCCATGGCTTGCACTGTTCTTACACCAAATCTTTACCCCATCTGTTCCCCTAATGTATGCTCTTCTAATGTCTACTACCATAGAGAGGCATCAGAGGGACACACCCTCAGCCCTGCCCTGGAAGCACAGAGCCTCACCCACAGGACCACCAGGGAAGCTCCTGGTCTCCTTTTTTGAGAAACCTCAGTTACTTCTGTCTAATCACCCCTCTCTGCTAAGCTCTCCATCTGTCATCATTTTGAACTCTTTGTCCATTTTTTCCTACATCCTGAAGAGGGGGTTCAGTGTCTCCCTGCTTCGGAGTCTTTCCACAAGCTCCTCTGGCTGGTTCCTGCTCATTCATCCTACAGGAGGGTCAGGCTGACCCTGGCTTAGTGTTTCCTCCACAGATTGAAAGACCGGGTTCTCCGGTATCTCCCGATTGTCCTTGGAATCTCTCTGCCAGGTTCCGGTGCGGAGGGCTGGTTGGTGTCAGTGTCTGTTTCCTATTCCGCCTGAACTACACGGTGTGCAGTGGGAGCCAAGGCGTTTCCAGCAGCGCAGTGCACGGGTCCTTCCAGCCCCGGTGGAGCCACAGATGCTCCGGCTTTCCGCAGCGAGCCTGTCGTGCGCCTGGCCTCCGTGCCAGGTAACAGCTGCGCCTCTGCCCGCCCGATGCTGCCAGCCAGCTCTGACACAAGCCTCACCACCCCGCTGGACGCAAGCCCGCAGCGGCTGCAGGAAGCCAGCTGCCTTTGGGTTCTGCTCACTTCAGCTCCCGGGGCTGGAAGAGCCAGCCAGCAGCGGGACCCCCCACTGCCCGTCTCCAGCCTGCGTCCCAAGGTCCGGGGTCTCAGATTCTCCCAGGGTCTCCTGGCTGCTCACCCCTCCGCCACGAACGAATGACGCTGAGCTGCGGCTACAGAATACAAGCCGCCGCACGGGCTCCAGGTCCTGGATTCCAGTTGTCACCAGGCCACGTGGTGTCCTCCAGAGACCATCGCGGTCAAACGTTAACTTGCAGTGGGCTTGGTCCTCCTCTGGTTCCCTCACAGACCCTCCCTCAGAACAGTGACAAAATCGGGCCGCTCTTTCTTTCCCCGTCATGACCATCTGCCTACCCCTGGCCTAGGCCTAAGCCCAGCTGAGGGGTCCGGCGCCAGAAATCCATGGCCTGGCTGCTGGGGGAGAACCAGACACCCAGGTTCGTCTTATCCGGCATGCAGACACAGACGATGCTTTGCACTCAAAGTCCTCACTGGAGAGTTTGCAAACTGCCTGCCCTAGGCTCTTCCGAGAGTCCTCACGCGGTGCGTGGAGGCAGGGGCGCCGGAATCCGTGCTGGGCGCCCTGGCAGCTCCGGCCGCGCCCCCTCCCCAGACAGCCTCTGACAAGCCTCCGTTTCTAAGTCGCCCGGCCTCAGGCAATCTCTGCCGTCTGCCTTCTGAACACCCTTGCTCGGTCTCACAGCGTTCTGCAGCTGGTCCCCGACGTGGGTCACTAGGCGGGGACAGGGCGCCTCAGGGGCGTGTCTGCTCCCGGCGCTGCCCCAAGGCCACAGCCCCGGCTCCAGGCTCACCCTGCTCCACGCTCCCCCCACATGAGAGCTGAGCCACTCCTGCTCCCCCCACGCCGAGTCCGGAAACTCAGTCCGCCACGCCCTGGCCTCCCCAGTTACGTCGGAGAGCAAGAAGACAGAGCTGAGGCCCTCAGGCCCGGAGGAGGCGAACTCTAGACCGTGACTAGTGATCCCCCGGGCGGCGGCCCAGGCTGGAACGGCAACCCAGGCGCTCTCTAAGACTGTGAGCCTAGAGGAGAGTCTTAACCTTTCAGAGTCTCTATTTCTCATCTATACAAATAATATGATAATACATTTGCCCCCCAAAGGCTTTGTGCAGGTGTTAAATGAGGCGGGTGTAAGTTAAGTGCTATGCATAAGGCTTGGGACCCGGTAAGCTGTCATAAATATTAACTGTCATTATTACTATGATTATTAATAAGGTCAAAGAATGAGTAACTGCCAGAGCTCGGGATTGAATCCTTCTTTATCTCTTCATTTCATTTTTAATAGTCCATAATTATAGAAAATTAGTCCATGATGGGAGACAGAAATCGTCCCGAAATAGCTTTTGACTGAATATGGAGAGGTTTGATTACTTTCAGAGCTTCCTAGAGGTCAGAAAAATATTACTTGCCCTAGACAAATATTACTTGGCCGTTGCTATTATCTTATGAGACTTCTCCGACAGGGAGCTTTAACAGAAATATCACTAGTGACAGGCGAGTCGAAACACATTTTCTCGGTCTTTGTTGTTATAAAGGAATACACGTGATTAAAGCCAACATCTTGATAGCACTCTGCTAAAAGCATTCTGGGTGGAATTCCTCTCTGCAGGTATGCTCTGAATTCATGGCGCACTGTCATCTGTGCAATTAACATAAGCAATTTTCCAGTGGCTTCCTTGGAAACTGAACACAGCTGACGGCAGTGGGAATTTTGTTGATGACCCTGGACATCAGGGAAAGCTCAGGCTCTTTCCTGGATGCTTCTTTCCATTAGGAGTAGAAAGTCAGACTTAGAGCAGCTTTTGAAGCAGGCACAAGGAACCTGTAAAAGTCCACCAGGTAATTAATCATGAGTGCTCCAGGGAAAGCATATCAGAATTTCCAGCTTCTCCCAATAACATGTCCATAGTGAGTTTTCCACTTTATTTGATGGACAAATTGGCCAAAGTGTTTATTGTGAGCCACAAGCTTTATGGATGTGGACAGATTATCTCTTGATAGTCTGCAGCAGACAGGGCTACCGGAGAGGTGATGTGTCCTGGCCCAAATGACACCCTCATCCCACACTGCGCAAGCTCTGAAGGCCTGCTTCCAGAGTTTCTGACAAGGAGATGAACTCTGGGGCATCTTGTGCTCTAAGTAGATCCAGATAATCCCTCTATGACAGGTGCTTAGCTACAGTTCCTCGGGGTTGATCCGTGGCGGCTTGCTCTCGTTGTCCCAAGGTTCAGCTGGGTGAGACCTTACTCTGCTCCTCCTGACAATGACCCCCCACCACACACACACACAAATGTAAAATCCATGGCAAACTGAACGTTTGTGAGCAAACCTGATCCAGGTGAGAGAACAGCTTCTCTGGGCCAAGGGCCGTAACAGATATTTAACACTCAGGAGCTCTTTTGAATCTCATTATGTTGCTGAATCTCTGCCTCTGCTCACTGGTGCCAGACACAAACACGGAGACAGTTTTGGGTGAAGTAGGAAAGAGCAGCTGTTACTGCTTTGACAGACAAAGGGGGCCATGGTGGCCTAGTGCCCTGAAGACTGTGATCCACCCTGAAGGGGTCCTGAGGACCTGTATAGTGTTCAAGGAGCAGGATGTGGTCAGCTCACGGGCCGTTCTTGGGTTGGTTGTCATCAAGGTGACGTTTCAAGCATCATCAGCCTTCCGGTTTCAACTAGTCTAGGGTCTATGTTCTGGTGGTCAGCAGTTTTCATCTGGAGGGAGGTGTACTTCCTGTAAAAGCAGCTTAGGAATGTGTGTCAGCTTTTATCTGTATCTTTCAGGGACCTGGGGATTTGGTGATTATGTTATGTGGCACAATTATAGGTTAAACTGTTACCAGTTCCTTAGCCCAACAGCTGTTCTTTGTTTCTGCATCTTCTCATTTCCTAATCATTATCTCCCGAGTCAGCATTTTCCTACAAAAGATAAGGACACAGGAGCGTCTACACTGTTTCAATTACAGCCCTGATTTGGGGGTGCTGTGGTTCAGCCCACTGAAAGGAGAGGAAGCTCCCACTCAAGATCAAACTGCTCAAGATCAGAGATCAAATTGCAGGAAAGATGAGGAGAGCTCTAGGGACTTCCCTGATGGCCCAGTGACTAAGACAGGGAGCTCCAACAGGAATATCACGGCTGACAAGGTAGGGGTCCTGGGTTCAATCCCTGGTCTAACTAGATCCCACAAGCCACAACTGAGACCCAGCACAGTCAAATGCACACATAAATGGTTTTCTAAGAACAGACAAGGACTTCAGCCAGATTCCCTGATTGCAGACGCTGGTCATGCTCTCCCTCCTCTGTGCTGACTCGTGAATGGGCCAAAACAGATCCCAGATTAGGGTCTTTGCTGACCTCTGCCTCAGCTGGGAGCACTCTTCTCGCAGATGTCTTCCTGTTGTCATCCAGGGCTCAGTGTAAGTGGTCCCTCCTTGGAGAACAAGGGATGCTCAGAGCTGTTTCAGTCGTCCACCACCTCTCCCTGTCTCTGGCTGAGGGCCGCTCCTCCAGGGCCCTTCCTCCAGCTCTGTGCATGAACAGGAGCTCCAGCCATGCAGGGTGAAGGCCCAGCCCACCGAGCAGACCTGCAGTGTGTGCTTCAGGCTCGCTCACGTCCCTGAGAGCCAGGTAGACCCCTCGCTTTCCCGCACTCAGCTCTGAGACAGCCCACTTCCTGCACGGCCACAGCTTCTTGCCTCCTCTTTCTCAGCGAGTGAAAAACAGGCCATCTCCCTATTAAGGGTCGGTAAACTTCCCAGATGTTTCTAGAAACTGGCCCCCACTCCCCGGGCCCATCTCCCACTTCAGGCTGGATCCAGGCCTCCCTCCTGAACCAAACCCAGCAGACAGGAAAACCCCATGTACTTAGGCCCAGATTTTTAGACCAATCATTGTCAAGGGCATGGGGCCACCATGACTGGGGCTGTTACCCAAGGCCTTTCACACGGGAGCTGGGACACTCAGTCTCCCTGAGAAGGGGTCTGTTTAGGAGGGAACAAGCAGATACCAGTAAGCTAGCAAGACGCCAAGCACTTCATAACCTTAGGGTCTTTAAAGACTTTGCATTCTCATTTGCATAGACAAAACTACGCCTTCTCTACCCCACCACGGCCAGTCAATATCCCATGTCCTGACTTTATTTACACCATAGCATTTATCATTCTCTAATATATACTTGTTTATTGGTTTGTTTTGGTTTGTTTTCTCCACTAGGAAATAAGCTGCAAGAGAAGAGGGATCTTGTCTGTCTCATATACCTCTATAGCCCTCACCCAGAAAGTAACGCCTGGAATACAGTCTATATGAAATAATAAATGCTTCTCAGCCATTAAAAGGAAGAAAACTGGGTCGTTTGTAGAAACGTGGGTGGCCCTAGAGACTGCAGTATAGAGTAAAGTGAATTAAAAAGAGAAAAACAAATATCATATGTGAACACATATATGCAGAATCTAGAAAACTGGTATAGATGATTTATTTGCAAAGCAGAAATAGAGACACAGGCATAGAGAACAAATGTAAGAACGCCAAGCGGGAAGGACGCGGTGGTGGTGGGATGAATCAGGGGGGAGGGGCTTGGGGTTGACGTATACACAGTATCGATGCTATATTTAAAATAGATGACTAATGAGAACCCATGGTGTAACTCAGGGAGCTCTGCTCAGCGCTCCGTGGTGACCCGAATGGGAAGGAAACCCCCAAGGAGGGGCTACACGTGTGCGCGTAGCTGATTCGCTGTGCGGCACAGCAGAAACTCACACAACGCTGGAAAGCACCTAGACTCCAATAAAACAGTCATTAAGTAAGTGCTTCCGGATGAATACACGAACTAACTAAGAAATGAGCAAATGGATGAATCAAGGCACCTTTGACACAAACGCAGGAGGCAGGAGAGCCTTACGTTGAAGCCACTGACGGGGACTCCCTTGACCCCCGGCAGCGCCTGGAGAGTCAGGACCTGGAGAGCTATGGGTAGGACTCCTGCTGCCCAGGTCTCCTAGGACGAGACCTACAGACATTTAGGGGGTGTTGCATCCTTAAAACTGATCCCTTGTCTTTGCATTTTCCTGAAACTTCTCTTAGGCTATGGCAATTGGTTGAATAACAGGTCCTGCTTCTTTAAAAACTTGATTTTACTGAAGCATAGTTGCTTGCGTTGTCACGCCCGTTTCCTCCGCATCCTCCTCCGGTACGGCTTATCGCGGGATGTTAAATGCAGTTCCTTGTGCTGTGCAGTATTCCCTCGTTGTTTGTTCATTCCATATGTAGTAGCTTGCAGCTACCAATCCCAAGCACCAGCTTTTCATAACAGGTTTCCCCTCGCCTCACGGGGCTTGTGGAGCTCCACACGGACTTCGTGAGAATCCAGGAGTCACCCCCGCCCCTAACCAAGCTCGGGCGACCAGCATGCACCTGGCCCTTCACGTTCAGAAGGATGCTCTCTGTATGTTAATCCGCAAACAGATGATCCTTTGCCCTTTTCCTGTGCCTGAGTTGGGTTTTCTGCCCTGTGCCTTTCTTTCTTTTGATGCGTTTGTTAATTGAATCATCACTTAAACACAGCAAAGTGCACTCAGCTGCACAGTTGGGCCTGATGACCTTTCAACACGCATCCCCATCCCTAGATCCGGGCACAGAGTATTTCTGTCACTGGAGAGGTCACTTTTGTGTCCCCACCCTACCGAGAGTCCCTCTCTCAAAAGTAACCATTACTTTAGCTTCTACCAGCAGTGACGATTTGGGGTCCAAACATGTTCCCTTAAACTTTCTTTAGAAACAAGGTGCCCCAGGCTTCAGAGCACTTCAATCTGTCCCTCGTCAGTTCCTTTCATAAAAAATGAAAAAAAGATATACCACGGGCTTCTCTGGTGGCTCAGCTGGTAAAGAATCCATCTGCAATGCGAGAGACCTGGGTTTGATCCCTGGGTTGGAAGATCCCCTGGAGAAGGGAAAGGCTGCCCACTCTAGTGTTCTGGCCTGGAGAATGCCATGGACAGAGGAGCCTGGCAGGACGCAACTGAACCACTAAACACAGCACAGTGATGAAAGAGAGGTGGGAGAGGGGCTGCCCCGGGCTCAGACTACGCTAGTCATTTAAGTCCTGGTTCTCAGCCTGGGGCTGTTCTGCCCCTCAAGGAGTTTGGCAATGTCTGGAGACCATTGCTATTGTCAAAACCAGAGATAAGAGTGGGGAGTGCTTCTCGCATCTAGTGGGTAGAGACCAGGATGCTGTAAACATCCCACAATACTCAGAACAGCCCCACAACAAAGAATGACCCGAGCTAGCGACCAGACATGACTGTCTCCCTTTTAGCTTCCTCTTCTGTTTTTTTTCTTCTGTGCATCTTTTCAGGAAACCATACCAGGAGCAGGGAGAAGGGTGTCAGACCCAGCCAGCCTGCTACCCTAATCCTAGCTGTAGCCTTAATCCTGACTGTAATGTCAACAGTGCCAAGACTGAAAACTCCTAACTCAGAGAATGGCCCACTTTAAATGCGGGCTGACTTCAGATCTCTTCCCATCATCTTTGAACCTCTTTGCACAGTTCAGATGCACAAAGTGGGCAGGTGGTGCGTAGTCCAAAAATAGGATTCTTAATTTATTAGAATTAGAAAACATCTCATGCAGGATTTGACTGGCTGCCTTCCTTTTAGTTACCTCTTCTGTTGCCATTTTTTGGTGAATCTTTTTAGGGTACCATCCCAGAAGCTGGGAGAAGGATGTCAGACAAGGCCAGCCTGCTACCACAAGAATCCAGAGGTCCTTTTCATATTTGATATGTATATCTTTCATGTTAAAATGTAATAAACATCAACATTATAATTTTAAACAAAATGCTTTTGTGACTACGAAATAGGGAGCAGCTTTACCTCATGGGAATTCCAGGAGAGTAGATGAAATTGAACAAATTGTTTTCTTGACTGTCAACCTTTTTTCAGAAAAAGCTGTTAGCAAGGTTCCCTTTTAACAGTGTGTTATTGATCAGGCTCCCAAGGAAATTTGCAAGCTCTGCAATGTAGGTCAGAATTACAATTTACAAGTGACCACTGATGCTTTTTTCCCTAGGAAATAACAGATGCTGTAATCAAGGGCAAAGCATTCTAATTTCCCCTCCTGGATCCTAAGAGCATCTCTTGAGCCTCATTTTCATTAAGATATAGATTGTGCTGCAAATGTGTAAGAAACATTTAGAAAGAAAAAGCTCACAGAGCCAATGACAGTTTTGTTTTAATTCTATAGTTTAACCAGACAACAAAAACAGTACAGGAAAATACCTGTATTCTCTCTCTACCTCTACTCCAAATAGCAAAATTCTTAATCAAATACATCTTGCTTATCAGACATTAATGAGATATTAGATATTTCAAGTCAGTAAACTTTCTAGGGAAGTGAAATTTCACTTTTAAGCAGGGAAATTCATTTATTTAAGGCATGAAATCTTATCCTATCACTGCCAATAAAAATTCAACTCATGCTTTGAAGCATCATCTCTTCCTTCTTGAGAAATTTCACCTATTGACCCAATCAAAAAGAATCTCTTCTACTTAGTATTTCTGCCCTATTTTAATTGTGTTTCCGTATGTTACATCTATATTGAGGGTCACCCCAAGAACGTGTAAATAAAATAAACAAGTTGGCTCCTTTGGATAAATAAGCTATCAAACCAACACATGACGGACAAAAATGGAGATCAAGAAAGACATTTTAAAGAGGATTAAATGAGTTAATGTATTTAAAGCACTTGGAACTGTGCCTGGCACATCATAAGCCTTAAATGAGCATCTCTGACTATAATTATTGATTTTATCATTAGGATTAAATAGCATGGGTTGCTTCCAGAGAATAACACGTGATTGTAGTGTGTGCCCATCAGGAGGAGGACTGTCCATCCTTGAGAGTCTGGAAGAAGAGAGAAGGCTCGAGGTGAACGCTGGCTGGACTCAGCCCAGCGGTACCCAGGGGAGAGGGTGTCTCTGCCAAGGAGCCGTCTGCAGAGCCGAGGCAGGTGCGCCCATGTTGTGGAGGAGGTGACTCCCGTAACTCCCCCAACTCTTTCCCCTCTTCCTCATTCCACGTTCACTGATCAGGAATATAAATCAGGTTTCTCCACTGAGAAGTTTCACAGAAGCTATATGCCAAATGGTCTGCCATGTGGATATATTTTCTTAAAAACTGGGCTACCTGGCATTTAAATGATAATTTGGCTTTCTGTGTGGGGTGTCCATGGACAGAAGATGACAGCTGGAGAGCAGGTCTGGACTCTTTGGTATTTCTGTTTTTCCATAAGTTTGGTTACTGTGAATCTATTCCTGAAAATTGAATCCACCCAAGAAGCCAACAAATTGGGTTTCTGAGTCAGCCCTTTTGGCTGGGAAGTAGTCACTACGGCACTCCAGAGGTAAGGTATCCTCTCTGCTTGTTGCCAAGCACCACAAGCTACAACTTCCACAACTTCAGCTGACTTTAAGGCATTATTTGCATTGCCTTATATTACAAATATTTATGTACTTAATCACATTCAATTACAAACTCCATGAGCACAATAATCATTCATTTTTACCATTCCCCATGGTAATATTTAATATATGAGGTTTTGATGAGAGGATATAAATGAATACTTTTAAAATATTCTTAGGCATGCCAATTGGAAAGATAATTGTAGGGAAGAATTCAGGCAGTATTAATCAAAATTTCATATGTGCATAATATTTGACCGGTTCTAACTCTCAAAGTCTACTTTAGAGAAAGACTTGGAAGCATGCATAAAGAGATGTATATAGCTATGGTTTAGCACTGTTTATAATCATAAAAACTGAAACAGTCTACATGTTCATTAATAGGATGAATAAATAATCCATTGCATATCCATTCTATTGACAGCAGTCAGCAAATTAAAAGAATGAGGGAATTCTAATCTTCTTTCATGAAAAGAGCTCTAAAGCATATTGCTGGGAGGGGAAAATAAAAAGCAAAATACGCAAATGAGCATTACCTGGTACAGTTCATGTGGGCAAAAAAAAGACGAGCTGATACCATATGTGTTCCCTGGGCACATTTACATACATAGAGATGCTGAAGAAAATTTAGACACCTAGCTATTTGGAGACTGATAACTATGGCCAGTCCTGCGGAAGAGAAAAAGGTATATCCGAATTTGAGATTATAGACTTATTTATAAAATTTTAAATTTTAACAATAAGAACACATTTGTATTTTAATGATGTGACTATAATTGAGTTTTTAAAAGAAAAATGACTAATACTAACCAGCACAAGAGCAGACAAATAGACAAACATCATAGATAAACCTAGTTGAAAACATCCATAAAGATGTCAATGCCTTCCAAATTAAATTGCAAAGTACTAAAAAAAAAAAATCCTAGCTATTTTTGGAAATGTATAAAAGAATTATATGAGGAAACAGTTCAACTTGTTTCAAAATACATGAATGACAAATTCAGAGCCTATATCAAGGAATTTTATTCATGCAAAAGAGTTTTGTGGTACATTTTGCTTTAAGGATTCTGCCTCAGTGCAAATCAATATTACAATTAAAATCAAAAGAAGATAAAAACTAATGTTTTTCTGCATTGACTACCTACTTGCCTTTTATTTTTGGTTGGTTTATTTAACATGTGCACACGAAGGTGTGCAGATCGTAAGCAAGGGGCTCACAGAGACGTCACAAAAAGAAGAAGTCCAGGTCCAGAAGCGAAGGCTGCGGGCACCCAGAGATGCCTCTCCGGCCCTCTCCCACCTCGAGGCCCTCTCTTCCCCGAGATCAACCACCGTCCTGACTTCTGACACCACAGCTTAATGCAGTCTTTTTTTTTTTTTTAACTTTACAATATTGTATTGGTTTTGCCATATATCAAAATGAATCTGCCACAGGTATACATGTGTTCCCCATCCTGAACCCTCCTCCCTCCTCCCTCCCCATACCATCCCTCTGGGTCGTCGCAGTGCACCAGCCCCAAGCATCCAGTATCGTGCATCGATCCTGGACTGGCGACTCGTTTCATATATGATATTATACATATTTCAATGCCATTCTCCCAAATCATCCCACCCTCTCCCTCTCCCACAGAGTCCAAAAGACTGTTCTGTACATCAGTGTCTCTTTTGCTGTCTCGTGTACAGGGTTATCGTTACCATCTTTCTAAATTCCATATATATGCATTAGTATACTGTATTGGTGTTTTTCCTTCTGGCTTACTTCACTCTGTATAATAGCCTCCAGTTTCATCCACCTCATTAGAACTGATTCAAATGTATTCTTTTTAATGGCTGAGTAATACTCCATTGTGTATATGTACCGCAGCTTTCTTATCCACTCATCTGCTGATGGACATCTAGGTTGCTTCCATGTCCTGGCTATTATAAACAGTGCTGCGATGAACATTGGGGTACACGTGTCTCTTTCAATTCTGGTTTCCTCAGTGTGTATGCCCAGCAGTGGGATTGCTGGATCATAAGGCAGTTCTATTTCCAGTTTTTTAAGGAATCTCCACACTGTTCTCCATAGTGGCTGTACTAGTTTGCATTCCCACCAACAGAGTAAGAGGGTTCCCTTTTCTCCACACCCTCTCCAGCATTTATTGCTTGTCTTTGAATATGACAAATATAGGGATCTTTCAGTATGCTTTACTTTGTGTCTTGCTTTATTTATTGAACATCATGCTTTGAAACGCAAGCATACTGAACTGAGCCAACAATTCATTTTCAACGCCATTTGCTGTCTCATTGGAGATAGCGAATCATGTCTCAGTCACCCCTTCACTGTTGATAAACGTGCCTGGTTTACAGCTCTCCCAATCCAAACCAGAAGGAGCAGCAGACACGCTCACACGTGGATGGTGAACATGCTAAGAAGCAGAGGGCAGACCTGCAGACACCATCGGGGAGAGCTCGGGGAGCTCCACTCCATGCCCTGTGGTGACCCGGATGGGAGAAAGCTCCCGAAAGAGGGGATATGTACACACAGAGCTGGTTCACTCTGCCTTGCAGCAGAGACTCACACCATTGTAAAGCAACTATACTGCAATACACTCCAATAAAAGTTATTTAAAAAAAAAAAAAAGCGCTTTCACCACTTGGGGAAAAGGCTTGGGCTCATCTATGACGTTGGCTGCGGCATCACTCACTATCCAGGAGTTTTGCTCCAAGCAAAGCCCTCAAGGAAATGCATGTCCTTGCTTACCAACATAAAGCTACAGGGAGAGTTCCTAGCAGCATTTTTCTTACTTTGTGTTTATTATAAATATGGCAATTACTGCGCTTGTCATGTGAGTTTTCAATAAATGGGATAAGCATAATGGATGTGTTTATATTTAGAGACATTGCTTAAGACGTTGTGAAACAGTGTTTCACACCCAATGTGACTTAGATAAATAAAACAGATCTAGACGTGAACCTAAATATTAAACCTCAGCCTGCTGGAAATAATACCTTACGTGGCACTGTCACCTGTCAACCTTCCCACTGTGCTTGGTTAAAAAATCTATACCCCATTCAGCTCACGGTCTGCACAGCTCTTGGAACTAGGATTTTATTTCATCATTAGCTTGGGTATTACCGTGAGTTTTCCACTTAATAATTAGCTTCACTAATAATTTAATTGTCATCTTAAATTACTGTTAACTGAACCTGAAATCCACTTCATTAACTTTAAAAATATAAGGCCACTGCTAAATTCAATTTAAAATGTCAGCAGCTAAAATAACAAAGAAGAAAGATATTCACTCTGTGGTTTTCAAGCCTCCTTCTCCATGGAAGAGTATTTTAAAGGCAGAAATAACTCCATATGGTCCGTGGCCTAAAACAATGATTTAGAGAACATCTTGTTTTTAAAGACATTTTTAATCAAATCACAAATTGAGTACCAAGGAAATAAACCCATGAGCATGGAGAAATTATTTCTCAATGGTTGAAACATTATGAAATGCAAAGACATTCCTTATTAAGTTAAAATGTCAAGTACATAACAAAGCTAGCTTTACAAATTTACATTTAATAAAAAATAATCAAAGTTACTTGGAGATGACAACTTATCAAAATAAACTCATGGTGCAGGCTATTCTAGTTTTATTTAAGACTTTGAAAATTAATTTAAATGAAGATTTTCCAAAAGACCCAGAAATTCTGCTCCTCAAAAAGAATCTCTACCCATGAGAAATGAAAACACATGTCCACACGAAGAGGTACATGGCAATGTCTTAAGCAGCTTTATTTATAACAAGCAAAAGTGGAAATAACCCATTTACTGTCAACTGATGGGAAACAAACGAAACACAGTATCCTCATGCAGGGGAATGCTACTCAACAATCAAAAGCAAAGAGGTGCTGATGCTCACCAAAGCACGGATGGGCCTCAAAAGCGACACTAAGTGAGAGATGCTGCACACGAAGGTTATGTACTCTGTGACTCCAGTCGTGTGAAATGTCAGGAAAAAAAAAAAAAATATATATATATATATATAGGCACAGAGTAAATGCATGGCTCTCTCGGAAGGATGGTGAGAAAGACGAGTGAGTCTCATGGGCACGACGTCTGTGTGACGGAAAGTTCTGAGATGAGATGGTGACAGCAGCTGCGCTGCCCAGCAGGCAGACTAAAAAGCAGGGAATCGCTCGCTGGACCTGCGTAAAAGACGCAGCGTGCAAAGTATGCCTCAGGAAATCTGTTTTTAAACACAGACTGCAGTCTGAAAACGAGCCGGGGTGTTAGGAATTGGTTGCTGCTGAACATCAGTGTGTGAGATGCCTTTCTGTCTTCTCAAAAGTTCTGTTACTACAGATGACCAAACATCACAAGAAAAGAAGCTCAACATCACTAATTACCAGAGATATGCAAACGAACACTGGAGCGAGGCATCACCTCACACTGGTCATAACGGCCGCCATCAAAAAGGTCACACACAGTAAACGCCGGAGGAAGTGTGGAGAGAGAGGAGCCTCCCACACTCTCGGTGGGAATGCAGACTGTACAGCCACTGTGCAGAACAGGCTGACGTTTCCTCAGAAAACTAAAACTGAAACTACCACATGAGCCAGCAAATCCACTCCTGAGCATACATCCAGAGAAAAACCGTAATCTGAAAGGAAGCAGGCACCCCAGTGCTCACAGCAGCGCCATTTACAACACCCAGACAACAACCTAAATGCCCACTAACAGAGAAACGGAGAAAGAAGACGTGGCACATACATACGACGGAACACTACTCAGCTGTGAAGAAGGATGAAACCAGCCACTTGGAGCAACGTGGATGGACCCAGAGATGACCGTACTAAGTGAAGCAAGTCAGACACAGAAGGACAGGTATCACATGACGTCACTCACACATGGCATCCAATTTAAAAATGATACTTATCCACAATGGACTTATCTACAAAGCAGAAACAGACTTCAGTTCAGTTCAGTTCAGTCGCTCAGTCGTGTCTGACTCTTTGCGACCCCATGAATCGCAGCACACCAGGCCTCCCTGTCCATCATCAACTCCCAGAGTTCACTCAAACTCATGTCCCTCGAGGCGGTGATGCCATCCAGCCATCTCATCCTCTGTCGTCTCTTTCTCCTCCTGGCCCCAATCCCTCCCAGCATCAGAGTCTTTTCCAATGAGTCAGCTCTTCGCATGAAGTGGCCAAAGTACTGGAGTTTCAGCTTTAGCGTCAGTCCTTCCAAAGAACACCCAGGAACGATCTCCTTTAGAATGGACTGGTTGGATCTCTTTGCAGTCCAAGGGACTCTCAGGAGTCTTCTCCAACACCACAGTTCAAAAGCATCAATTCTTCAGCACTCGGCTTTCTTCACAGTCCAACTTTCACATCCATACATGACCACTGGAAAAACCATAGCCTTGACTAGACGGACCTTTGTTGGTTGGCAAAGTAATGTCTCTGCTTTTCAATATGCTGTCTAGATTGGTCATAACCCACCTTCCAAGGAGTAAGCGTCCTTTAATTTCATGGCTGCAATCACCATCTGCAGTGATTTTGGAGCCCAAAAAAATAAAGTCTGACACTGTTTCCACTGTTTCCCCATCTATTTCCCATGAAGTGATGGGACCAGATGCCATGGTCTTCGTTTTCTGAATGTTGAGCTTTAAGCCAACTTTTTCACTCTCCTCTTTCACTTTCATCAAGAGGCTCTTTAGCTCCTCTTCGCTTTCATCAAAAACAAACTTTTGGTTACTGAAAGGGAAACATGATGGGTAAGGATAAATCAGGAGCTTGGGATGAACATACACACACTATTATATATAAAATAGATAACCAACAAGGACCTAGTGTATAGCACAGGGATAACCTACATAAGAAAAGAATATAAAAAAGAATGAATATATGTATACATATAACTGAATCACTTTGCTATACACCTTAAACTAACTCATTATAAATCAACCGTATTTCAGTAAATTATTTACAGTTATAATGTGCATCATCTGCAATTTTCATAAAGCTCACTATGCAAAGAATGACACAACATAATAAAAATGCAAAGATATTCCATTAGCTGACAGAACTAAGAATCAAACAGATTCAAGGAGGTATTTCTAAATTAATACAACGTTAAAAAAAATACATCTAGGAGAAACAGAATTAACAGAATTGTTCATGATAATTGCTTTTTCATTACCTCCTTCTTCACCGTCACAAGTCCTTTCTCCAGCCAGTATCCAGAGCAAATTATGTTTAAACCTAAATCAAATCACATCATTGCCCTGTTAAAAAACCTCCAGCAATCAGAACAATCTCTTCCTCACTCCATACCCCAGTCTGTAAGGCTGGCTAGGTCGTCATCTTTGCCTAATCTCTGGATTCAATTCATACCATGTTGCTCATGCCTAGATAAACACCATCCACACTGGGCTTCTTCACTGCCCGAAAAGCGCCACGTTTTTTTGAGCCTTGGGATATTTGCAGTGGCTATGAAGGCAGCAAACCATAGAGGTTAAGCATACAGACTCTAGTCCCATGCTGCCTGGCTCTCTATTTAAATATTAACAGTGTGACTTTGAGTGAGTTATTAAATTTCTTCATCTGTATAATGGGGATAATAGCTGCACATAATCACAGGGTTTTTAGAGGATTCAATGAAGTAATGTTTGGAAAGTGCTTGGAAGAGCTTTCACATAAAATCTTTTTTTCAAAAGTATGCATGAAATGATCTTTCTTCCACTAATCTTTCTAGAAAAGGCCTCTTATTCAAAACTCAGTTCAAATGTCTTCAAGTCATTGCCATCCCCATTTATTCAACACTTACATATGAAATGCTGGCTTTCTGCCAGGTGCATCTGGGGGCACCAGGAAGAAAACAAAGATTTCTGCCTCTGCGGAGGTCACTTTCTCAGGGGACAAGACAGGTGATAAAGGGTAAGTGCAGCAAGTACAGCGTCTCGGAAGCAACAGCTTGCTGGAAGCTGTGCAAGGAAGAAGCCAGGACAGGGTACGAGAGACGGGCAGCTCGGGTGTCCACGTCAGGAGGGGGACAAGCATCCTTCTGCGGGTGCTCAGGGACACGGAGAGGTGACACGGGCAAAGAGTTGGAGGAGAGGAAGGCAAGCGGAGCGTGTGTGTAGGAAGTGCGGCAACAGCCAGAACAGGAGCCCTGAGGCTGGACGGTGCCTGGCGGGTCTGAGGACCAGCTGGGGCCCACGGGCATGGAGGAGGGGCGAGGAGGACCATGCCAGAGAGGGGTGCTTGGCAGGGGTGAGCACGAGGGGGCTCTGGGGCCACGTGAGCCCCTGCCTTCTTCTCTCAGTGGCAGACGGATGCTAAAAGGGCTCCCACCAACCCTGACCCCTGACCCCTGAAACAATGAGATGCAGATGGCTCTGGTCCAAGCTGCTATTGTGTAGTCATTTGTTACCTAGCAACAGAAAAGGAAGAGTGGGCCATTGGAGGGTTTGGAGCAGAGGAACTGGGTGATCTGGCTTGCGGTTTAGAAACATTACTCTGGTGGTTGCCAGGAGAATAGACTAAAAGAGGCCAGATTAGAAAATCACTGCAGTAATCCAGGCAAGACATGATGGAGACTCGGGCTAGGGTGTGAGGTCAGGAGCAGTCGTATTTACTCCTCATACACCTTCTCGGAGAAGGCAATAGCACCCCTCTCCAGTACCCTTGCCTGGAAAATCCCATGGGTGGAGGAGCCTGGTAAGCTGTGGTCCATGAGGTCGCTAAGAGTCGGACACGACTGAGCGACTTCCCTTTCACTTTTCACTTTCATGCATTGGAGAAGGAAATGGCAACCCAGTCGAGTGTTCTTGCCTGGAGAATCCCAGGGACAGGGGAGCCTGGTAGGAGGCCGTCTATAGGGTTGCACAGAGTCGGACATGACTGAAGCAACTTAGCAGCAGCAGCAGCATACACCTTCTATTCAAGTTTTTCGTTTTTTTTTTTTTTACTTTTTTGCTATAACCTTTTGCTTTCCCCAGCCCACTCCTAAAAGAAAGAGTCCTATGACAAGTACCTGCCCATCTTGAGCATCATTTTAACCACTGCATCTAAAGCACAGAGTGGGGACTGACTGAATGTTTGTGGAATGAGTCAATGCAGGAATGAATGAGCGAGGAGATGAAGCAACTGATTATGAGTTCAAACCCACATTCAATCCTTTGTGCAGCATATGTATGATTTTAATATATCATAAACTAGACATTTCAGATTAATGAAAGGATTTTAAAAGTTGTTGCTTGGATAGATAACAATTTACAATTAAAGTTAACTATATACTTAGTTTATCAGATCAGATCAGATCAGTGGCTCAGTCGTGTCCGACTCTTTTCGACCCCATGAATCACAGCAGCCAGGCCTCCCTGTCCATCACCAACTCCCGGAGTTCACTCACACTCACGTCCATCGAGTCAGTGATGCCATCCAGCCATCTCATCCTCTGTCATCCCCTTCACCTCCTGCCCCCAATCCCTCCCAGCATCACAGTCTTTTCCAATGAGTCAACTCTTCCCATGAGATGGCCAAAGTACTGGAGTTTCAGCTTTAGCATCATTCCTTCCAAAGATCACCCAGGGCTGATCTCCTTCAGAATGGACTGGTTGGATCTCCTTGCAATCCAAGGGACTCTCAAGAGTCTTCTCCAACACCACAGTTCAAAAGCAAAAAAAAAAAAAGCATCAATTCTTCGGCACTCAGCCTTCTTCACAGTCCAACTCTCACATCCATACATGACCACAGGAAAAACCATAGCCTTGACTAGACGGACCTTTGTTGACAAAGTAATGTCTCTGCTTTTCAATATGCTCTCTAGGTTGGTCATAACTTTCCTTCCAAGGAGTAAGAGTATTGTATGCTAAAATAACAAGGATTTTTAAAGGTTTAACATTATTTTGAAAATCCTAAAAGAACAAAAAGAAAACAACTTGATTATTTCAGTGTGGAAAAGGGTTCTCCAAAGGAAGAAACTAAAAAAAAAAAAAAAAAAAAGATTGATTTAAGAAAATTATTAACTTCTGCACAGCAAAATCTTTATAAACAAAATTTAAAACCCAGCAACAAATTCAAACAAACCTACCAAAAAAAAAAAAAAATCATTATGTATGCAATAGTGGGTAATGTCCTTCATAGATAAGTGATGCTTACAAATATATAAAGAAAAAAATTCCTCTATAGAAAAAAATGGCATGAGTATAGGAATAAAAATTTATAATCAAGACATTAATGTTCAATAAGCATAAGAAACATTCAACCTTACTATCAATCACACATAGCAAGTTAAAGCACAATAAAACAACACTTTTCAGCTTATCAAAAAGGTACTGATTTCCTTTACTACTAATACGTTGGCCAAGGCACTGGTTAGTGAGCAAGCCCTTCAGTCTGCTCACATGAGTAGGAGTTGATACACTACCTCAAGAAGTGAGTATCAGCACGCCACAAGTATCTTCAACATGCCATAGCACTGACTTCCCAATCCTACTTACTATAAACGAAGTGTCCAAGATGCTTTGTATCAACACAATAGAATATGACACACACAAAAATATAATCATTATAGGAGAGAGACTCACTGCACTGAAAGAGGTTCTCAGTGTACTGTATTGTTAGAGGAAGAAAAAAGTTATAAGGCGTATTACACAGAATATTCCCATTTAAAAAAATTACATAGACAATTTTCATTGTGGGGGTGGTTGCATGAATATATTCATGTGATTAAATTGACAGAACTTTACACATGAGTTTTACCAATGTCAATTCCCTGGATTTGGGGATTAGACTATAGTTACTCTTGCCTGGAAAATCCCATGGACGGAGGAGCCTGGAAGGCTGTAGTCCATGGGGTCGCTGAGGGTCGGACACGACTGAGCACTTCACTTTCACTTTTCACTTTCATGCATTGGAGAAGGAAATGGCAACCCACTCCAGTGTTCTTGCCTGGAGAATCCCAGGGACGGGGGAGCCTGGTGGGCTGCCGTCTATGGGGTCGCTCAGAGTCGGACACGACTGAAGCGACTTAGCAGCATACAAGATGTGACCAGTGGGTGTAACTGGGTAAAGGTATGCAGGACAGTTCTGTACTCTTTTGTTAACTTCTTGTGACTCTACAATTATCTCAAAATGGAAACGTTTCCCCCATACATACAGTCTTTAGAATACATGGAAACAGAACAAACTGCTAACAGTGGTTTCCACCAATTTATAAAATTTGGGTGATATTGATTTTTGTCCCACTTACAAACTTTTTACCAATGAGCAAGAATTTTTCTCAAAATCAAAAAATATCATTATACTGCTTCAAATAGCAAAACCCTAAAGATGTTCCAAGAATTAAAACCTCCTTTTGAGTGTGTGTGTATGTGTTCGAGTGTATATAAACATGTGTATACACATGAGAAAAGGGACAGATGGAAGATCAGTAGATACATAGACAGGGCCATTCACAAAGCTTAGTAGACAGTGGGAAGGAGCATCACAAGCACGTTTCTGACCATGTGAGGAGGATGAATATTTGAGCAACAGAGAGAGTTTTCATATTAGCAGTTAGCGAGCATGTTGTTAAATAAATTTGGTAGGGTCCTCCCTGATGGCTCAGTGGTAAAGAATCCAACCGCTAATGCAGGAGACACGGATTCGATTCTGGTCCAGGAAGACCCCACATGTGGTGGAGCGACTAAGCCCATGTGCCACAACTATTGAGCCTGTGCTCCAGAGCCCAGGGGCCACGACTACTGAAGCCAGAGATCCAACCAGTCCATCCTAAAGGAGATCAGTCCTGAGTGTTCACTGGAAGGACTGAAGCTGAAGCTGAAACTCCAATACTTTGGCCACCTGATGTGAAGAGCTGACTCACTGGAAAAGACCCTGATGCTGGGAGGGATTGGGGGCAGGAGGAGAAGGGGACGACAGAAGATGAGATGGCTGGATGGCATCACTGACTCAATGGACATGAGTATGAGTAAACTCCGGGAGTTGGTGATGGACAGGGAGGCCAGGCGTGCTGCATTCCCTGGGGTCGCAGAGTCAGACACGACTGAGCGACTGAACTGAACTGAGCTCTTGAGTGTGTACTCAACAACAGAAGAGGACACCACAGTGAGAAGTATGCACCGTAACTAGAGAGTGGGCCCCACTGCCCACACTAGAGAAAAGCCAGCACAGCAAAAAAGACCCAGCACAGCCAAAGACACATAATTTTTTTTTAATTTTAAGAATAAAGTCAGTAAATAATCAGTCCTTTCAGTTCAGTTCAATTCAGTCGCTCAGTCACGTCCAACTCTTTTCGACCCCATGAATTGCAGCATGCCAGGCCCCCCTGTCCAGCACCAACTCCCGAAGTTCACCCAGACTCACGTCCATTGAGTCAGTGATGCCATCCAGCCATCTCATCCTCGGTCGTCCCCTTCTCCTCTTGCCCCCAATCCCTCCCAGCATCAGAGTCTTTTCCAATGAGTCAACTCTTCCCATGAGGTGGCCAAGTACTGGAGTTTCAGCTTTAGCATCATTCCTTCCAAAGAAATCCCAGGGCTGATCTCCTTCAGAATGGACTGGTTGGATCTCCTTGCAGTCCAAGGGACTCTCAAGAGTCTTCTCCAACACCACAGTTCAAAAGCATCAATTCTTCGGCGCTCAGCTTTCCTCACAGTCCAACTCTCACATCCATACATGACCACTGGAAAAACCATAGCCTTGACTAGACAGACCTTTGTTGGCAAAGTA
This sequence comes from Bos indicus x Bos taurus, assembly GCF_003369695.1. Taxonomy (NCBI): domain Eukaryota; kingdom Metazoa; phylum Chordata; class Mammalia; order Artiodactyla; family Bovidae; genus Bos; species Bos indicus x Bos taurus. The sequence continues at coordinate 42,323,505 of NC_040102.1, read as the reverse complement.
ATGTCTCTGCTTTTTAATATGCTGTCTAGGTTGGTCATAACCCACCTTCCAAGGAGTAAGCATCTTTTAATTTCATGGCTGCAATCACCATCTGCAGTGATTTTGGAGCTCAAAAAAAATAAAGTCTGACACTGTTTCCACTGTTTACTCATCTATTTCCCATGAAGTGATGGGACCAGATGCCATGATCTTCGTTTTCTAAATGTTGAGTTTTAAGCCAACTTTTTCACTCTCCACTTTCACTTTCATCAAGAGGCCTCTGAGTTCCTCTTCACTTTCTGCCATAAGGGTGGTGTCATCTGCATGTCTGAGGTTATTGATATTTCTCCCGGAAATCTTGATTCCAGCTTGTGCTTCTTCCAGCCTAGTATTTCTCATGATGTACTCTGCATAGAAGTTAAATAAGGAGGGTGACAATATACAGCCTTGATGTACTCCTTTTCCTATTTGGAACCAGTCTGTTGTTCCATGCCCAGTTCTAACTGTTGCTTCCTGACCTGCATATAGGTTTCTCAAGAGGCAGGTCAGGTGGTCTGGTATTCCCATCTCTTTCAGAATTTTCCACAGTTTATTGTGATCCACACAGTCAAAGGCTTTGGCATAGTCAATAAAGCAGAAATAGATGTTTTTCTGGAACTCTCTTGCTTTTTCGATGATCCAGCAGATGTTGGTAATTTGATCTCTGGTTCCTCTGACTTTTCTAAATGCAACTTGAACATCAGGTAGTTCAGGGTTCACGTATTGCTGAAGCCTGGCTTGGAGAATTTTGAGCATGACTTTACTAGCATGTGAGATGAGTACAATTGTGTGGTAGTTTGAGCATTCTTTGGCATTGCCTTTCTTTGGGATTGGAATGAAAACTGACCTTTTCCAGTCCTGTGGCCACTGCTGAGTTTTCCAGATTTGCTGGCATATTGAATGCAGCACTTTCACAGAATCATCTTTCAGGATTTGAAATAGCTCAACTGGAATTCCATCACCTCCACTAGCTTTGTTCATAGTGATGCTTCCTAAGGCCCACTTGACTTCACATTCCAGGATGTGATTATCTTGGTCATGAAGATCTTTTTTGTACAGTTCTGTGTATTCTTGCCACCTCTTATTAATATCTTCTGCTTCTGTTAGGTCCAAACCATTTCTGTCCTTTATCGAGCCCATCTTTGCATGAAATGTTCCCTTGGTATCTCTAATTTTCTTGAAGAGATCTCTAGTTTTTCCCATTCTGCTGTTCTCCTCTATTTCTTTGCATTGATCGCTGAGGAAGGCTTTCTTATCTCTCCTTGCTAATCAGTCCTTTACATCTATATAATTTTCCCTTTATGTTATATTGTGGTCAACTACAAATACAGGTGTTAACACCAACAAAGGTCAGTGACAAATGTCGTGAAATGGTCATGCTTCTTCTCCTCTCTCCCCATCAGCACAGTGTCCTTGACCACTTTGCTTTTCCTTGATAGTTCTCCCAAACACAAGGATTGTGTTGAAACGGTCTGCAGTGGGGAAAAGCACAATTTGCATCTGGTATCTCCTCGCTGTCATCTGTGGTCATGGGCAAGTCTCTCCCTCTCTGAACCTCCGCCACCTCCTCTGTAAGATGGAAACGCTAACACCTGCTTATGAAGGCACCCGAGCGTGAACTGAGAAGATGTGTGCAAAGGGGTCCAGGAGATGCTCAGCAGCAGTTGTAGCTTCTTTTTTTCCTATTTCTTTAACTGCCCATTTCTTTACTTTTTAGTGTCAACTCTTTGAAGGCCTTATTTTCTGATGAAACACATTGATTAAAAAAAGACTAGGGCACTAATTTCCTCAGCAAGCTCCCATTTTGAGTTAAGCATCACTAGGGCCTCACCTTTAGGAGGATGCAGGTTGGGGGCCGGGGGAGGAGGAGGGATTTCTATTTTTTGCCACCACTAAGAGCACAGCGCTACAGGGAAGACAACCTCTCCCGTGAAGAACAGTTCCGGGAGCTCAGTTTTACTGCACCAGCCAAGGGTAACTGTCTCTAGAAGACCTCCTCAGAACTTTAAAGAAAGCTAAGACAAATTCCGTTGTCAAGGCGCTATCTCTTCTCCAAGTCATTTTTACTGCTGGAGGATGCCCTTAAGCAGTGGTTCTGGTAGAAGATGACTTTTCAAAATGGCATATTTCCTCTCATACCCCCAAGAATTCATCTTCTATTTCAAAAGGCCTGATGTCAAGCTGTAGTATCAGTCAGGCTAACACAGGGTCTCAGACAGCAGTTTCGAGGCGGGGGGTGGGAGGTGAAAGGCGACTTGCCTTGCAACACAGCACAGCCTCACCTCGGAGGACCCTTCACGTGCTGGGCTCACCCTTGCTGCCTTTCCACGTTGCCACAGACTGAGCACTGCCCACTGAGGTCGTCCAGCCCCAGTTCCAGCTGACTTTCAAAACCTCCTCAAGGGAGCCCGCAGGGTGGTCCTGCCCACCACTTACATAATTAAGGGCAATGCGTGTGCCCCGTCAACTGCCACAGGGGAGAAAAGAAGTCAGCCTGTCTCGAATCTGACTCCCAGCGTAGCCAGCCAAGGGGTCTTTGGTCTGTTGGTCTCATGACATAATGGCCCCTCTGGCTTGATCTGCACGAGTCTTTCCTGTTTGTATCAGTTGTTCATCTTTTCCATTTTGACATTTCCCGAACATCTATTTCCTCTCAATTCTAAGTGAATGGGGTAAATTCTGCAGGGTTGAGCAGACAGGACTAAATTTTTAAATGTGCACATATTTATGCAGAAATCTCTAGTGTTTCATCGTTGTGGGCGTTTGTTTTCCATGTTCTGAGTCTGGTTGGTCCATCTTATTACCCCCACCCTGGGAGCTGCCAATGTTTCCAGTAAACTCCTTTTCTGGGAAATTTAGCCAGTGTCAATTTCTGCTGTTTGCAATGAAAACCTTGAGTGATATAACCTTCAAGACTGCATGATATACTCTTACAATCTAAGAGAACAGCAGTAGAAATATCTGGAGAACTTTAGGTAATGTGAGTACTAAGGAAAAGAATAGTGCCAGCTGTTCAGTCGTGTCCCACTCTTTGTAGCCCCATGGACTGTAGCTCACCAGGCTCCTCTGTCATGGGATTCTCCAGGCAAGAACACCAGAGTGGGTTGCCATGCCCTCCTCCAGGAGATCTTCCTGAACCAGGGATTGGACCCAGTTCTGCTGCATTGCGGGCAGGTTCTTTACCATCTGAGCCAAAAAAAAAAAAAAAATGTATACTTGAAAGAAAAATGTTAATGAAATATGTTTTGGGGGAAGCAAGTTACAAAACGGTATCTGCAGTATGATCCCATTTTTGCAAAAGAAAAAATATGTGTATATTTGCATATCAAAAATGCTAACCAGATACATGCCGAATTGTTAATAGGGTGATCTTTGTGGGAAGAATGTGCCTCTGATACTTACTTAATTCTTTCACATCTCTATGCTTAACTATATTTTCTACAATGAATATGTATTCTTTTTGCAATATAAACATGATCAATGTTATTTTAAGAAATGCATGCTTCAGGAGGAGCTTACAGAATAATTAGAGGTTAGTCACTGATTGAAAACTACATGGGCAACTCATGAAACGTTATTCCAAAGACCTGCCTTTGTAAAGACTCTTGAATCTTAATGATACCACTGGAATCTCTCACCTACTGTTACCCAATCCTCACAAACTAAACAGGTACAAATAGGTCCTGTTGTTAATCATGACTCATTAAGATGAATCGGGCATATGATCAGGGCACGCTGCTGAAAGGTTGTAGTTAAACATACTATCAATCTCCATACACAAGCATCCACGCTATTTTGAGAATCTATCTTTTTTTAATGACTTACATCGGCTTGGTAACTGAGCCGCTGTTTCTCTTCCTATCAGTTAAAACAATGCATTCTAACTGCTGGCACATAAGATACAGAAAAAAATGAATAAGGGAGCTTAACAAAGTATTCATGAATTTAGCTAGATGACAATTTCAAAATAAAAATAGGAATTTTTCAGAAACCTTCAAAGCTCACTAGTTAAATTCAAACGTATCCATATTTTAAAGGATTGCACCAGGACTTCCCTGGTGGTCCACTGGTTAAGACCTCATCTTCCAATGCAGGGGTTGTGAGTTTGACCCCTGGTCAGGGAACTATTATCCCACATGCCTTGTAGACAAAAAAAAAAAACAACATAAAACAGAAGCATATTCTAACAAATCCAATAAAGACTTTTTAAAAAATGGTCCACATCAAAAAGTTTTTTAAAAATAAATTAAAACATAGAAAACTGAACTATTACAAGGCATGATCATTTACCTCTCAATTCCTGTCCTGCTAAATTCTTAGAAGCCTGAGTCCAAGTTTTCTTTTTCATTAATTATTTGGCTTTGTGTCTGGTTTTGCTTAAAAGGTTTGAGGGAAATTTTTAAGTGCTCTTAGAATGTATTCATTCTCCTTTAAAAGTAGTTTGGAATCAAGTATCCATAATAATACAGTCTGTCAAACGCTCATGGGTCAGTAGAAATTCTGCATCTCTTGGCACTACCATTTCCTAGGGTTTGGTTTAGTCTCTTTTCTTTACATCATTGGTTCTCAAACTGCTTCATCTCAGGACCTCTGTATACTGTAGTAATTATCCAGGACCCCCAAAAGACTTTTGCTCATGTGGGTAAATATTTCTCAAAATTTACTGTATTTGAAATTAAAATAGAAAATTTGAAATATTGACTTATTCATTTATAAATTAAAAATAATAAGTTCATTCTGATACCATAAGTAGCATATTTAATGAAAAATGACTCTATTTTCCAAAACAAAATAAGCAGCGAGAGAATAGCATTGTTTTATCTTTTTGCAAATCTCTTCAATGCTTGGCTTAATCTATAACAACTGGATTATGCCATCTGCTTCTGCATTCACTCTGTTGAAATACCACACATCATTTAGTCTCTAGAAAACTCCACTGCATACTCATGAGAAAATGAGAGTGAAGGGCAAATGACATCTTAGTATAACTATGAAAATAGTTTTGACTTCATGGGAACTCTGAAAAGATCTCAGGGAGACCACTCCTCTGGGCTCCCCAAGTCACCAGAGACAGAAATGAGTTGATGTCATTTCATGGTTGTACCAGAGCTAACTCCCATATCTCACTCACGGCACTGAATGCTTTCTGGGTCAAGAGTTTCTCTCCTGGCGACAGCTGTTCATCTTCGAAGCCACAACAGCGGATAGAGGTCTCCTTGGAACTTGCATGAAGATGCAAAGAGAGGAACTCCCCTGGTGGGTCACCGGTGAGGACTATGTGCTTCCACTACAGGGAGCACAATTGAAGCCATGGCTGGGGAACAAAGATCCTGCATGCAGGCACTGCAGCCAAAAAATAAACAAATAAAAATAACAATAATGATGATTTTTAAAAAGCTGCAAGGAGATTTGCCCCACCTCCCCAATTTTCAGCTTTGACCAGAAGGAGAGCTACAAGTGTAGTGGACCCTATTTGGGACAATTCCCAACTCTAACCTTCTATCTCAGAAAAAGGCTAAAGTAATGTTTGTCCCTAAATAATTGAAGGATCCCAGAAGTTCTATGGGACGGAACACCTTCCATTCCCATCATGTGTGCTGTGCTTAGTCGCTCAGTCGTGTCCAATTCTTTGCACCCCATGGACTACAGCTCCCCAGGCTCCTCTGTCGATGGGATTCCCCAGGAAAGAATGCTGGAGTGGGCTGCCCTGCTAAGAGATAGTCACTTGTGATTCTTCGGTGAATTTTTCCTATGTGTGCACATATGAAAAAAAATAGAATCAAACTATGTGTTGCCTATTTTGTTCACCTAAAACGTCTCATGGGCTTCCCTGATAGCTCAGTTGATAAAGAATCTGCCTGCAATGCAGGAGACCTCGTTTCAATTCCTGGGTCGGGAAGATCCACTGGAGAAGGGATAGGCTTCAGTTATTTCTGCTTTACTGACTACTCCAAAGCCTTTGACTGTGTGGACCACAACAAACTGTGGAAAATTCTTAAAGAGATGGAATTACCAGACCACCTGACCTGCCTCCTGAGAAATCTACATCCAGGTCAAGAAGCAACAGTTAGAACTGGACACAGAACAGCAGACTGGTTCCATATTAGGAAAGGAGTACATCAAGGCTGCATATTGTCACCCTGCGTATTTAACTTATATGCAGAGTACATCATGAGAAACGCTGGGCTGCATGAAGCACAAGCTGGAATCAAGATTGCCGGGAGAAATATCAATAACCTCAGATATGCAGATGACACCACCCTTATGGCAGAAAGTGAAGAACTAAACAGCCTCTTGAAAGTGAAAAAGGAGAGTGAAAAAGTTGGCTTAAAACACAACATTCAGAAAACTAAGATCATGGCATCCGGTCCCATTACTTCATGGCAAATAGATTGGGAAACAATGGAAACAGTTACAGACTTTACATTTTTGGGCGCCAAATTCACTGCAGATGGTGACTGCAGCCGTGAGATTTAAAGACGCTTACTCTTTGGAAGAAAAGTTATGACCAATATGGACAGCATATTCAAAAGCAGAGACATTACTTTGTGAACAAAGTCCATCTAGTCAAAGCTATGGTTTTCCCAGTAGTCATGTATGGATGTGAGAATTGGACTACAAAGAAAGCTGAGTGCTGAAGAATTGATGCTTTTGAACTGTGGTGTTGGAGAAGACTCTTGAGAGTCCCTTGGACTGCAAGGAGATCCAACCATCCTAAAGGAAATCAGTCCTGAATATTCATTGGAAGGACTGATGCTGAAGCTGAAGCTCCAATACTTTGGCCACCTGATGCAAAGAACTGACTCATTGGAAAAGACCCTGATGCTGGGAAAGATTGAAGGCAAGGAGGAGAAGTGGATGACAGAGGATGAGATGGTTGGATGGCATCACCAACTCGATGGACATGAGTTTGAGCAAGCTCTGGGAGTTGGAGATAGACAGGGAAGCCTGGCGTGCTGCAGTCCATGGGATCACAAAGAGTCAGACATGACTGAGCAACTGAACTGAACTGACTGATAGCCTACAGTGCAGAAATTCTACTTCAAAGGATCTACCTTTCCGAAATAGTCAAAGTCAGGGTATGGATATGTTTGTGTGCACACACAAACATATATGAATATTTATCACAGCACTGTTTATTATAACTAAGATTTTATAGAAACCTAAATATCCATCAATAAGGAATGCATTAAATACATTATTTTACTCATAAAATGGAATTGAATACTGACATTAAAATTGATCATTTAAGCTTATGTTCCTTTTTTAATTTCAGTTTTATTGAAGTATAGTTGACAAATAGCTGGCTTATATTTCTTAATAAGGAAAGATGGTCATAATAAACCATTAAGTGACAAAATTAATAGAGAGAATAATGAGCACATATGTACAAAAAACAAATCAAAGGGATATATACCAAGAAGAAAGCAGTAAAATTATGGCTGACTTTTATTATTTTTATTTCTGGTTGTGTGTGTTTTCTAGGTTATCAATTTAAATTGTTTTCAAAGTTAAATTGCTTTCTAAGTCATCAACTGAAATTGTTTAGTTGTCTTTCAGTCGCTCAGACATCACTAGACTTTTTAAACAAAAAAAAAAAAAGAAAGAAAAATTTGAACATGAACCTATCTCTAATATCAGATATTTTTGGCTCTTCTAAACTTAATTTCTTAGTGATTTCGAAAGAAAAATGTGTATCTTTTATTAACCAAAAAAGAAAGAAAAATGAGACAGAGGACTACATCAGGGTAAACGAAGCCCTCTGTAACAAAAAGTCTGGGGAAGGGGGAGCTATAAATATTTACAAGCAAATTGTGTTTGGTGATGAAAGGAGATGCTTCTAACGATAGAAAAAGATGCATTACAGAGTTGTTGCAGCCTCAGAAGTGACAGGATCCCCAGTCACCAAGCTCATCTTCTCCTACCTTCTGAAACACAGTGTCTACTTCACAGCATGAACCCTATTATAAACTGCAGTCCTGATCTTACATTAATATCAAAATAAGGCTAAAAAAACTTGTGTCAAGTAGCACACAGCACCCAGTACTATTTATGTGTTATAGATAAACTGAAGCTTCTTTAAAATCCTTTAATAACAATTGGACTAACAGGTTGTTCTTAGGTATTAGGGAAAGGTAATTTATTCATAGAGATAATCAGAAAATCAGCCCATGAAATAAAATTATGTCCCATTCTGGAAACTGTATTAAAAACACAGTTTCTGGCTTCAAGTTAAAAGTGATTAAGTTGACCAAATACATTTCTCTCTCCATCCTCCTAATAACTCACTAATGATAGTGATGGAAAACATATACATCTACCATCAGAAAAAGAACAGGAGGAAATCTACTGGCTGACAGTTGATTTCAAGAAAACCCTGAGAGATGGGAGGAGGAATCCCGCAACGTGTACACAGAGGCAGATGTGAACATAAGGCCCAAAGATGCCTGCCTTCCTGCAGAGCCTCCAGGGCCCTGAATTAGAGACTAAGTTACATCAGAAAGCGGGAGTAAGACGCACCACTGAACATGGGGAGACAAGTGGGAAGTCCGCATGGTGCCCGTCGTACAAGACCGACTCCAGCAATACTTACCTCCTGGTGTTCGCTTAGTCTCCTGCCACGTTAAACAGAGAACGGCTCTTTAGGGACCAGTAGAATACAGCAGCCCGGAGAAGGCAGTGGCACCCCACTCCAGTACTCTTGCCTGGAAAATCCATGGACGGAGGAGCCTGGTAGGCTGTAGTCCATGGGGTCCCTGAGAGTCAGACACGACTGAGTGACTTCACTTTCACTTTTTACTTTCATACATTGGAGAAGGAAGTGGCAACCCACTCCAGCGTTCTTGCCTGGAGAATCCCAGGGACAGGGAAGCCTGGTGGGCTGCTGTCTATGGGGTTGCACAGAGCTGGACACGACTGAGGCGACTTAGCAGCAACAGCAGCAGCAGCAGAATACAGCAGAAGTGCCAAGGGATGATGTCTGAGGCTCTGTCTTCAGAGGCTTTGCACACGCCCGCTCTGTTTACTGGACTGCTCACTGTGGAGAAGCCATGCTGTATGGATGCTCAAGCAGCTCTGTGGTCAGGCCGAGTGGTGAGACCGGCTCCAGCACCGACTCTCCAGCATACAATCGAGTCCCCGTGGATGCGCATCCTAAAACCCCAGTCAAGCCTTCAGATGACCATGGCCCCAACTTATAAGCAGTCCCAAACCCAAACCACCTGTCAGCTACCAAGTTTCTGACCCACAGAAACCCTCAGAGGTAACAAATGATTGCTCTAAGCCACTAAGGTTTGGGGACATGTGTTATTCAGCCATAGAGGCTAGAGCAGCCAATACATGATGTGACAAGTACCACAGCTTCACATGGGATTTTTCACACAGGGATCTGGTCTCCCAGGCAAGAAATTGAAAACGTCTGCTTTGGATAAGATAAAGAGCCTCAAACTGGGAGACTGGGATTGGCATAAACACTTACCTTAGAGGTCATCATAGAATACTGAGTAGAGTTCCCTGCTATAGAGAACACTTTATAAAAACAAATGACCAATAAGAACCTTCTGTATAACACAGGGAACTCTACTCAACACTCTATAATGACCAAATGGGAAAAGAATCTAAAAAAGCATGGATACATGTAAATGTATACCTGATTCACTTTTCTGTACACCTGAAGCCAACACAAAATCATAAATCAACTATATACCAATAAATTAAAAAAAAAAAAGCAGTGGGGAAAAACAGTGATGCTGAATACTTTGGAGAAAATATGAGTCACTAAAAGTGAAAATACATTAAAATTTTATTTAAAAAATACATATATATATAAAGCACCTCCACTTTTTCACATTTGGGGAGTTCCAGGGCAGGTCAGCTCCCACTACATCACTTGTTACCCAGAGACACCTATCAATAAGCTCCAACTTGGCAACAGAACTCCCAAGTAACTTTCAGGACCTCGTTTTAAAATGTAGAGACAATCGGGAATCATCAGGTATTTATAAAAAGTTTTCCATGTGAAAGAGAAAGACCAGTATGTACAAAGAGAATTTCATTTCAAAAAAATAAAAAATGGTGCTAGAAATAAAAGAGAACTTCAACACTTCCTAGTCAGTGGTATGAGAAAAAACTGACAAAATATTAAACCTATTTTTCAAAATAACAGGATCAGGATGATATAAAACAAGCAAGATTCCTTGAAATTTAAATATTTGCCCAAATTATAAGTTCAACAGAAAGAGAATTGAGAAAATTCCCCAAAGAGTAAGACTGAAAGATGAAAAACACGAGAGAAAAGAATTAGAGCATCGGTCCAGAAGGTCAAATATGTAGGATTTCGTTTTCCATTAAAAAAGGATGGATAAACGGGAAAGTCAGCCTTAGAAATGAATTTTTTTTAAAATTCCAGAACTGAAAAAATTGAAAGGATTCACTCGCTGAAAGAGTGGAGGAAAAGAGAAAGAGGAAAAGACCTAAATCAAGACACACTGAATTTAGAACTGTAGCAATATGTTTCTGATTCTAAAAGCTTCCTGAGGGAGGAGGAAAACCAGACTACAGACAAAGCAATGCCCTGTGGGCTGAATTGGATTTCCTCAAGAACAAGCAATGCTAGAGGCTAGACAGTGGAGCTGAGATAACCAATAGCCGTGCAGCTATGAACAGACTTTGGGGTCAGTTCACCTGGGCTTGAATTCCTTGTGTTTCTGCTCACTAACTACCTGAGCACATTGTATCTATTTTCATCTGCCTCCAGGCAGGTGTCAACGGCCAGAGGCTCTCAGATCCATGGTGAACAAAACAGAAAAAAACAACCGAGACTTCGGGGCATGGTCAGAGACCACGGGAGCAAGGAGTAAGGCCTCCTAGTCCTAGGAAGCCATGCTGACAGCAACCGGGATGAGGAATTGAGTTCTCAGTCTACCGGCTGAAGTAGAGTGCTGACCTCACGCCAAGGAAACCAAAGCGAGTCCTTTGGGACGACGACCAAGAAGGATGAGGGTGTTGGTAGGAGGTCTCCAGTCCCCTTTCCCAAGAAAGGACCATCAGAGCAGCCCAACAGCTTGAGTGGGACAGGACCAGTGAAGCAGGCTGGCTCTTAAGATTCGAGTTAGATTTGCAAGGCTGATCCATCCCCAGACCCAGGAGCCCACGACATCTAGCCTTGCTTCCTAGAAAGAAGAGTTTGGTTGTCCCTTGCAGAACAGGCCAGCCTAGCCAGGAGGGGTCATCACTCAGCCTTAACGGTTTCACGGAACTGTGTGAGTGTCCCCAGCCTAAACCCTGAGCACTTGGTCAGCACTCAATAAATAAAGGAGAGAATGATGCTGGATTTCATGAATGAACGGTGCTTTTCAGAGGCCCCTGAATCAAAACCTCAAGGCCTAGGATGGATATCCAGGCTCGGAGTTAGTTTATCGCCCAAATGGACCCCTCCTTGGAGGCACTCCGATCCCCTCTCCTGGTTTCTGCCCTCACAGTGAGGGTGCTCCCTCTCCCCGCTGCTTCTTACTGATCACCTCCAAGTCACAGCCTCTGACATCACACTGACATAAAAAAAAACCTGCCCCCGACAAGGGTAAAATGGTCAACCATCCGCTATTGTTGTTTTTTAAATTTAATCATTCTTTGTGTTTATTTTTTAACTGGAGGATAATTGCTTTACAATGCGGCGGTGGTCTCCATCCTACATCAACGCAAATCAGTCATAATGACATATGTGGCCCTCCCCTTCGCACCTCCCTCCCACCCCATCCCACTCCTCCAGATGATACAGAGTGAAGTCAAAAGGAGAAAAACAAATACTGGGTACTAACGCATGTATATGGAATCTAGAAAAATAGTACTGATGAGCCAGTTTACAGAGAAGAAATGGAGACACAGACGTGAAGAACCGCCTGGGGAACACCGCGGAGGAAGGCGAGGCCAGGACCCACTGAGAGGAGCCATCCGCTCTGATCCCGCTAATCAAGGGGCTATGCCGGCCCAGAGGTCTCCTGCCTGCTCCCCTCCAGCACGGGGATCTGTTCTCCCCGAGGAGAATCACACAAAACTCCAGCTTGCCTGGTTTTTCCTGGCTGCCTCTCCTCCCAGGCACCCCTTGTCTTCCCTGCTCTTTTGAGGACACGGTCTAAACCTACTACTCAGGAACTGTGGGGAGAAATGTGTTTACCAATACACAATGAAACTGAGTTTCAGAGAAGATGAACATGCTCCTGGTCACAGAGCTAATCGGTGTAGAAGATAAGATTAAAATAATGCTGTCTCAGACTTGGCAGTGTGTGCACTCCATCAAAGCCTCAAAGCTCTGGAATCTTCCGGGAGCAGCCTCTCTGATCTCCCCAGCGGCCTTCACACTGCAGGCAAGTACACATGACCCCCCACCCCCGGCAAACACCCCCAACCTCCACGTGTCTTTTTTCTGGATGGAGGAGACAGTCCAAAGCTCCCTCCCCTGTAAATCCGGGACCGCACTTTGCTTTCACCAAGGTCACAGCCAAACTCAAGTCTTAGCAACACTTGCATGGTTTGCTTTTTTTCCCTTTATCCAGAAAATACAATCTCTCAAAAAATGTGAAAAAAAATTGGAACAAATTCAAGGGACAAGTCTTCTGGAATGGGAAGAATTAATGTAATGATGATGCCCTATTTTTAAGTGAGGCTTTGCCAAGGTCATGTTCATATACTAATTGGAACTAGCTGTATTGATACTAATCATACTTGGCGGAGACTCGGATTTAATGGATAAGAATTATTTGAACTAGCAAGTCAAAGCATGAATCCAACCAGCTACAAAGCCCTGCTTACCAAGTCATTTCATTTGGGTTATGTAAGTACAATTATTGATGCTCTTTACAGTTTTTATGCTCCAACGTGAGCAGCCATCTCTTCCTATATTCTTATGTATACTATTCCTCATTTAGCAAAGTCCTATTTTTCCTTGATATGGTAGAGATAACCCTTAAAGTCCATCTTGAAATTATCACCAATTTTAAGATGATATTGGTCGTATCAAAAATAATGAAATTTTAATACAATATCAACATTATCTGTGGATTTTAAAAACAAACATAACATCTTGATTTTTAAGTGGTATCTCTCACCACCATGGGTCACTAATAGTCACACACCTGCTAAGAATTTTAAAAATGCCCCCAAATATTATTGCCATTTAATTCATCCCATTCTTCTTAATTATGTGATTGTGTGGAAAAATTGAAACCTATTTCGATAATCTTTTCTAAATAACGTTTTCTTTTGTATAGGTTTATTTATTTTCTGGTTATTTATTTTTGGCCGAGTGCTTTGCCGCTGTGCACGGGCTTTCTCTAGTTGGGTTGAGCGGGCTTTCTCCAGCTGTGGCGGGCTTCTCTTGCAGTGGCTTCTTCCATTGAGGAGCACAGTCTCTAGGGTACAGGGCCTTCAGTAGCTGCTGTGCACGGTCTCGACAGTTGCAACTCACAGGCTCTAGAGCCCGGACTCAGCAGTTGTGGTGCATGGGCTCAGCTCTCTGTGACATGGGGGATCTTCCTGGACCAGGCATTGAACTTGTGTCTCCTGCATCGGCAGATGGATTCTTTACCACTGAGCCATCAGGGAAGCCCAAGAAGCTTTTCTTTTCCCCTTATTTTATTTTCTAAAGTGGTTATGCTCAATGTTATATAAAATATTTTATTACTACCATTTGATTTTATCAGTTCTCCCTTCTAAAAGTGCGCAATAGGCGTAATACCAGCCACGGCCAAGAAAACCATGAAATTTATAGCCCACATGGGAGCGCTTCTCAGATCAAAAGGGGGTGCAGTTAATGAATACATCAGGCATAAGCCAACTCTGTCCTAGGCAAGCTGAGAAGTATAATCAGCCCAGCCCAGGGGTCCCTATCCAAACAAAGTGTCCTGAGTAAAATTTTCAAAGGATAAAGCTGAATACACAGAGATTCTCATTGGTACAGAATTACATATTAATGAAAATCAAGAAGCAATCTAATATGGGTAAAATTAAGGTAAGGGAATGTGAGCTTAATTCTAAATATAATCTGGTATTATATAACCATAAAAACTAATGGTCTTGAAGATGATATGACAGCATAAAATGGCACGAAAAATACCTATCATATATTCTTGAGTAAAAAGCGAGCACAGCTTCCAATCAACCCTGGACGCAGAGCTATGTAAAATTTCATGCAGAATCATCCAAGGATAAAGCATGACCAGCTATGGAATCTGTGGGGCTCTTCTGAGCGGGGGACCCTGTGTCACTGCCAAGGTCACAGGCCTCTGAAACCCGAGGACAGACCAGCTGCAAAGAGAGAAAATGAAAGCAAGTGAGTCATTTATCAGGGTTATGGGATTTGTTGGTTTTATTTTTGTTACTGCTATTATAAGGTCATTTTTCCATAAATTAAATGAAAAAGACTTTCACCACTAGTATATCTTTAGTTAGCATAGTAAGCGAAACTTTGTTTTGACAGTGTGGACATTTTCTGCCAGCCTAAAAATAGACACACCCTAGAGCTCTTGCTCTCAGTCGTGCCTGGACACCAGCAGTTCCTTTGCCACCTTATGAGTTTAACGTCCACACTTCACTCATAGAGGTTCTAACGCAGCAGATCTGCAACAAAGCATTTGAAAATCAGCCACAACATATTATAAAAGGCCTTTTCCAAGAAAAGGATTTCAAGTGTTGGTTTTGGCCTTTGGGATCTCATTCTCTTTCAAAAATAGCACATTTTTCATAATTCAATCATGACGACACGTCGTGTGGGGAAGGGGTGTGATCTGTGGTTTTGAGTGGATGCTCTGTTTGGGGTTTGTTTTGCCCATTTCCATTCACTCAACCTGGAGATTCTCCCCCTAGGTTAACTTTCAAAATAATATATAAGCTATGAAATTCTATGGTAAAATGATATTCTATTTGTAAGAAGCCCAAGGGAAAATGTTAGATACAGAGAAGGAGAAATTTGTTTAAAGAATTGTTGAGATTTTTTTTTTCCATCTTTATGTCTTCCAGCATGGCTTTATATGGGGTTTATTGTGGTGACCACAAAACGTATGAATGACAGTATTCCAGACAATAGGTAATTAACCACAGACACATGGATTCATCCATGTACGAAGGATGTAACTGACAAACCCACCATGCATTTCTCAACACAAGCATCATCTCTTTGCAATGTCTGTCATGGGCACTGGCAGAATCAGAATTAGGGTGAGCACGTGAGGCATCCAAGGCGAAAACTAAGGAGGCCCTTGCCCGACCCAGAGAACAGGTGCCTCCTTAAATTTTGCGCCTGGTTTACCCTGCTGGCCGCACCCTGAGCACAGGAGGCGAGACTTAGAGCATGCGTGCTGTAATCCATCTTCCTGACTCTGGAACCAAATAACCAGTTTCCCTTAACAGATTTTCAGAGAACATTCTCAATCGTCAGTAATTGTTTGAATTGGACGTTATCTTCAGGAAATCTGGCTTTTAAGTATCCATTAACAGTATGACATTTACACCTGATTAAGTCCTTGGATGACATACATAGAATCTCTGTACCCTTTATTCTGTATTTTTAGACCTAAAGATGACCTTTAAACAAAGCGTCACCCGCCGCTTCCACATTCCAGAGAGGAATCAGGAGCCCTTTGCAAACAAGCTAGCTCTTTGTCCTCTGCTGGTTCGCATTGCTTTGAGAAGTAACAAGGAGTAAGAAAAAAGGGATGTTTCCGGAGGGGGTAGAAACAGGGGATGATGATTGTCTACTCTGACTGCACACAGTTCATCTCAGTTCTGGGCACTCTTTTCAACCTACAGCCCCAGTTCACCAAGTTAGGTGCTACAGCTTTTGCTGTTCAGAGCAAATGGAGCAAACATTGCCCCAGCAGCCAGCCTTGGCATCGCCTAAGAGTTGGTTGGAAATACAGAATCTCTGGTCCCTCTCTAGACCTGCCGCATCGGTACCTGCATTTTAACAAGACCCCCAGCAGCAGATGTTATCACACTGAGAGGCATCTCCTGTTCCAGCCCACTCCTTCTCCAACAGCGTTCCCAATAGTACTGACGTCAGAAGCAAATGGGCCAACACATCACAAAGAGCCCAGGCTTACCTGTCTCTGAGCAGCGGTGGCCGCTAGCCCTTGGTGTGTTTGGCCAACCTCACAATGGGTTTCTGCCTTGGTTACTAATTAGCAGACTGAGATCAGCACTCTGTCTCAATTCACACCCTTTGGCAATCCCATTCTGTGCCCCACAGGACTTGGGAAATTTGTGGGAGTGATTTGGGTTTGTCACGGGATTGGGTGTGCTATTGATAGGCAGGAGTCAAGGATAATAACGTTCTGCCATCCGTGGCATAACCTTGCATACAAAGAGGGGCCCTGCATGCTACGAAAATGCCAAGCATCCCACTGGGCATTCCTGGAGGTGAAAAATACATCCATCAGTCTATGGGGTCACACAGAGTCGGGCACAACTGAAGTGACTTAGCAGCAGCAGCAGCTTGCACTTGGCTGCAAAAAGAAAAAAAACATCCATGATTATGCGAGTCCAGAACCCAGCTGTGTTTCACACAGGAGCGCAAAGTATTTGGGCAAGAATGCAACTAGCTGTGCAAATCAAGGGAAGTCAAACAGGTTTTTCAGCAAGATTTGTTTATGAATTACCTGAGAAATCACATTCAATGGCAATGTCTCTCCTGATAATTCAATTGCCGACTCGACACGCCTGTGTAGGGCTGCATTTGTGGATACAAGCTCTTCTGGGTTATACCTTTTAAGGCCAAGTGTATGCCAGGTGCCAGCAGCACTGACATAATCAGGAAGTTACCAGAAATTCGAATCCTCAGGCACGATGGTAAAGAATCCTCCTGCCAATGCAGGAGACACAGGAGCTGCTGGTTCGACCACTGGGTCGGGAAGATCCCCTGGAATAGGAAATGACAACCCACACCAGTATTCTTGCCTGGAAAAGTCCATGGACGGAGGAGCCTGGTGGGCTACAGTCCATAGGGTCACAAAGAGTCAGACAGGACTGAGCATAGAACAAAACACACCTACCGCCTAATGAGCCAGAATCTACCTTTTCACAAGATCCCAAGGAGATGTGCACGCAGGTAAGTTTGGGGAACACTGTTCCCAGGGTTTGTACGCAAGCATTCTATATTAAAATAAATTGTATCCGTTCATTTTTTCTTTTTTATTTATAGTTAGGGCATTCTGATTTTTATAAAGTACCTGTGTAGAGAATTTTATCAATGAATGTTAAGTGGATATAACAAATATTTGTGGTTTTTTTTATATTTTTAGCATTGGATCTTTTGCCAGTTTGTATTTCTTTTGTCAAACACATGCAAATCCTTTTTTAATTTATGTTTAATTTTTATTTTATATTGGGATATAGTTGATTTACAGTGTTGTGTTAGTTCTAAGCATTTTGTGTTAAATAGAGAACATTGTGTCAGTGATTATCAGTCCTTTTTGTCCTAAAAATACTCACTGCAGACTGGGAGCCACCCAATTAATGGTATCACCATTGACAGAAACTCCTGTTACCGCCACCCACGAACCAGATGGATCACCTTAGACGATCACAGCAAGCCAAATCAGGGTCAAACCCCAGGGTTCTCTGGGATCAAGACTTGCCTTTTCCCTCACGGCCATCCTCTTACTCTCAATGATCAACCCCATGGCCAAGTTAGTAACCCCCCTCCTCCCAGGACCATGGTTTCCCTGGTCACTCAGATGGTAAAGCCTCTACCTACAATGCAGGAGATCCGGGTTCAATCCCTGAGTCAATGCCCTGGAGAAGGGAATGGCCACTCACTCCAGCATTCTTGCCTGGGGAATTCCACGGGCAGAGGAGCCTGGTGGGCTACAGTCCATGCAGTCACAAAGAAACAGACACGACCGAGCAACTAATACACACCCCCCGCTGCAAAATTTTCTCCTACTGTATCCACGAAAGTTTTTCAAATCCTAATATGCTCTGCACGCAACCCCACCAGAGTAACGAAGCCGGTACAGATAGAATCTATTAACAGTGGCCTTGAAACTCTAAGATTATATATGAGACTTTCTGAGCCTCCAGAGTGTTACATACACCCACAGGCAACTGGATACAAAAACACACTTCCAGAGCCAAAGTGGATGATCTGGCAGGGATAAGATGGGTCAGTGTTGATACTTGTATAACAGGTTATCTTTCTTCATTATGGCATAAACACTCAAAGAAATGTTTATTTCAATTATAAAAGCTAAATGACATAATCTTAGTTTGAATTATGCCACTGTCAAGAGAATTAGAATCCGAATCACCCAAGTTTCAGCTACACTAATTATCTAGGAAAATCTAATCATTTCCAAATAAAGAAACATTTGACCTTGTGTATGTGAAGCACACTAGAATTACCATTTGGGCAAAACTTTTTGAGGGCACACTATATATTTCTGGTATTTATGGCATTTTCATATGTTCTGGTTCAGTTTCCAGCAATACAAAGAGAAATACCCAGTTTCCCAGTTATATTTCCTGGTTAGGGGCTTTGTATGAGTCATTTATGAGGCTGCCCTGGTGGCTAAGTGCTAAAGAATCCGCCTGCCAATGCAGGAGACTCGGGTTCCATCCCTGGGTCAGGAAGATCCCCTGGAGAAGAAAACGGCAGCCCACTCAAGCATTCTTGTTTGGGAAATCCCATGGACAGAGGATATTTAAGATAGTACAGGTATAAAGCAGGAAAAGAGCACTTTAAAAAGTCCGAAAACCACAGGACTTCCCTGGTGTTCAGTGGTTAAGACTCTGTGCTTTCAATGTGGAGGGTGTGGGTTTGATCCCTGGTCGGGTACTAAGATCCAACATCCCGCAGAGCGTGGTCAGAAAGAAAAATAAAAAAGGAAGACTGGCACTTAGCCACTGTGTTGCATTATCAGCACTGTGATTCCAGTTCAAATATCAAACTCTGCAAATCAGTCCCCACTTCTACAAAGGACGTCAGTGGACCCAAGGGCCTCTCACTTTCTTTCCAGCTAGAACATGTGATCATAGCCAACGAGCGAATGAGTAAATGCATTCTTTGAACTGTACAGAAATTTTGTCACATCTCCAAACTCAACCTCAGTATTAGATCTCTTGATGATCTTGCAAGGGATTTGAACTGTCAATCAACCCTTGGCTATATATGTTCTTGGAAGAAAGCAATGTCATTCTTGATACAAAAAGTCAGGTACAATTTGTTTCTAAAGTAATGTTTTAACTTTTTTTTTCTCTTTTTTTTAAATTTTTTTAGTATGTTAACTTTTTTGCCCTCCTGAGTAAAATTAACTAGCATTTTTGATCAAATGGAATTCAGAGAATAGGCCACAAGAAAAGGGGTCACAAACCCCAGGCAAAAGGAAATCCACAGGACATTGAAAATGCTGGTGATAAAGGGCAGAAAAGCAGTTAACATGTATGATAATAACCTAGATTTGCCTAAATTCCTAAACTCTAGTGACTTAAATTCCATCCGTTTGAAAGACTTCATCTGTACAGGTTATCATCTGTTTAAATACTTTTCTCATATTTTTGCAGCAATATAAAGCAGATTGTAGGCATTTACGGCAAGTCTTTGGTGACGTGGCAAAATCTACCAAAATTCAAAACGTGTTTGACCTTTGATTCAACAGCTCTACTTCTTCCATTCCATTCAACAAATACTGGCACAAACACAGAAAGATGTGTATGTAGGAGGTTTTTCGCTGCAAGGTGGTTTGCAATGGAGAAAAACGCGAGGCAACCTGAATAAATAGCCGGCAGTAAGACAGCAGTCATGTACGCTGTATGCTCATTTCACTCTGAAGTAACTTTGATTTACAGAGAAGTTGCAAAGACAGTACAACGAATTTCCACATACCCTGTACTGAGAATCCCCAAATGCGAACATTTTATTACAATTGCTTTATTTTCTCTCTCTCTCTCTCTCTACACACACACAAACACACACACACACACACACACAAGCAAATCTGTCATTTACAGCAAAATTTAAAAACATTTCTTCCTAAGCAAATCAAAACTACAATGAGGTACCCCCTCAGTTCAGTCAGAATCAGATCAGATCAGATCAGTCGCTGAGTCGTATCCGACTCTTTTCGACCCCATGAATCACAGCACGCCAGGCCTCCCTGTCCATCACCAACTCTCGGAGTTCACTCAGACTCACGTCCATCGAGTCAGTGATGCCATCCAGCCATCTCATCCTGTCGTCCCCTTCTCCTCCTGCCCCCAATCCCTCCCAGCATCAGAGTCTTTTCCAATGAATCAACTCTTCGCATGAGGTGGCCGAAGTACTGGAGTTTCAGCTTTAGCATCATTCCTTCCAAAGAAATCCCAGGGCTGATCTCCTCCAGAATGGACTGGTTGGATCTCCTTGCAGTCCAAGGGACTCTGAAGAGTCTTCTCCAACACCACAGTTCAAAAGCATCAATTCTTCAGCGCTCAGTCAGAATGGCTATCATTAAAAAGTCTACAAATAACAAACGCTGAAAAGGGCGTAGAGCAAAAGGAACCCTCCTACACTGCTGGTGGGAACGCGAATTGGTGCAGCCGCGATAGAAAAGAGTCTGGAGGTTCCTCAGAAAACTAGAAATACCGTATGATCTGGCAATTCCACTCCTGGATATATATTTAGAGAAAACCATAGTTCAAAAGAATATGTGCACTCCAGTGTTCATAGCAGCACTATTACACTAGTCAGAACGTGGACGCGACCTAAGTGCCCACCGACAGAGGGCTGCAAAAAGGAAAACTGTGGCACAGATATGCATGGAATATCACTCAGCCATTAAAAAAGATGAAAGAATGTCATTTGCAGCAACATGGATGGATCTGGAGATGCTCATACTAAGTGAAGTAAGTCAGAGACAGACAAATACTATATGATATCCCTTCTATGTGGAGTCTAATATGACGCAAATGAACCTATCAGTGAAGCAGAAGCAGACTCACAGAGGCAGAGACGGCTCCTGGTTGCCAAGGGGCTTGGGGGTGGGCAGGGATAGGTTGGGAGTTTGAGGTTAGCAGATGCAGGTTCTTACATTCAGAATGGATAAGCAGCAAGGTTCCACTGTGCAGCACCAAGAATTGTATACTCAGTGTGGTAAACTATGATGGAAAAGAACATATATATACTATACAGATATATGTCATTTTGCTGTACAGCTGAAACTAATAAACTTGTAAGTTAACTACACCTCAATAAAATTAATTTTTCAAAATAAAGATAAATGAAAATATTTGTTTCTTTTTGCCCCAGGAGTGGGCATGGCGTGCACTTGTTAGGTCTTTTGAGCTCCCTTTAATCTGGGAGCATCCCTTGGTCTTCTGTCTTTCGTGACCTTAGAGAGGACAATCTGGTTCTTTCGTATGGAAGGCCTTTCAGTTTGGCTTTTGTCTGACGGTTATCTGACTCAGTCATGCATCTGTAAGTAACTGTGTACTTGGTGACATCGAAGACCTGGGGATATTCTGCTAAGGGGAAAACGCGGTCATGTTCATCATGGTCAACAGAAAGCAGAGGACCCACTGAAAGAATCTAAAGAAGGCTATTTTGACAGAGGGACGCTTTTCAGAGGCGCAGGTGCGGTTAAGGGAGCAGCGCGGGGTCAAGGGGAGCGCCACACAGCGGGAGCGCGTCCCGGGTGGGCAGAGGAAGGCACCGGGAGCTGGAGACGAGGGGCCGCCGCGACTGGGGTCCAGCGGGCTCAGACCGCAAGCCCTCCTGAGGAGAGTGCGCTCCCCCCGCCCCACGCAGGAGGGACAGAAGGCTGCGCCTCCTCCCACCTCAAACACGGGCGCCTCTGAGGCGGCTGCAGGGGCTGCTTGGAAAGACGGGGGCGGCGGCACGGCGCAGACACGGGCAGTCGGTTTCCTACCTGGACGTGTGCGCGGCCAGCAGAGCTGAGGACGGCGCCCCGCTCCCCATGCCGGAGGAGACGCCTGGAGACCGAGGCCAAGGGAGGGGTGGAGGGCGAGAGACCAGCGGAGAGAGAGTCCAGAGCCCACCCCTCAGGTTTCTTTCTTTTTTTGGCCTCCCTGCCTGCACTGTCCTAGTTCCCCAACCAAGACTCGAACCCGCGCCCCGCCCCGGCACTGGGAACACACTGGACCCCCGGAGAAGTCCTCTCCCTCAGGGTCCCGATTTCTGAAGGACATGGAAGAGGAGGTTCCTGCAGGTGTCTGCCGGCCTTCAAGACGCTTTCAGCCAGTTGAGACTGCAGAACCCTTCTGAGAAGCACCCGAGTTGGGTGTTTTAGGAGGCGAAGGCGTGGCCTGTGGAAGAATAGCGGCGGACGCCATGCTTGTCCGGAAGACCTAGCCAGGCGAGCCCGGGAGCTGCACGTGCCTGCAGAGCTGAGCGGAAGCAAGCGCTCCAGCAAGGGGCGTGTGCGGACTCCCACCATCCCTGAGCTCACGAAGGCTAGGGTAGCGGACGCAGCCGAGGAAGCGAAGGCCGCCAGCCAGCCGCAGCCGCACGGCCACAGGGACCAGCTGGAACCGCACGCACTGCCGGCCTTCCCTGGGCGTGGGGAGGAGACCTTCTCTGAACTGCATTTGAGACTGACGTTTTCAAATAAATAGAATCCTGAATGTTGAAATGAAACCATTCTAACCCCTGAACATAACAAACTTATGAAGAGGAGCTGAGATTTCATTAAGGAGCCCACTCAGCACCAAAAGAAAAAGGGAGGTTTAAAATAATATATCCATTTTTGGAACTTCTGTGGTGGTTCAGTGGTTAAAATTCTGCGCTCCCAAAGCGGGGGGCACAGGTTCGATCCCTGGTTGCAGAACTAACATCCCACAAGCTGCACGGTCAAAAAGAAAAGTCACTTTTTAAAAAATGAAATTATTTCATATTTATGCTCCAATTAATTGTGCTCCTCAATAAATCTTTACATTTAAAAAGTGAAGTATATATAGAGATGCAAATAAGAATTAGAAGTGCATTGAATTGTTAATTATTAACAATCGTTAATATCTAAGGGAGAAGGCAATGGCACCCCACTCCAGTACTGTTGCCTGGAAAATCCCATGGATGGAGGAGCCTGGTAGGCTGCAGTCCATGGGGTCGCACAGAGTCGGACATGACTGAAGCGACTTAGCAGCAGCCGCAGTTAATATCTAAAGGGCTTCTCAGGTGGTTCAGTAATCCGCCTGCAATGCAGGAGACACAGGAGACTTAGGTTTGATTCCTGGGTCGAGAACATTCCCAGGAAGAAAGCATGGCAACCCGCTCCAGTACTCTCGCCAAGAGAATCCTATGGACAGAGGAGCCTGGCGGGCTACAGTCCATAAGGTCAAAGAGTAGGACACGACTGAAGCAACTGAGCATGTGTGTAATACATGAAGGGAAAATGAGATTATGAAAAGTAACAAGGATGGAAGAGAAATTCTTTGGTATTTGAAACATAGTAAGCCATGTATTTGCCTACTACTTCTAGAGTTATTGTAAGGGAAAAGAGGCTTTCTGGCATTTTCTCAGTGAGGCACTGTGAGTGATACATCATGAGGGCCAGAGAGGTCCATACCTGCAAAGCCTTCATCCAAAGACCTGGCCCCAGAGACGCTCAGTCTCCTCCCTCACCTTCAATCCACCTTCCTCGGTGGTGTCTTACATTAAACATGATGGTCCAAACGTCATTTTATGTTTAAAACTGAAAAACATTAGAAAAAATACTGCAAATGCCATTATGATCTTAGTCATCTCCTTTTGAAGGCTCGGTACTCAACGGGTTTCTTCATAGATGAACTTAGCATTTGTTCAGTGCTTTCAGTAGATTTGTGTTTACTTCACTCTGCCCAGGTTCCTCCTGTGGTCTTAGAATGTGTTCTCTGCTTCCCATGAACACAGCCACGACTGAAAGCTTTCCTTATCTGCGTTGGCTCTGACGTGCCTCCTCTCGATCTGTCTCTCCCGTGATCCGTCTCTCCCGTGGAGCGTCTCCAGGGAGCCTCCCAGGAAAGCACACGTGCGGTTCTGAAGGTCCAGGAGGGCCCACAAAGGCTCAGCTTCTCCCCTGGCTCCACGGCCCCATGAGCGTCTCCTGCCCGCTTTCCTGGCTCACACCCATCACACCTCTGGTACTTCTGCTGCAAGGCCTGCAATGCTCCCGGACAGCTCACTCCCAGCCTCCATCACCCCTACAGGCATTTACGAGGGCCTACTATGTGGGGGCTATCTGGAGGCTAGAGGACAGCAATGATGAAATACGCTCAACTTTGGCTGGCCACACACCAAGGCCTGGACCTTCCCCTCACTTCCTGACCCCAGTTGGCCAAGAACTATATTCTAAGCTTAGCATGAATACCACCCCTCTAATTCTTTTTTTCAAAAGTGACCACCATGATGATCTTGGCTGTCAATTCTGTACTTTCAGCTGGTTGATAAAAAAACAAATCCAAGCTATAGTTTATTTCCTTTCACATTTTCTGCCCGTGATAACCTACGTCTCTGGGTCATGAACAGGGTAATCTTAGTTTTATGAGCAGAGAAAGTTGGTAACAGTAATTTTTAAAAGATGTTATTTTACAAAACAAAACCAGACAGGACTTGACTGGATCCCATGGGGGACTGTGACTGCCCTTGAAGTGCCGTCACAGTTCCACTGGTCGCTGAATGGGCTTAAATCAACTTTGTGATGAACTTCTCTGGCATAAAGATTCATGTGGGACAAAAATGGGACTCAACATTTATTCTTCTCTTGCTGTTCTGCCTGTAACTCTAAACTCCCTGAAAGGGCTACAAAATAGTTTAGGGACTTTAGTTCAAAACATCTGATTTATTGTGATTGTCCCAGCTCTCTGCTTACTTGTGCCTTTGAATAAAGTTAATCCTAATGTAACGTTTCATATATGAAGCACATCTTTTAAAAAACCTTTATTTACTTCCCTTCATGGGGTCTTGGTTGCAGCATGTGGGATCTAGTTCCCTGACTGGGGATCGAACCCAGGCCCCTGCGTTGGGAGCTTGGAGACTCAGCCCCTGGACCTTCAGGAAGTCTCCCCGAGCACATCCTCAACGAACTTTTTGTTAATTTCTCACTTACCAAAATAAAACTTTCAACAGAATTGTTTCTCTACATTGAGTTCACACTTTTTTTATTTGAGAGGAAAAGAGACAAAATTTCAAAGCAAATGAAATGTACAGGCTAGAAAAGATGGAAAATTAATAAATCCATGGCGTGTGAACTCACTTCTAAACCTGCCTCAGGGGATCAACTAAATATTGTGTCTGTTGGGACAATATTGTGAATCAGCTTTAGAATCAAGCTTGGTTATAAATAGTCCTCCACCAATATTTCAAACTCCTGGATGGTATGTTTTCTGGATTTTCTTCAACAATAAGTTGACTACCAAAAACATTAAGTAACATATTCTACAGCCGTCTTGATCTACAGCTGAAACTGAAATCTTCTATTTAAATAGAGTGGAACTGTGACGAATAATCAGTTTGTTGGTATAAAACCATTGCTCCTGTTGAATCTTCAACGTCCATTCCCTCAGTTTCCTGCTCAGCTTGAAGCTGAATCCTTATCCTCTACTCCGCCCTCATTCCCAAATCACATTCCTTTTAAACACAAACTCAACTCTTGTCCCTCAAGCCGTTCTCACCAAACTATTCCTGAACAGTATTTCATTCCCGCCAGAACCAAATTCCAACGGAAGGAATGTGCCTCGAAGCCAGAACCTTATCTTTTTATAGAACAGAGCAGCATCCACAGCTACTTGACCTGGACAGCAAGTATCGCATCCCCAGTGCCACGTGCTGGAGAGCTTGGTGAATCGCATCCCCAGTGCCACGTGCTGGAGAGCTTGGTGACGGAATACCTTGGGCAAGAAAGCCACAGGAAATTCTAAGAGGAGGATGGGGCCAAATCCTGCAACTAATTTAATTTAGCCTGACAAATCACAACATGTAATTGATAATAGCAGTGAACACCAAAAAAAAAAAAGCACAAACGTTAATCCTTAGGCACTACGCTCAAGATATTCAATTATAGCTTGGAAAAATACATGTAATAAAATATACAGATTAACGCTTATAAAACTGTTAGCCTTCTCGGCATCTGCTGCACTTAATCTGATGTGCTCAGTAAGGCATTGAATAGAAGCCCTTGCTCAGGTACTGTCCACGTTATAAACCCGACACCCTACATATTAGGCATTAACAAATACAGGTGGTCACTTGAATATTCACACAAACTGCATAAGCCACTACTTCTTTCGATCCCTATAAAAGCGCTCCCTTGGTTTGGAATTATCACTTGTTAACCAGTGAACAAGTGAAGTTGCTCAGTCATGTCCGACTCTTTGCAATCCCATGGACTGTATGTAGCCTACCAGGCTCCTCCATCTATGGAATTTTCCAGGCAAGAATACTGGAGTGGGTAACCATTTTCTTCTCCAGGGGATCTTCCTGCCCCAGGGATCGAAGCCAAGTCTCCTGCACTGCAGGCAGACGCTTTACCATCTGAGCTACCAGGGAAAGCACTGTTGATTACTAATCTTGAGGAAACTGTAGAAAACAAGTACCGAAAACTTTTCAATGGGGAAAGAGGTAAATTCCACAAATTTTATACAAGGGCTGTCCAATGGAAATATTATAGCTATAATAAAAAATGTTAAAAGAAGCAGATGAAATAAATGTTAACAGTATTTTAATTTAGCTCAATATATCCAAAATATTACCATTTTATGTAATAAATATAAGCAGTTATTGACAAAATATTTTAAATCCTTTTTTCATGTGTCCAAAATATGATTATGAATTTTTATTGAAATATAGGTCACATTCAACACTATGACAGTTCAGGTGTACTACACAATGATTTTATCTTTGCATAAATTATGAAATGGGCTTCCCAGGTGGCTCAGTGGTGAAGACTCTGCCTGCCAACACAGAAGACATGCGAGACTCCAGTTTGATCCCAGGATTGGGAAGAGCCCCTGGAGAAGGAAATGGCAAGCCACTCCAGTACTCTTGTCTGGAGAATCCCACAGACAGAGGAGCCCGGTGGGCTACAGTCTACAGCATCACAGAGGGTCGGAAACAACTCAGCACACACACACACAGATCAGAATTCTGAAACGATCACACTCTCTATTAACCATCTATTCACATGCAAAGTTATTACAGTGTTACTGACCACATTCCTTACTCTGTTTGTTACACACTGTAAGTTATTTGTATACGACTGGAGGTTTATGCCTCTTAATCCCCATCACTTAATTCTCCCATCCTCTCTCTCAAGCCCCACCCTTCTGGCAGTGACCAGTTTGTTATCTATGTCTATGAATCTGTTTTCATTGTGCTTTATTTTGCTTTTAGATTTCACATATAGGTGAAATCAGGCAGTATTTGTCTTTCTCTGATGTATTTCATTTAGCATAATACCCTCTAGATCCATCTGTGGGGCCACCAATGACAAGATTTTATTTTTAGTGGCTGAGTAATACTCCACTGTGCGTATGTGGGTGTATATGTGTATACCTCACATCTTCTGTATCCATTCATCTGTTAATGGACATGGGTTGCTTCTATACCCTGGCAATTGTAACTAGAACTGCCATGATCATTGGAAGGCATATATCTTTTCAAATTAGGATTAGTATAGTTTGAAATCGGAAAGTATGATACCTATAGATATTTTTCTCTCTCAAGATCATTTTGGCTGTTCTGAGTCTTTAGTGTTTCTATACAAAGTTTAGAATCATTTGTTCTAGCTCTACAAAAAAATGCATTTGGTATTTTGATAGGGATTTCACTGAATCTAGTTTGCCTTGGGTAGTATGATCATTTTTAAAATATTAACTCTTCTTATCAATGGCTATGTTATACCTTCCCACCTATTTATGTCATCCTTAATCTCAGTAATTAATGTCTTATTTTGGTACTTTCAGAGAAGGCAATGGCACCCCACTCCAGTACTCTTGCCTGGAAAATCCCATGGATGGAGGAGCCTGGAAGGCTGCAGTCCATGGGGTCGCTGAGGGTCAGACATGACTGAGCAACTTCACTTTCACTTTTCACTTTCATGCATTGGAGAAGGAAATGGCAACCCACTCCAGTGTTCTTGCCTGGAGAATCCCAGGGACGGGGGAGCCTGGTGGGCTGCCATCTATGGGGTCACACAGAGTCGGACACGACTGAAGCGACTTAGCAGCAGCAGCAGCATTAGTACTTTTCCAAATACAAGTATTCTGCCTCCTGGGTTAGATTTATTCCTAGGTGTTTTATTCTTTTTGATGCAATTTTAAATAGGATCATTATCTAAATTTATTTTTTGGACAGTTTGCTGTTATTATAGAAATGAAACAAATTTATTAACTTTGTATCCTGCAACTTTACTGAATTCATTTATTAGTTTTAAATTTTTTGGTGGCATCTTTAGGGTTTTAATACATAGTATCATGTATTTCCTTTCATCATGCTGAATATACAATGTCACTCCTTTCTACCTGAAAAATTCTGCTGAAAATTCACCTAATCAACTTACGGGAGTTCCTTGTGCATAACCACTGCTTTTCTCTGGTGCTTTTAACAGTCTCCCTGCATCTTTAACTTTCCATTTTAATCAGAATGTATCTTGGTCTGAAGCTCACCATGTTTCTCTTCTTTGGCACTGTTGTGTTTCCTGGACCTGATGTTGGTTTCCTTTTCCAGGTCAGAGTAGTTTTCAGCTATAGTCTTCAAATTAAGTCCTCTGCCCCAGAGTCTCTATTTTCTCCTACTGGCACCGTGATATAACCAATGCTAAGGTATTTGATGTTGCCCCAGAGATATCTTAAACTATCCTCATTAAAATTTTTTCTGTTCTACTAGGGTGATCACTGCTGCTGAGTCTTCCAGCTTGCTGATCCATTCTTCGGTATCATGTAATATCCTACTGGTCCCTCCTAGTGCACTTTTTACTTCAGTCATTATATTCTTCCACTTTGTATGGCTCTTCTCTATATTTTCTGCCTCTTTGTTCAAGTTATTACTGTGTTCATCCATTCTCCTTTTCTGAAGTTCACTGAGCATCCTTATGATCATCACCTTGAACTCTTTATCAAGCCAATTGCTTATCTCCACTCTGTTCAGTTCTTTCTCTGAAGTTTTGTCTTGCTCTTTCATTTGCAACGTATTACTCTACCACTTCATGTTTGCCTTGCCCCTGTGTTTATCTCCATGTAGTAGGTATCTTTGAGCTTCTCTGGTAGCTCAGCCGGTAAATAATCCACCTGCAATGCAGGAGACCCCATTTTGCCTCCTGAATTGGGAACATCCTCTGGAGAAGGAATAGGCTGCCCACTCCAGTATTCTTGGGCTTCCCTGGTGGCTCAGACAGTAAAGAATCTGCCTGCAATGTGGGAGACCTGGGTTCGATCCCTGGGTTGGGAAGATCCCCTGGAGAAGGGAAAGGCTACCGACTCCAATACTCTGGCCTGAAGAATTCCATGGACTGTATAGTCCATGGGGTCACAAGGAGTCAGACACAACTGAGTGATTTTCACTTTCAATAGGCATCTTGATTATGTTTCCTGACCTTGCAGAAGAGGCCAATGGAGGAGACATCCTATGGAGACAGTAAGCACTCTCCATATGCTCTGCTGTGTGGGCTCCTCTGCTGTGACGGGCCAGCTGCTGTGAGAAGACTGGAAGGCTCTGCCCACCCCCCAGTTGGCTGCCAGGTCCTGTTTCATTCAGGGGCCGCTTGCCCAGTGGTGGACGGGGCCGGGCCTCCTCACAGCTGGCGTGTGGCCTGGGGGGCCCCGGACTGGTGCTGACCTCCGATACACAGGTGAGCCCCACGTCAATAGGCTGGAGAAAAGGCGCCTAAATGGCACTTGGCAACACAAGTGTCCTCGTAACGGAATGAGCTCCCCAAAGAGACACCGCCAGAATTCTGTCCCGAGAGGGAGTCCAGCAGATGAGCCTGACCCAGGCACCTTTCAGATTCCTGCCTCTGAGCTGGGACTCAGAGAGCGTGAGATGTGCGTGAGCCCTTTAAGAGCAGAGTCTGTTTCCAACGGCTCCTGCACACAAGCTCTGTAGGCCTGCAGGGCCAGCTGCTTTGGGGCTCCTCTTTCCCTTACAGCACTCCCAGGCTGGGGAGTCTGGAGTGGGGCGTGGACCCCTCATGCCCTGGAGAGAAGCTTTGCAGCTGCAATTACCCTCCCACGTGTGGGTCTTCTCAGGCGGGCGGGTCTTGACTGCACCATGGGCCCGCTCTTCCTACCCATCTGTGTGTGTTTCCTTCTTTATATCTTTAGTTGTGGAAAATCTTGCTTCCTATTCCTTGGGTCCTTCTCATCAATAACTGGTTTTAAATAGTTTTAATGTTAGTGTACCCATAGGAAGAGGTGAGCTCAAAGTCTTACTCTGACATCTTGGTACCACCTCCAACACGTATCTTTTGTGTGTGTGTGTGTGTGTGTGTGTGTGTGTGTGTTAGTCACTCAATAGTGTCCAACTCTTTGTGACTCCATGAACTATAGCCCTCCAGGCTTCTCTGTCCACAGAATTCTCCAGGCAAGAATACAGGAGTGGGTTGCCATTCTCTTCTCCAGGGGATCTTCCTGACCCAGGGATCGAAGCTGTGTCTCCTGCATTGCAGGCAGGTCTCCTGCATTACCATCTGAGCCACCAAGGAAGCCCATGTATCTTATACTTACACAATATCTTAATTAGGACCAACCACATTTTGAGTGGTCTATAGCCACATATAGCTGTTGGCTAACATTGGGTTGTGCAGGTACTAACTGATAAGCTACTAACCCTGGCACAGTTCTAGAACTAATTTTATCTTGGCAGAGCCTGAAGCAAAAACTTATATACTACTACTTCATTAAAGCTGCGATGTCAGGAAGTAGACTTGAGACAAAGAGGGAGTGCAGCAAGGAAGGAAGGTCACCGAGTTGGCTCATGGAATCATCTTCTGAGACCCGTAGATCATTGTGTCCCAGTAGAAGGAAGAATTCCTCAGCTAGCTTGCATCTCACCTTGACCCGAGCTTCCTTCACGGAACATTGACTCTCCCACACTTTCCAACTGCACAGAGCCTGACACCAGGTCAGATTCCACCACATCTCACAGCTTAGAGGCTACAAGGAAAGCCCAGAGAGGCAGTCAAGCAATGTTCAGCTGGGGCGGGAAGCAGGGCATGGTTGGGCTGTACCCACGAGAGTATAGTTGCCATAGCAGCTGGGAAAACAAATGGCAGAGAGCCCCAGGGACAGGCGTGGCAGAGAGGACCTGCGGCGGTGGGTAAGGAGCGTCTGATGCGGTCAAGAGAAGAACGCACAGCTGCCACTGATACACCCAGACTGAGTCATGGCAAGCTAAATTCACTTTATGCTTTGTTTAAAGCACCAGATGGGAAGATTATGCTGTGATGTGCCTGAATCACCACCTCTCCATTGTCCGTCTAATCTTCCATTCTGAAGGAGCTTAATTCCTTTGTGCAAACCAAGCTTCATCCTCCTTGGATTTCCATATGAAAAGATTTTAAAGGCCCAAAAACCAATAACACCAAGACCAGAAAGCTTTGTCCTATTTCTCTTCTGATCCTAGGACCCAGTTCTGGTGACTGGGTTTCTGCTCTGTTCCTTAGCTTTGCACGTTTCCCCTCGATTTCCTTCCTCTTTCCCGTGGAGCTGGAGATCCATCAGTCTGAGGCTGGTGTCATTCCTTTGCTTCTTTGTATCACCACATGTTAGCTTCCCAGGGCACTGATCTACCCAGAAGCCAGACGACGCGTCTCACTGGGCCTTCCAAGTGGAGATCTGCCTTGGTGTATCCTCCACAAACTGCCTTCCTCAGCATTCCTGGATTTCCCATGACATGAGCAGAGTAATCTGTGCCCTAACTCTACCCTCCCAGGTATTTTTAAAGGGACAAATGTTCTCCCAAGTGAAAACATGTGCTGTTTTTTTGTTTGTTTATTTTCCCCTAGCAAGGGCCTTCTCCAGGGGCATCTGCTCCTCGTTCTGTAACCTGCACACCCCTCCTTCTGGTCAGACATGGCCCAGTCCCAAGGTGCATGGCTCAGTGAGCAGAAGCACATTTGTGCAAGTCCTTGCTTGCCCCCTTCACCTTTGCTGTCTGAAAAACATTTCCTCCACACTCTTCCAAAAACTCTTCTCATCCAGTCTCTGCTTGAATGTTCTCCCTCAGAGAGGCCCAGTCTAATGCAGATCTTTATTACATCTCAGTTCAGTTCAGTTCAGTTCAGTTGCTCAGTCGTGTTCGACTCTCTGTGACCCCATGAATCACAGCACGCCAGGCTTCCCTGTCCGTCACCAACTCCCAGAGCTTGCTCAAACTCATGTCCATTGAGTCAATGATGCCATCCAACCATCTCATCCTCTGTCATCCCCTTCTCCTCCCACCTTCAATCATTCCCAGCATCAGGGTCTTTTCCAATGAGTCAGCTCTTCGCATCAGGTGGCCAAAGTATTGGAGTTTCTGCTTCTGAATCAGTCCTTCCAATGAATCTTCAGGACTGATTTCCTTTAGGATGCACTGGTTGGATCTCCTTGCAGGCCAAGGGGCTCTCAAGAATCTTCTCTAACACCACAGTTCAAAAGCATCAATTCCTCAGTGCTCAGCTTTCTTTATAGTCCAACTCTCACACCCATACATGATCACAGGAAAAACCATAGCCTTGACTAGATGCGCCTTAGTTGGCAAAGTAGTATCTCGACTTTTTAATATGCTATCTAGGTTTGTCATAGCTTTGCGTCCCAGGAGTAAGTGTCTTAATTTCATGGCTGCAGTCACCATCTGCAGTGATTTGGGAGCCCCAAAAAATAAAGTCTGTCACTGTTTCCATTGTTTCCCTATCTATTTGCCATGAAGTGATGGGACCAGATGCCATGATCTGTTTTCTGAATGTTGAGTTTTAGGCCAACTTTTTCACTCTCCTCTTTCACTTTCATCAAGAGGCTCTTTAGTTCTTTTCTTTCTGCCATAAGTGTGGTGTCATCTGCATATCTGAGGTTATTGATATTTCTCCCAGCAATCTTGGTTCCAGCTTGTGCTTCATGCAGTCCAGCATTTCTCATGATGTACTCTGCATATAAGTTAAATAAGCAGGGTGACAATATACCCTCAAAATTCATCATAATTTAAATATTATACACCTGTTTGCTATTTACTTATCTCTCTTTTATTTCAGACTGTATGGTCCATGAAAGTTAAAATAAACAGTTTATATCTAGTCCCCATCATAGTTTCAAAATCATTGTTTTTTCAGTGAATGATCTACATATCTAGCAACTAGGCTCTTTATATTAAAAATCAAGGAGATGACCCCTTACACATAGCTGTGAAAAGAAGAGAAGTGAAAAGCAAAGGAAAAAAGGAAAGATATACCCATTTAACTGCAGAGTTCCAAGGAATAGCAAAGAGAGATAAGAAAGCCTTCTTCAGTGATCAGTGCAAAGAAATAGAGGAAAACAATAGAATAGGAAAGACTAGAGATCTCTTCAAGAAAATCAGATACCAAGGGAACATTTCATGCAAAGATGGGCACAATAAAGGATCCACAATACTATGGACCTAACAGAAGCAGAAGATATTAAGGAGAGGTGGCAAGAATATGCAGAAGAACTATACAAAAAAGATCTTCACAACCCAGATAATCACAATGATGTGATCACTCACCTAGAGCCAGACATCCTGGAATGTGAAGTCAAGTGGGCCTTAGGAAGCATCACTGTGAACAAAGCTAGTGCAGGTGATGGAATTCCAGTTGAGCTATTTCAAACCCTAAAAGATAATGCTGTGAAACTGCTGCAATCAATAGGTCAGCAAAATTGGAAAACTCAGCAGTGGCCCCAGGACCAGAAAAGGTCAGTTTTCATTCCAGTTCCAAAGAAAGGCAATGTCAAAGAACGCTCAAACTACCGCACAATTGCACTCATCTCACAAAGTAATGCTCAAAATTCTCCAAGCCAGCCTTCAACAATACGTGGACTTCCAGATGTTCAAGCTGGTTTTAGAAAAGGCAGAGGAACCAGAGATCAAATTGCCAACATCTGCTGGATCACAGAAAAAGGAAGAGAGTTCCAGAAAAACATCTATTTCTGCTTTATTGACTATGCCAAAGCCTTTGCCTGTGTGGATCACAATAAACTGTGGAAAATTCTGAAAGAGATGGGAATACCAGACCACCTGACCTGCCTCTTGAGAAATCTGTATGCAGGTCAGGAAGCAACAGTTAGAACTGGACATGGAACAACAGACTGGTTCCAAACTGGGAAAGGAGTATGCCAAGGCTATATATTGTCATCCTGCTTATTTAACTTCTATGCAGAGTACATCATGAGAAATGCTGGGCTGGATGAAGCACAAGCTGGAATCAAGATTGCTGGGAGAAATATCACTAACTTCAGATATGCAGATGACACCACCCTTATGGCAGAAAGTGAAGAAGAACTAAAAAGCCTCTTGATGGAAGTGAAAGAGGAGCGTGAAAAAATTAAATTTCAACATTCAGAAAACTAAGGTCATGGCATCTGGTCCCATCACTTCATGGCAAATAGATGGGGAAATAGTGGCTGACTTTATTTTCTTGGGCTCCAAAATCACGGCAGATGGTGACTGCAGCCATGAAATTAAAAGACGCTTGCTCCTTGGAAGGAGAGTTATGACCATTCTAGACAGTGTATTAAAAAGCAGAGATATTACTTTGCCAACAAAGGTCCATCTAGTCAAAGCTATGGTTTTTCCAGTCGTCATGTATGGATGTGAGAGTTGGACCATAAAGAAAGTATTGATGCTTTTGAACTGTGGTGTTGGAGAAGACTCTTGAGGGTCCTTGAAGTGCAAGGAGATCCAATCAGTCCATCCTAAAGGAAATCAGTCCTGAAGATTCATTGGAAGGACTGATTCGGAAGCAGAAACTCCAGTACTTTGGCCACCTGATGCGAAGAGCTGACTCATTGGAAAAGACCCTGATGCTGGGAAAGATTGAAGGTGGGAGGAGAAGGGGAAGACAGAGGATGAGATGGTTGGATGGCATCATCGACTCAATGGACATGAGTTTGAGTAAACTCCAGGAGTTGGTGATGGACAGGGAGGCCTAGCGTGCTGCCCTGCATGGGGTTGCAAAGAGTCAGACACAACTGAGAGGCTGAAGTGAGGAGTCAGGATCTGCCAAAAGTCAGGGAGGCAGCGTAATTTGTAAACCACTCGCTGACAGCACTAGAAAGTATCAGGACGGGGCAAACCACAAAAAACAAACAAACAAAAAAAACTCTTAGTTCCTAAAGACGTTCAAACTCAAATTTCAAATGTGCTCTACTCGCCCAGTGTAGCTCAGCCTGGTCTCAGCCCGTTGCCTCTGCCAGCACTGCTGGGCTTCCTTAACTCCTGCAGGAATTCAGGACCCATGGATTCAGTGCCCTCCTAACTCTCAGAATAGCCTCGTTGGCACATTAATATGGAATGTGCCCCCCGGGACTTTGCATATGTTATTCCCTCCATTCCTTTCTCATCTGCCTTCTCCACATTCACTTTACAGAAGAAAGGCGAACAGTCACCTTCTTCAAGGAGCCTCTCCTGACCACTCCTGCCTGCTTCCCTTCTTGTGTGTTTGCACGGTACCTGGCACTCCTGTGTGCCTGTTTGTCTCCCTGCCAGACTCCCCCTAAGAGCTGGGACCATGCCCTGCTGTATCCTTGGTGCTTGGCACATTCCTTGGCATGGAATAGAATTCAAAATATTTGGAATAAACAAAGGACGCCGCCATAGGGATTCCCAGCTGGTTGACTCATCCTTCTGTGGAAGCCAAAGAATGGACCCAGACATGGATGAAGGTCGGGTGAAGGTCATGAACACTGCAACACAGGCGCCATCCCATGTGACGTCCTTTCTGAACGACTCCACTGAAGACGAGCTTTGCTCTGACTCGCGAGGCCTGCGAAGCCAGGCAGAAGTCAGGGTGTTGGGAAACGGCCAAAGAGAGGAGATAAGAGGTTGTGGCTGTGGTGAGTGTGGGTTGAGGTCATGGTTTCGTAAACCAAGTTTGAATATTTTTGTAAGTGCTGGGGTGCGTAGGACGGTGGAAGAGTGTGGGGAGGAGGCGTGGCTCCAGGTCGGAATGTGCCTGTTTACTGGATTCACTCTCCGGTGGTTTTACAAGCCTGAGGCTGGAGCCCAGTTTCACTTTTGCTTGCCAGAGAGACTGTGAGGGCTATTTTTAAAGTAGCAATGTTGGCAGGATCCTGTGAATTCATCTGTGTGTGCCCTTCCCACCCAAATTCTCGATTTATAACAGGGTTAGAACCTGGCTCCTGTTTCTCGTCGTACACGTGTAAATCCAGCTGGTTCTTTCTCCCTCTTAAATAAATGCACTGGTATTTGCTTTATTCTTGAATTTAATATCAGGATTGCTAAATGTCTGTTAAGGTTTAGGTGAATAGGGTTGATATAAATGGAGCCAAGAAACCCACATATTTTAGATGATGGGCAAAATTCTAATGCAGTCTCTCAAAAATATACCCAATGGAACCCTTTGGGATACTGGTCTTCTCTAAGTGATGCTCTCGTAAATGCCTCCCTCCAAGAATCATGTCCAGCTAGAAGTATCTAACAACTAGTAGTATCCCCATGATGTTAATCCTAAGAAAGTATAAATTTTGGGAAGCTATATGTGTGTAACTTTAATTCTCACAGCAACCTGCTGGGATAGGTGTTTGTAAAAGATCATGGTGTTACCCTGTGTAACCCCTAGACTTGCTGTGAACATTCTCCAAAGAGTGGAGAGGGGCTGAGAACTGAGTTAACAATAGATCATGCCCTCATGATGAAACCTCCACAAAAATCCCTGAAGTATGGTGTTCAGAGAGCCTCCAGGGTGTTGACAGATCTACGTGCCAGAGGGGTGGGGCATCCCAATAGGGATAGGAGCTGCTTGGGACCCTTCCAGTCTTCCTGCGTGTTCCTTCATCTGGCTATTCATCTGCATCCTTTATCATAGCCTTTATTATACAATAAACTGGTGAATGTGTTTTCCTGAGTTCTCTGAGCAGTTCTACCATGTGATTCAATCCAAGGAGGGGTCTTAGGACCTCTGACTTGTAGCCTAATCAGAAAATGAGAGTAACCTGGAGACTTACTACTTACTATTGACTTTTAAAATGAGGGCAGTCTTATGGGATTAGCCCTTAACGTATGGAGCTGCACTAACTCAGATGAGTATCAGAATTTAATTAAATTGCAGGACATCCAGCTGATGTCACAGAGATTACTTGGTGTGGGGGAAAAACATGTCTGATGGCAGAAGAATACTATGCTTGTGGGTATAAGCGAAGGAAGGCACCCCTAGAAAGTTTTTCCTATACGCCCCTCAATGATCTTCACCTTCTAATATTGTCATCCTTGTTTTAATCTTCTCCTCCTGGAGATGACTTTAGATAGACTGTATATATTCACTCCCTAAATAATTAAATGCTACTTCAGGAAACCCACAGGTAGGAGATGTGCTCAGCATCGGAGTCCCATCTCTTTGGCATTTAAAATGCACAGGCAGGCCGGCCAGCTCCTTACTGCTCACATCTGTATGTCCCTATAGGCAACAGATGCTGGGAATTCATGCTTCTCCCAGCCCTCAAACCATGATGGATAAGAGTTAGCAGACAAGTGCAGGAGCTCCCTCACCCCTGGGTAGGATCCCTGTGACATCCATATTCTACCAAACGGGTGCAGTCAGCCCCAAATGCATCACCAGTGAAAAAACGTCAGGTCACTGGGTGGGGAGTGAAGTGTGAAACCAAGCGAAATGAAAATAGAGGAGACAAGATGAAGGAAGAGATAACTGGCCAGGAGTATGGTGACCATCT
This sequence comes from Bos indicus x Bos taurus, assembly GCF_003369695.1. Lineage (NCBI taxonomy): Eukaryota > Metazoa > Chordata > Mammalia > Artiodactyla > Bovidae > Bos > Bos indicus x Bos taurus. The sequence goes on along the minus strand of NC_040102.1, from coordinate 42,285,636 downwards.
TCTTATACCAGAGCCACGGACTTCAGCCAGGGCATACCTCCCAATGCCACCAAGTCATCCACTAGATGACAACACACGGATCCGGGCTGAGGACACCAGCATTTGTCTATAGCCACCACCGCAGAGTGCCTTACATGCAGATTATCCCCATGGGCAACTGAACTGGGGAGCTCTGAGAGACGGTATAGAACATGGAGCTCTAAGCTGTATGCAGTCCATTGGAATGCAATCATCTGAACTTGTAAAAACCTGTCAATCTGAAGAAGGTCACTATGCTTTTTAAGAGATTTGAAGAACAGTGTTCAAATGCATAAGAATTCAGTCTCTTGATTTTTGTCTTGATTTGTGTCAGAGACCTTTGAGAAGTTACTTCACTTCTCTGAGCCTTAATTTTCTTACCTGTGAAATGGACACAATAATTCCTACTACATTTGGTAATGGTAAAATAAACTGCAAAGCAGCAAGTTTAGAGATAGAGAACCGCTTTCTTCAAAAAAATTTATTTATTTTTTAATGGAGTATATATTATGCTACAATATTGGGTTGGTTCCTGCTGTACAACAAAATGGCTTTAAAATTCTTTAACTTGCAATGATAACAGTGCTGGCTGTTTTGCCTACACACCAGATTACTCAAGCGAAAATGGTAATATCAAGTCAAAGTCAATACTGGTGCATAATATAGATTGAATGTTCACATGCTAAATCTTAACGCCCAATGTGAGTGCATTTGGGAGGTGATTAGGTCATGAGGGTGGGACTCTTTACAGAAGAGAACTCCCTTCTTCGGTCTGCCACGTGAGGACACAGCAAAAAGACGTGTCTATGGGCTAGGAGGAGGGCTCTTCACCAGACACCAGATCTACAGGCACCTTGATCTTTGGCGTCTCAGCATCTGGCACTGTGAGAAAAAAATGTTTGTTGTTTATAAGCCACTGGGTCTGTTGCATTCTGTTACAGCCCCCTGATGGGCCAAGAGAATATGCTTATGGTAAAAAACTCAACAACGCCTGTCGGTATTGAAATACTTGATCTACGAATGTTAAAATAGCATTAATAATCTAATGCTGTTTTCAGATACATGCATCCAAAAATGTTTATTCCTTCAAACCTTTTTTGATAAAGTTTTCTTATTAAAGCTGTTATATGTAAAAGAAATATGCTATCAAAACGGTGAGACTTTATCTAAATAAGTTACCATCATCAGGTAAAAATGAATTTTGGATCTCAAAAAGCAAGATGATAGAGAAGATGAAGGCATAGCTCTCCACAATTGTGATTTTCAATACATAAAATATAATGTGTAAAACCACACTGCTGCTGCTGCTAAGTTGCTTCAGTCACGTCTGACTCTGTGCGACCCCATAGACGGCAGCCCACCAGGCTTCCCTGTCCCTGGGATTCTCCAGGCAAGAACACTGGAGTGGGTTGCCATTTCCTTCTCCAATGCATGAAAGTGAAAAGTGAAGGTGAAGTCGCTCAGTCCTGTCCGACTCTCAGCGACCCCATGGACTACAGCCCACCAGGCCCTCCGTCCATGAAATTTTCCAGGCAAGAGTGCTGGAGTGGGATGCCATTGCCTTCTGCACTAGCACACACAAAGTTTATCATTATAAGAACTGGTGGTTGGAAGCACCCATTTGAAGAGTTTGCATCTGGAAAACTTGGAGCTAGAGACAAAACTTAAATTCATAAGAGACTGCCAAACAAGATAAGCAGGCCTAAGTGGCCAAAAATACATAAACTTCAAATTTGTGAGAGAAGAACAGAAACGCTGTGTCATCTTGTAAGTATCCCAAGGTTCATAAAAGTAGTTCAAAAGCCCTGATCATCTCTGATAGATAGACACAGATATTTACATTAAAACACGCAACACTGCCATCATGATGAACAAAATTACCAGTAGGTGACAAACATCTATGATTGAAACTTTTTTGGCCAATTTCTGTTTCAGTCTGTTCCCTTGGAGCCTCCAGTGCAGCCTGACATGTGGTAGACTTTAGAGAAACGCTCACTCCCTTCTATTCATCAGTATGGCGGCAGTACCAGCAAAGAAGAAAATGCTAATGCACATTTCTGAGTCCCAAATCCAAGCGCAAACCATCACCAAATAGGGACTATTGGTAAAAGCCCAGTCACGGGAAATCAAACACGAATGTTGCTATAAAGTGCTTTGGGGTTGTTCACGGGAGAAATGAATACCAAAGAGACAGAGACACAGTCTGGACACTGAGGGAGCCAGTCAGCATCAAACTGGATAACGGCTCAATAGTCGGGTCCTCCCCAAAGAGTAAGGTCCGGGAGATCCAGAAGCACTGCCTGGAACAAGCAGGCAAAGCGGAAGGGCTCAGAAACTGAACCTGCAGGAGATCCAAAGGAACTCTTAATACCTTCTTTTTACTCAGCCAGAGACGAGCCCTTATGTGGTCAGAGAAGACTGGCCCCAGTCCCGTCTCTGACCTCTAGTGCAGGTGGAGCCCTGCGATGGAAAACAAAGACACAGGGACAGTGCTTCTCCAGGAAAATATGTCCTCAGGAAGCTCAAGTCCTTTCACACAGATTTTGTGTTCATCAGATTTTGATTATTCATTTCTCCCAAAGATCTTTCTAAGAATGAAGTATGCACTGAGCCGTAAACACAAACATTCTGATTTTGGTGGTCTCAGTATCCAAAACTGTACCTTCCACCGTGCATTAAGCCAGTGGGAACCCACATTTAAAGGCATAAGACAGCTACAGATTTGTAAATGTAAGCTGCTCTCAGAAGGAATATGACCTTGGGAGGCATCCTTCTTTGGCCAAAGACAAGTCCGCGAGAGGGACTGGCTGGTTGGCTGGAGGCAGCCAACCCTCCAGGCAACTGGGAGAGTGAACGCTGCAGTCCCGCAATGGGGGACCGGAGGCAGCCAACCCTCCAGGCAACTGGGAGAGTGAACGCTGCAGTCCCGCAATGGGGGACCGTACTGCCTACGGCTTCTAAACACGCAGGTTAACTAGTGAGAGGCCGGTCTAAGGTGGAAATGGCACCTAAAAGCCTGTTCTGGTTTTGGTCTAGTCGCTAAGTTGTGTCGACTCTTGCAGTCCCGTGACTGTAGCCTGCCAGGCTCCTCTGTCCCTGGGGTTTCCCAGGCAAGAACACTGGAATGGGTTGCCACTTCTGTTGCTGTCACAGTAACAAGACCCACCATCCCCTCCTCAATTCAAGATCCCTCTGAAGGCTCCTCCCAGCTGGAGTTCACACAGGATTAACCGAGGCCTTTGTGTGTTGACCGTGTTGCAATTCAACTACTCGCCCTGCACAAGCCTGTCTCCTTCACTCCTTCAATAGACATGGATTCTAAGAGCTCGCACCGATAAATGGACTGCGTGCAAAAAAAGAAAAAAAAGGTGTAAGACACTATGCCTTGAGTGTCCTTCCCTGATGTTCATCCCAGGCTCAGCCAGAAGCAGTTTGCCACCCTCACATCCTGATAAATGTATTCTCAGCTCGGATGCTACCATCAAACTTTCTGAAGCCATTAATCAAATTTCTTTTCATGTGGCTAGACGCAATGCTGCTTCAGGAGTTGCTGAGCTGCTCCATCTCAGAAGCCTGTGAGTGGCTGTTGAACGTCTTGGTGCCCTTGCCCACCCCTGCCCGTCACCGGGGTGGAGAGCTGCCTGTTGTTAGGCAGCGGGGCAGGGGCTCTAACCCAGCCGGCAGCTGCACCATCTTTATTGGAGAAAGCCCCTTGCCAGCATTTTCTGAGCGATGGCAGAAAGAAGATGCTGGGAATTTGGCTCAGTGTTTCTCTTGGCCAGAATGATTTTATTTGGAAAGATTTGGTCTCGATGTAGAGAAGGTCTCTGCCTTCTTAAAGCATAAACAGTGACCTTATCCCAGAGACTCCATGCCACCAGGTTAGACCTTGTTGAAGAACGACCAGGGTGTGCCCCATCTTCAGACTCACCCCTTGGATGACTTGGACTCTGTTTACCTGGTGAGTCCCAGTTCCAGTAAAGTCAGCCGCATGATAACTGCAAAAGCCAGTCTGCCAAGGGGAGAGTTATATATTTGTTTTGGGTGGTGATGGGGAAAATTTTTAGTCAAAATGTATGATTTGTGACCAAAATTATTCATATGCTCTCGGGTTTGACTGCCTCGGCATGAACAAATAATCAAGAATACAAAAACATAGCCCAAGCTTTCAGGACCAGATCTTATTTGGGAACAGAGTGTTAAACCAATTACCAATCAAGGTTCTTGTTCTCCTTAATCAATAGAAACTGACTGGAGGCCAGACAAGAAGCTCAGACAAGGCTTTGCGGGGCGGAGGGGGGCCCTGCTGCAGCAGAAAGAGTGAGAACAAATAACCGTCTCCCCTGCTCACTCCCCAAGGAGAGGCGAGCTGCTTCCCTGTGAGGATGGGGTAGGGGTGTCCAGGGGTGAGCTGGAGGGTGTCTTGGATGGTCCGCCTGCCCCTTTGGGGTGCTGAGTGCAGCGGGCATGCGCAGGGCCCTGCTTTTGTTCCTGACTCTTCAGAAGCGCCTGCCCCTTTGGGGTGCTGAGTGCAGCGGGCATGCGCAGTGCCCTGCTTTTGTTCCTGACTCTTCAGAAGTGGCAGTTGGGCTGTTTTGTCTTTTTGTACCTTTTGTCCGTAATTTGCTCCAACTGCACATGCACTCGGTTACTTTTAGCCCCTTAGAGTATCTGTGTATTTTGTTGCTCGAGGAGACATTTGTCCAGACACAGGAACTGAGCAAAGGGGCCCAGCCGGTCTCCCCACCGCACCAAACGTCCCAGCACGCAAAAGCAGTCCACACGCACAGGGCGCCTCTTGTTGGCACACGCCCACGACCTGGGAACTGGGCAGGTCCTTGTAGGCCGCAGTGCCCCTCCTTGAATCCTTGAGACACTGAGGGAGTCACACATCCCTCTGAACTTCAGAATTCCTGGAGGTGAGGAGATCAATTCAGCTTCGTTCCTGGGTGCCTGGTATATAGCGGTCATTCTTTCATGTGCTGGGGACACGAATCGAGAAAGAAAAAGGAAAGGGCACTTCAGCCTTTATGAAGCTGAGATTTTTCTACTCCTCGAGTCTGGCTAGAGGTGTAGACAAGATAACAAAACATGTAATGTTATCAGCACTTAGGAAGTACTTAATGTCAGGTCATCCAGCTAGCCCCTCCCCTCAATTTGTTTCACAAATAAGTGCTACAGAGAGGAAGAGAAAATGGAGCGTGTCATTTCTGAACTATGTCTAGAAATCAAAAAACAAACCTGACCTAGGCAATATTTTTTTTCAAATTTCATATTTGGACGTAGCAGTGACTTGTAAAATCAGTTCAGTTGGTTAAGTCCAGCGTTTTCCTAAGTTGAAAAGTGAAATGGATGGACAAGCTGGTGGTCCACGGGTTAAGACCTGGCCTTCCAACACAGAGGCTGCAGGTTCAACACCTGGTCAGGGAACTCATCCCACACGCCCCACGGCCAAAAACCCAAAACAAAAAGCAGAAGCAGTATGGCAACAAACTCAATAGAGACTTTCTTTCTTTTCTTTAAAATAGAAAGCTGCTCTGTAAAACATTTTGAAAGACAGTCCCTATAGTCCTATAGATTCTATTTACTTCCCAGAATTTACTTCCCAAAAGTAGAATAGATGGAAAGGGGTGTCTCCTTCTCAACGCATTTTCCAAAATCGGTACCTTCTCAGTAATTTCTAGATTAATACATTTACATGATGGTGTTAAAAACTATAGTGAAAACAGAGAAAGACAAATACCATGTGACATCAGGTATATGTGGGATCTACCATAAAAATGATACAAATGAACTTATTTACAAGACAGGAACAGACTCACAGATACAGAAAAGAAGCCTAGGGTCACCAAAGGGGAAGTCGGGGCGGGATGAACCAGGAGTGTGGATTACCACACACACTGTTGTGTGTAAGACGGATAACCAACAGGAGTGTGGGTTACCACACACACACTGTTGTGTATAAGACGGATAACCAACAAGCACCTGCTGTATAGCACAGGGAGCTCTACTCAAGATTTTGTTATAACCTATAGGGGAAAAGAATCTGAAAAAGCATATATATACACACACACACCCATATGTATACACATATCCATATGTAACTGAATCACTTTACTATATACCTACAACTAATACATTGCAAACCAATTCTACTTCAATTAAAAAAATAAAAATAAAGAATGAAAAACTGTCACAAAAAAATTAAATTGAGATATGAAAGCAAGACTGCATGGCAGGAAAAGAAAGTAGACGGACGCCATCTTCCTCCCCTCCAAGCAAGGGGACAGGTCTTGCCCCAGAGGTGCAGCTGTGCCCCAGCCCCAGAGGTACCTCCTCGGATGCGAGAACCCTGATACGTCTCTAACCCAGCCTAGAATCATCCAGCCCAGGTGCAACCTGAGGGCTCTCACCTGCGCCCGCACTGTTTCCATAGGCCTTACTCTCTCAGCACCCGTTCACCCTGTAGATCGTCCACCGCTGGGAACTGACTTTTTTCACTTTAGTCCTGAACAACTAGTAGGGGTTTTGCTGCAAATATCAAGTGCCCTTTTCACTTGGTGTGATAATTCTAGGTCTATCCATGTGGCTGTAATTGGGAACATTTCATTCTTTGTTACGGACGAGTGATATTTCATCGTGTGTGTGTGTGTGTGTGTGTCTATATATATACATACATCTTCATGCATTCAAGGCAATGAACTATATTTGTTATCTTGTAATAACCTATAATAAAAAAGGATCTGAAAAACATGTGTATATATAAAGCTATCATTGTGCTGTACCCTTGAAACGAACATAACACTGTAAATTAACTACACTTCATATTTTGAAAATATGTATATCAACTGCCTTTAGAAAGCAGATGTTCTTAATCATTTTTATGTCTTCTTAGAATGACATTTTTAAATGCATAAAGTAAAAGGCATAGGGATTAAAAAGAAAGCAAAATATATTGAAATACAGTTGCTGAAAATTTTTTTAATATTTGTGATATAAAAATACAAAGAGTCCTTTTTAATAAATTAAAACTGAACCTACTAGTGGTTCTACTACTGCTGTAATTTCAAAATGATCATGAGATTAATATGCAGATGACACCACCCTTATGGCAGAAAGTGAAGAAGAACTAAAAGCCTCTTGATGAAAGTGAAAGAGGAGAGTGAAAACACTGGCTTAAAGCTCAACATTCAGAAAATGAAGATCATGGCATCCGGTCCCATCACTTCATGGCAAATAGATGGGGAAACAGTGGAAGCAGTGGCTGACTTTATTTTTCTGGGCTCCAAAATCACAGCAGATTGATTGCGGCCATGAAATTAAAAGATGCTTACTCCTTGGAAGCAAAGTTATGACCAACCTAGACAGCATATTAAAAAGTCAAGATACTACTTTGCCAACAAAGGCCCATCTAGTCAAAGCTATGATTTTTCCAGTAGTCATGTATGGATGTGAGAGTTGGACTATAAAGAAAGCTGAGCGCTGCAGAATTGATGCTTTTGAACTGTGGTGTTGGAGAAGACTCTCAAGAGTCCCTTAGACTTCAAGGAGATCCAACCAGTTCATCCTGAAGGAAATCAGTCCTGGGTATTCATTGGAAGGACTGATGAAGCTGAAACTCCAATATTTTGCCCACCTCATGTGAAGAGCTGACCCATTTGAAAAGACCCTGATGCTGGGAAACACTGAAGGCAGGAGGAGAATGGGACGACAGAGGGTGAGATGGTTGGATGGCATCACCAACTCAATGGACATGAGTTTGGGTAAACTCTGGGAGTTGGTGATGGACAGGGAGGCCTGATGTGCTGTGGTTCATGGGGTCGCAAAGAGTCGGACACGACTGAGCGGCTGAACTGAACTGAATGAGATTAAATAACATGTTGAGATATCTACAACATCAGCAATGTCATGAACACAAATGTGGCTTCTATTAGTGACAAAGGGAAGTTAGCAACGCCAGGGTGTGTTGCCTACACTCATAACTGGAGGAAATTCTATATTTCTGTTAGAGTTAGTGAAGATGAAAATGGAATTGTTTTCACATCCAAGAGCATAGGCTCTGAATTCTACCTACACAAAAGGTCCAGAGACTGCAGGGGAAGAGTCCCTAATGAGAGACAGGAGACAGCTCTAGGTTGTCTTAAAATCTCCCTACAAGGTAACAAAGAAAGCAAGCTCTGACAGAACCCTGCCATTTTAATTAGCAGGCTGTCCCAAGATACTTATGTACCCTGTCTTTAAACTGGATGAAATTCTGGTTCTCTGCCTTTATGGAGGTCTGACAGTACCTTATAGTAACGTCTTTCCCAAGCCAGTATGCCAAAATTCAAACACCCGGACTCCTGTAATTCTCAGACAAGTTAGGCAACCAGCAACTTTCCAATTACTGGCTGGAAAGGACAGCTTAGGAACCACACTCTGGGCACTGTTGAAGGCTGCTGAACAACTGTGATCATGCAGCATGTATCACCCAGTGCAGAGGGCCTCCCTGGGGGCCCAGTGGCAAAGAATCTGCTTGCTAGTGCTGGAGACACGGGCTCCATCTGGGAAGACCCCACGGGCTGCGGAGTAACTAAGCCCTTGTGCCACAGCTACTGAGCCTGCGCTGTAGAGCCCATGAGCTGAGCCTGCGCTGTAGAGCCCATGAGCTGAGCCTGCGCTGTAGAGCCCATGAGCTGCAACCACCGAGCCCGTGTGGCACAGGTGCTGAGGAGCACCAAGAAAGCCTGTGCTCTGCGACAGAGAGCCGTCGCCATGAGACATCCCTGCACCGCAACGGGAGAGCAGCCCCTGCTCGCCACGACTAACGTAGAGCCCGCTCAGCAAGGAAGTCCCAGCACAGCCAAAAATAAAATACATACTAAACTTCAAAAACAATTAAAATTAACCCGAGGCAGAGAGCCTGTTGCCATCCCGAAGGTTACAGACTGCAGGCTCTCTCATTCTTATCTTATCTTATTCCAAGATGCAATGCTCACATATTCAACGTCACATACAGCACAATCACCCAAGGAGAAAGGAAGCTGACTAAAAACCACGAGCGTAAGCACACCAAACATGTCCAACGTGAATTTCAGCCTCGCCCTGTTCGTATAAGAGTCGGGGCTGTCTTCTAGACAATTCCTCTATCTAGACCACTAATTTCACCAAAAAAAAAACCCCTCTATTTCTAGCCCCTCAGGTACTCATTAACAAACCCTGTGGTATCGATCAGAAATCAAGTCAACTGCTCAGAGTAGCTATCTCTGGAAGGTAGCCCCTTGATTAAATGCTGGCCACTCAATTCTGGAGGGTGTCATTCAGCAACTTCCTCTGGTGTCTGGATTAAAATGAACACAAATGCAGACTTATCACACAGATTATACTGGAAAATGTTTCTAAAGAATTACAGGTCACATACCTAATTATCACTCCTTTGGTAAGAACAACCTGTTAGGTTATTAAGCCACAACACTATTTTGGAAACAAGGATGTTCTCTTGTGTCTATCATCGAAAGGATTTGGTTCCCTTTGTCTTTGAGTTGGGGCGCTGCAGTTACCCTCCATTAAATGCTGTTTTGCAAGCTTTGGGAAATGCCCAAATTTACAGTTTCAGGAGAGACGTCCCGTCATCCCCTTAGTGAAGCCTGGAGGGATCCAGTTCAACAAGCCTGTCCGGAGTGACTGAAAAGGATCAGGGATCAGCCCAAGGAAGAATCAGGAGGCAAACAGAGCCACAGAAGGTGGGGACCTGGTTGCTCTCTGAAAGTGACAAGCTGGAATTGAGTGCGAGAGAAGATGTTATTACAGCACAATTGAAGAAGCAGAGAAACAGCAAGTGGGACTGGAAAGGAAGACTTGGGGGCTAGAGAGAAGGGCAGATAATAGGCTTCCTCCTCGAATGTCAAAGCAATCTCACGAGCCCAGACAGCAGTGCCACGTACACTGGGCTGCGCCTGGTGAGACACAGACTGTAAAAACCACCCAGGTTAGGATCGCTTAAGGAAACGAGGAGGTGAAGCCCTCAGCTAACCCAGGAGTCCAAAGTCAGCCCAAACAGAACGCTGTGTGAAAACTGCCAAGAGAAAATGGCAACTATAGAAAGACAGAGGCAACTTAACTCACTCTGATCTGAAAAATAATTTTAAATAAAGAATGATGCTTCTAATAGCAGGTATACTGAATCACAAACAAAGCAAAGCCCATTAGAATGCCAAGGACGCAACAAATGGTCCCGATTATGGTAGAAAATACCTTTTAAAAAAATTCTGGGACTAAGCTAGACTACATTTCCTTCACAGGACTTGTGCCAGTTCTGACCCATCCATTGTGGATGAAAATGATAAAGCTCGTCCAGATATGGCCACGCAAAGCACTCACGCCTCTCTCCACACTGGCTCTGGGTTCTTGAAGAAGAGCATAGACTAAAAGCAGGGGAAAACATGAGTACCAATGAACAGTGGGATTATAAGCGATCTTTTTTCCACTTTTTTTCAACTTTCTATAACTTTTCAACTTTTCTGCTCAAAATCTGTATGATAACCAAACATCATAAAATATTTCAGGGGCTTCCCTGTTGGCTCCATGGTAAAGAATTTTCCTGCCCAATGCAAGAGACACAGGTTCTATCCCTGACCCAGGAGGATCCCACGTGCCAGAGCAACTAAGCCCAGGAAAGTTCAACCACTGAGCCTGTGCTCTAGAGCCTGGGAGCCACAACTGCTGAGCCCACACATTGCAGATGCTGCAGCCTGCGTGTCCCAGAGCCCGTTCTCTGCAACAAGAGAAGCTGCCACATGAGAAGCCCGTTCACCGCAACCAGAGAGTAGCCCCTCTCTCTGCGACCAGAGGGAGTCCACGCACCGCAGGGAAGACCCAGAACAGCCAAGAATAAGCGAAAACGACTTTCAAAATGCCAGTTTATGATGGAGAAATATACATGTATTTATATATAATTTATATATATATATAAATTCCTTTTTAAAGTGAGTCATCCCTACTTCCTTTGGTGACTCCGGATGGCATGGATTTTGCCATTTTGGTAGGTTTACTTGGGCTTCCCAGTTGATGCAAGTGGTAAAAACCCCACCTGCCAACGCAGGAGAGGTAAGAGATGTGAGGTCTATCCCAGGGTTGGGCAGATCCCCTGGAGAAGGGAACGGCAACCCACTTCAGTATTCTGGGCTGGAGAATCCCATGGACAGAGGAGCCTGGCGGGCTACAGTCCACGGGGTTGTAAAGACACGACTGAAGTGACTTAGCACGCACACAGGGAGACACTTGTTCACTAGTACACCCCTAACACCCAGGACAGGGCCAAGAACATTGTCGGCTTCCAAAACACATAATTTGCAAAAACAAATTGTTTCTGGTATCCTTAACATTCTGCCTAGTATCTAATGCGCCTCTTAAAATGTTACAATCTCAACTAAATAAAATGCTTAAGACAAAGACAAAATACTTCCCATATTCTCTTCATGGTGCAAAGTTTCCTGAGACTATTATGTCCATTACTAGGACTCTATTTATACAAACATGGCCTGAGATTGCACTTGATACTTTCTGGTTTTGTTTTTATAAGGGAAACACTGTTGGCTCATATTGATCTTGTAATCAACTCAAACCCTCAAGTCTTTTTCACATAATTTGCTGTCAGACCTGATTACCCTCCTTCTGCACTTGTACAATTGATTTTTTTGCCCCCAAATGCTAGACTTTAAATAATCCTTGTTAAGTTTTACCTTATTTGTTTTGGTCTATTATTGGAGTCCCCTGAGATGCTCTTGAATGCCTGATTCTGCAATCTTGGATATTACCCATCTCTCCACACGTGTCTTTGATAATGTTACCAACTTCTAAGTCTCCAGAAAGTGAAAGTGTAGTTGCTCAGTCGAGCTCGACTCTTTGTGACCCCATGGACTATAGCCTGTCAGGCTCCTCTGTCCATGGGATTCTCCAGGCAAGAGTACTGGAGTGGGCTGCCATTTCCTTCCACAGGGGCTCTTCCCCATCCAGGGATCGAACCCTGGTGTCCCACATTGCAGGCAGACTCTTTACCATCTGAGCCACCAGGGAAGTCCTCAGTCTCCAGAGTTGAGGATAAAGCTATTAAATGGATAAGAACAACAGAAAGATTTCATTGAGCACCATTAGCAAACTCATCCAGGCAGCAATGCTCTTGGGACAGGTATCACTGGATGCTAGATTTTAAAGAACTCATCACAGTCATCCAGTATACATTAGTATATTGTTGTACTATACTAATAGTACATTATATTAATGTATTACTTATATAATAAAATGCATATTAATACAAATGAAAAAAGATTAAATAGTCCCATATGAAAACTCTGTCAGTATCCTGGAGTAATTTCCTTGAACGTATGACAATTTCCTTTTAAATACCAAGGTGCCTTCTTACTGCTCATCATCTGTCCCAGACATCAGTCCTCTCTTAACTGCTGCTGCTGCTGCTAAGTCACCGTGTCCAACTCTGTGCGACCCCATAGACGGCAGCCCACCAGGCTCCTAACTGCAGTTGACAGTTATTCTTGAGAGAGAAGCCGGAAGAGCACACAGAGTCAAGCCGTCCTGCCCCTTCTGCTTTCTGGTGACATTGTACCATGTGTCCTGGCAGCTGTCCCCTTCCTCCTTTGTCTGGTGGCTACACAGCTGACCCTTGTCCTCTGCATTTTGTAAGGGCCAGCTGTCATCACTGGAGTGCGGCAGGCCATGATGGATCCTGCGAACGCAGACATGGTGGAAAAGAGAGGAAACCGGTTCTGTGGCAGGAGACCTGGTCCAGCAAGAGGGCTGGCCCTTGAAGAGGAGTAACCAGTAATCCAGTATTGAATGTCCAAAGAGTGTTGATTGGAGCTGGTGTCAGTACTCAAGAGTTTCTAGGCCTGGAGGTTTTGCTTAGTGGGTGCATGCTCAAATCCAGATGAAGCATCGTCTTCACCCTCGATGATGGAAATAGGTGACCAAGATGGGCAGTGTGTGGGGATGTTAAGGGGGCAAGGGTTCAGGGAGGAAACCTCAAATGATGGTGCTATCAGGCTAAGTAGAGGTGTGGTCTTAGTCCCAGAGTCACTCTTGGCCCTTGAGAAAAGGTGATGAGATCATGGTTCGGCATGATCCTTTTCAGCAGACCCCTAATATGCATATGGAATTTAGGAGATATATCTGGTCCTCCAAAAGAAGATAGTCCCCTAAGGCGAGAACGAGGACATGGTCCAAGAGAAAGTAGAAATGTCACGTTCAAAAGCAAAGACCTGGACCTCTCATGAGGACCCGATCTGTACCAGAGCCGGCAGCTGAAACAGCACCAGGACTGAAGCACATTAGCTAATTGGGCATCTCTGAAAAGCTGAAGGGAGGCCATGGGTCCTTGCCGCCATGTTCTGTCTCTCCACTTGCACACACTCTGAGCTGACACTCTCACAGCCTCTCACACCCTCTTTCCGTGTCCAGCACACTCATGCTCCCGACCAGCTCTCCTGCGTAACCCAGTCATTTCCTTTGCTGCTTCCTCTGCCCTCTGGAAAAGGAGGAATCAGAAAAGTCAAGACTGTGTGTGAAACCTGGCTGCAGAAAAAAGATTCCCGGAGCTATCTGAATAATTTGCATCTCATTTTATTCCTGTCTCTTATAGCTTTTCCACTTTTGAAATCTCTTCTAAGGGGACCTTACTAAATCCTCCTTTCTCATTCCATTATTCCAAGAGTGGAGAGCCTCACGAGATGGGTCCTAGCAAACTGGGAAAAGATATGCATTAATATAAAAATAAAATTTACGATATAAAATCAAGTTTGGACCGACCATCTTGACTTGCTTGGGACTTGAAGGGACTTTTACGATGTGGTTCTGGCGCCCAGACTGGGAAAGTCCCAGGCAAACCAAGCTGATCACCCTAAAACTGTAAGCAAACATTGCACCCGCCCGGAAAACCACCAAAATTTTCATCTAAGTTTCTACTTCCTGGATTCCAAATAGAATTGTATTCCTTTACAATTTTTCCTTCAAACCACTGCTGCACACAGCACGCTGGTCTGACTAAGTCTGACCTCCTTCTTAACCTCTGTGAGATGTTGATAATTAGAACAGATCCACCCTTCAAATTTTCACCCAATCCATCCACTTCTCTTGATCTCTACAGGCTCCATCCTGGTTGAAGGCCTGGTCACTAAACACAAGCCCGGATGAAGACACTCACCTTCTTCCCAAGGGTTCTCAGGCTGAAGGAGAAGTTGTTTTTCATTTTTTCTTTTTCTTTTCTTCCATTTTGTGTTGAATTTCCAATCCATTATGAACCCACACTTTTGTAATGCTCAGTAAAAACGGATTACTAAGAAAATGGTCATGCACCTGAGTCTTGAAACAACGTCAGATTTTCTCTGAGTTCCTACATGCTTCCTGTCCATTTCTGTATCGACTTTGTCGTTCATAGGGAACAGTCAGACTTGCTGCCAAAGACCACACTTCAAGAAATGACATTCTAACAGACATCGCTTCCACGTTTTTCTCCTTTCTTCCTACCAAAAGAATCTAACACGATCTTTCAAAATGTAAATTAGATTGTGTCAGCCCACAGCTCACAAAACCACAGGAAGAGGGGGAGGGTTGTGAACAGACTTTCAAGACAGATCTCTCGGATTTAAATCTCTGCACACCACTTCATAGAGTTAGTGGCCCTGGGCAAGCCACCTCATTTCTACGTGTCCCATTTTCCTCATCTAAAAACTGCATCTGCTTCATAGGGTTGCCGCAAGGATTAAATGTGTTCATTTTTGTAAAATGCTTAGAACGACGTCTAAGGCATGGTAAGTACGTATGCTACTTTTACTGTTATTACGCATCATTAGCGTGGCCTACAGCATCCTGCCTTCATAAACGTCATGCGTCATTGTCATCGTTGTTTTCGTTATTTACATGGCCTATGAGTCCCTCCCTCTCTCTCTAGCCTCATCTGAATAACTAAGGCATCAAGCCAGCCTCTTAACACAAGATAAAAGAACAATACATTCAGGATTTCATGCAGATCATCTGTGGAGGGCTAGATCATTTCTCATGGCATTTCTCAGGGACGGGGGAGCCTGGTGGGCTGCCGTCTATGGGGTCGCACAGAGTCGGACACAACTGAAGCAACTTAGCAGCAGATCATTTTTCATCTAATAGCCACCCCTTTCTCTCCACTTACGGGAGAACTGTATACGCACCCCCTTAACTTTGCAAGGGACCATGAGACTTGCTTTGGCCAATGTGGTGTTAACAAGCATGATCTTCGCAGAGACTGGTGCGGTTGGGCTATGCTCTTGAGCTTCTACTGTCAGCATGAAATGAACAAGTTCTGGGCAGCCCACTGGCTGGCTCAGACGTGAATGGAGAAGGTTGAGAGCCACCTGGGTCAGACGTGAATGGAGCCTGCAGCCTGGGGCCAAGGCCACGCCAGCCAGTCTGAGCTCAGCAGGACTGCCCTGGCCATTGAAAGAGTGCCATTGAAAATGTTTTGTTTTTTGTTACACAGCTAAAGCTAACTGCTCACACTGTCTCACCTCTTTTCTTTTTCCTTTACTCTAAAATCTGTTTCTTGGGATTTTGTCCCATTTCATTGCCAGGAAACCCCACTCCTATATGCTGTAATGCATCTGGAGAAGTAGCACATTTGAAAAACAGCTCCTAGTCCATCCCATGATCTCAGAGTTTGGGCAAGCTCTTGAGGTTTTACTTTGGGCACTCAAAACCTCCAGTTTTTAATAAATGTCTTTTTAAAATGTTTATACAATACATACATATATAATACTTTATATACAGATAGAGATATAGCATTTTCTTGACAGATGCTACATAAAGTAAATCCAGAAGTACAGAAGTTGTCTCTTCGTTCCCCACCATCTTAGAATAAGCTCGGGTTTATACATAGAAGCTGAATGCAAATTGAGTGAAGAGTACAAGCAACAGAAGTGCAGTGGTCTCCATGCCAGGGGAACAGGCGAGCACAAAAGAAAAACTGAAGTTGTTATCAGTTCTGTTCCTTTCCTCCTAGATAATATAAAGCAGAAGCTAAGAACTCTACAGCT
This sequence comes from Bos indicus x Bos taurus, assembly GCF_003369695.1. Classification (NCBI taxonomy): domain Eukaryota; kingdom Metazoa; phylum Chordata; class Mammalia; order Artiodactyla; family Bovidae; genus Bos; species Bos indicus x Bos taurus. The sequence continues at coordinate 42,269,560 of NC_040102.1, read as the reverse complement.
CTTAGATCAAGTTTAAAATTAATCTTAACACATGCCAGTGATATTCTAAAGGCACCCACCAATTTGTAATCAGGTTAATGATTGGCGTAGTACTCAAACATTTCCTTCATAGCTTTCTCTTAGAAGCTGTAAATAAATACTGACTCCGATGGTTTCCCAAAGCCATGGCACACTTCAGTCTTTTTCCTGCAAAGACAGAGGGAAATGATTACAGTAATGGCTCCTGAGGCCCCTGGGGAATGCAGACGTGGGCCTGGATCACTGCAGAGCTTCCTTCATTAGCCAGCTCCCAGTTCCTGTGAGTGCTCCTGGATGTCAGCTTGCTTCTGCTACAGATTATGCTCCTCCAAAAGCACTCCCTTCAGATGTTACTCCCACATGTCAAATGCACGACCACTTGAGAAAATATTTTGAAATTTGAACTGAAAAGGGAGCTGATGGGTCAATAGGGACCTTGTTCAGTTCAGGTCAGTCGCTCAGTCGTGTCCGACTCTGTGACCCCATGAATCGCAGCAAGCCAGGCCTCCCTGTCCATCACCAACTCCCAGAGTTCACTCAGACTCACGTCCATCGAGTCAGTGATGCCATACAGCCATCTCATCCTCTGTCATCCCCTTCTCCTCCTGCCCCCAATCCCTCCCAGCATCAGAGTCTTTTCCAATGAGTCAACTCTTCGCATGAGGTGGCCAAAGTATTGGAGTTTCAGCTTCAACATCAGTCCTTCCAATGAACATCCAGGACTGATCTCCTTTAGGATGGACTGGTTGGATCTACTTGAAGTCCAAGGGACTCTCAAGAGTCTTCACCAACACCACAGTTCAAAAGCATCAATTCTTCGGCGCTCAGCTTTCTTTATAGTCCAACTCTCACATCCATACGTGACCACTGGAAAAACCATAGCCTTGACTAGATGGACCTTTGTTGACAAAGTAATATCTCTGCTTTTTAATATGCTGTCTAGGTTGGTCATAACTTTCCTTCCAAGGAGTAAGCGTCTTTTAATTTCATGGCTGCAGTCACCATCTGCAATGATTTGGGAGCCCAAAAAAATAAAGTCTGACACTATTTCCATTGTTTCCCCATCTATTTCCCATGAAGTGATGGGACTGGATGCCATGATCTTCGTTTTCTGAATGTTGAGCTTTAAGCCAACTTTTTCACTCTCCTCTTTCACTTTCATCAATAGGCTCTTTAGTGTTTCTTCACTTTCTGCCATAAGGGTGGTGTTATCTGCATATCTGAAGTTATTGATATTTCTCCCAGCAATCTTGATTCCAGCTGTGCTTCCTCCAGCCCAGCGTTTCTCATGATGTACTCTTGTTAAAGTTAATATCCCTCCCTTTATAATTCGTTGACTGATGTGAAAAGAGTCTTGCAATGGTTTTTTAATGTCAGTTTGAAAGGTTTTTCTCAGTTTGACTTTTGGCCATGCTAAAAAGTTCATGGGATTTATGTTTTCTTAGCAAAATACACAGAAGTTCCTACTTGTAGGTCAGCACAGGGCTAGTGGGTGACAGCTATATTGCAACTTACCCAACCATCTACAGCTAAAAGCCAGAACTCAATTCACCTGCCCTGAGAAAGAGCAGGTGAGTTCTGCTCCTCCAGTCTACATAAAGCAGCGGGGGAGGGGACTCCTGCTGCTGCTGCTGCTAAGTCGCTTCAGTCGTGTCCGACTCTGTGCGACCCCATAGACGGCAGCCCACCAGGCTCCCCCGTCCCTGGGATTCTCCAGGCAAGAACACTGGGGTGGGTTGCCATTTCCTTCTCCAATGCGTGAAAGTGAAAAGTCAAAGTGAAGTCACTCAGTCGTGTCCGACTCTTAGCGACCCCATGGACTGCAGCCCACCAGGCTCCTCCGCCCATGGAATTTTCCAGGCAAAAGTACTGGAGTGGGGTGCCATTGCCTTCTCCGGGGGGCAGGGGGAGCAGGCTCCAAGTGCTCACTGGTGAATGGAGGTTGCGTCCGGAAGCAGCTGGCGACACCACGTGAAAGGTTGCCAACAAAAGTGCCCTGAGGGTGAAACCCCACCGCTCTTCTCGTCCGGCAGACAATCTGATTGGTTCTGCGGACCCGCTCCGGCGGCAAGCGCTGTCTTTACGTTTCTGTTTGTTTGTTTGTTTGGAGAGGATAAAACAAATTCTTTAGGCCAGCAAACATAGATGATATTTAGCATTAAAGCTAGTGGAATTGACTATTATCCTAAGATTAAAGCCAGGCAATGATATAAAGTAAATTGCAAAGGTTCTCTTTTCTCAATTACCTTTTTTTTTTTAACTGAAGTATCGGCTATTCACACTGTGTTAGTTTCAGGAGCACAACATAGTGATTTGCTATTTCTAAACGTTCCAAGCGATCACCGCAGTAAGTCTAGTTACCGTCTGTCACCATGCAAAGCTATTACGGTTTTACTGACGCCATTCCCCACGACGTACGTCTCACCCGACGGTTCATCCACTTTTGAACTGCGAGCGCGTTGCTGTTAGTCCCCCCCCCACCTGTTTCAGTCATCCTCCACCGCCCCCCCTGCCCTTCTACCGCAAGCTGTTTCTTCTCTGTAGCTACTCGTCTGTCTGTTTTGTTATGTTTGTTCATTTGCTTGTTTTTTATATTCCAATATAAGTGAAATCATATGGTATTTGGCTTTCTCTGATTCATTTCCCTTAGCATAACACCCTCTAGGTCCATCCACGTTGTCTCAAATGGCAAGACTTCCTTCTTTTCTGCGGCTTAGTAACACTCCATTGTGTGTGTATGTACCACGCCTCCTTTATCTAATCGCCCAGTTGATGGAAAGCTTCCATGTTGGCTATTCCATTGACTATTGTCATATGATGCAGTGAACATCAGAGTACTTGCAGGTATTCAAACAGTGCCTTTGTTTTCTTCCAATAATAGCTAGAAGTGAAACTGATGGGTCACATGTGGTTCTCTTTTTAATTTTTTGATGAAACTCCACATGGTTTTCCACAGGAGCTTCACCAATTTACAACTCCACCAACATTATCTCCACATTCTCATCAACACTTATTTGCTGTCTTTTTAACGACAGCCATTCTGACAGATATATATTCTTGCCTCTTTTATCGTAGATGAATCGACCACATAATTGACGGTTTATTTCTGGGCTCTCTGTCCCATTGATCTGTGTGCCTGTTTTTGTGCCAGCATCAGACTCTTTTGATGATAATAGCTTCGCAGTATAGTTTGAAATCAGGGGACATGATACCTCCAGCTTTATCCTCCCCTCTCAAAACTGCTCTGGCTATCTGGGGTCGTTGTGTTTCCATACAAATTTTAGAATTTTTTTTTTTCTTGTTCTGTAAAAGTACCATTGCTATTTTGATAGGGGTTGCATTGAATCTGTAGATGGCTTTAGGCAGTATGGTCCCTTTTTCTCCCAAACTCAGAGCATCTTCATGATCATTACCTTAAACTCTTTTTTTGGGTAGACTGCTTATCTCCACTTCACTTAATTCTTCTCCAGGAGTTTTAACTTGTTCCTTCACTTGGGAAATATTCCTGAGTCACCTAGTTTTCCTAGTTCTGTTTTTGTCTCTATCAGATGGTTCGGCTACCTTTCCTGCTCTTGGGAAGTGGTCTTCTTTAGGAAACATGCTGAGGGGCCCAAAGCGCACTCCTCTCGTCACCAGAAGCCTGTGCTCTCGGGGGGCCCACGTGCTCTCGGGGGGCCTGCCTGTCGTGGTGGCGTCTACTGTGACCCAGTCTGCTGCAGTGCCTTCCTCTTGCAGAAGACACCTGGCTGTCTGTAAGTGGGGCAGTGTCCCAGGGAGCTGGCTGCAGGAGACGGGGGGCCGAGGGCTGGGGTTGGCTTGCTGGTGGATTGGGGCTGGGTCCTGGGCCTCTGGCGGGAAAGCCTTCATGGTAACAGGCTGGGAGGGGAACTCCAAATGACACTTGCTACACCAGCGTCCTTGTGGTTGGACAAGCTCCCAAGATTGGCTGCCATGAGCGTCTACGTCACCAAGGGGAGACCCAGTCACCTCCTGGTAAGCTCTCCAAGATCAGCAGGCGGGTCTGACCCACGGATCCTTTCAATTCAGGCCTTCCACTGGGACTCAGAGTTTGTGAGATTTTATTTTACAGAAGACCTTTAGCAAATGGAGTATCTGTTTCCTACGGCCCTCCAGCACTCCTGTGTGCAAGCTCCACTGGCCATCAGAGCCAGAGGTTCTGGGGCCTGTCTTCCCAGTGCAGGACCCCCCAGGCCACAAAGCCCTGTGTGGGGCTGGGACCTCTCACTCTTGGAGGAGACGCTCCGCAGCTGTCAGGGTCCTCCCGTCTGTGTGTCCCTACCCAGAGGCATGAGTCTCGGCTGCACCACAGCTCCACGCCTCTCACCTGTCTGGTGTGACTCCTTCCTCATATCTCTAGGTGTGGAAGATCTTTCTGGCAAGTCTTCCAGTTTTTCTCACCAATAGTTTCTCTGTAAATGGTTGTCATTTTGGTGCCTGTGAGAGGCAAGGCCTTCATACTCTGTCATCTTGGCCACACCGCTCCCCCTTGAGCTTGGATGCCTGGATTAGTTGACAAAGAAGAACGTGAGCACAACAGTTCACAAAATCTCTGCATCAAACTCTTCCATAAAACATTGAAAATCATACATCATCTATCATGCATCCTCTAAACATAATTTAGAGACGAACAAGGAAATTATGGGAGACATGTAGCTAGTAATGCAATTTACATATTTTCAAGGACAAATTCTGTCAGTAAAAAAAGGTTTACAGTGGAAGTCCCCTCTTCACAAATAAAACGCATAAGGTTGTAACAGCTGATTTACTGGGAGTTTGGGACTGACATGTACACACTGCTGTATTTAAAATTGATAACCAACAAGGACCAACTGGACAGCAAAGAGAACTCAGTTCAACATCCTGAAATAACACAAATGGAAAAAGACTGTGTAAAAGAATAGATACATGTATATAACTGAACCACTTTGCTGTATACCTGAAGCTAACACAGCATTATAAATCAACTACAGCCTAATATAAAAAATTGGGGGTTTCTCTGGGGGTCCAGTGGTTACGACTCTGTGCTTCCACTGCAGGGCACAGAGGTTCGATTCTTGGTTGGGGACCTAAGCTCCCACATGCCACAGGAGGTGGGCAAAAAAGTAAAATTAAATAAAACTAAAAATAAAAAAAAAGTTAAAGACACATGACTTTCTGATGTGTAGTATAAAATAATGAATCAAAATGAAAGCTGCAAAGACTGCTTATAACAAAGGCTGCTGAAAAGCAGAAGAAGGAGGAGGAGGAGACAAGAGGAGTTAAAGGCGGAGGAGGAAGGAGAGGAAAGGAAAGGGAAGGAGCAGGACCAGCCTCACCCTCACCCTTAGGAAAAGAGTCCGTACACGTGGCACAGCGACTGCATTGACCGACGGTCCTGAAACAAACGTTGAGCAGAAAGATGAAAGGAAAGCTGTCAGCGACTCGCACGCTGAGCTGGGTTTTGAGCGATCTGAGTCACAGCCTCATTTCCACCCTTGACGGAGTGATGGGCTTTGGGGCGATCAAGAGGCACTTGCACTCACTGGAGGCTGCTGTTCACTAAACACTTAGCCCGGATCACTGCGATGAACTGCAGTCTCCAAAATACTTGCTGCCCCTCCCTGCAGGCAAGCCCTTCCCTGGAGAGAAGTCACACCTTCTGCTCCTCTGATGAGACTTCCAAGGAGAAGCTTTAAGAGCCAGTATTTTTTCACCACGATCTCTTTATCCCTCTGTCAACCAGCAATGTCTCAAACAGAGGCTTCTCTGTAGGCCCGGCCCTGGAGCGAAGATCTTCACCAAAGGGAGCCAAGTCTGACCCAGCCTGGACCTGCAGCATGAGCAAGAAGGAAGGTAGCTGAAATCTGGGGGCGATTTGTTACCATAGTATAAAGACCAGAGCTGACTGATAAAATCAGACTGACCTAATTTAAGATTTAACTGAAATATAGAAGTTATGTTTCCCATGCTTATTCCCAGCTGAGTAAGACAGTATTCTGTCCCCCTTCCAGGACCGCCTGTGATAATAAATTTGTGGTTTTCAGTTCTTCAGCTACATATTAAAACATTTAGAATAAATAACCTCTCAAGTTCCTTCCAACTCAAGTGTTCTATGTTCTTCTGACTCCTTTCATAGACTTTCTTGAGTCTCGAGTGAGCTTTGTAAAGGCTTCTTCAGTGACATTCACCTCTGTGCTCGTGCGCTTAGTCGCTCGGGCGTCTCTGACTCTGTGTGACCCCATGGACTGTAGCCCGCCAGGCTCCTCTGTCCATGGGATTCTCCAGGCAAGAATGCAGGAGTGGGTTGCCCTGCCGTCCTCCAGGGGATCTTCCCAACCCAGGGATAGAACCCAGGTCTCCCACAGTGTGGGAGGATTCTTTACCGACTGAGCCACTAGGGAAAAGTAGTTATCTTAGACACATTCACTTAAGTGAGACCAAAAATATTTGCTTGTTACAAAAATTCCACAACTATTACTGCAGAGATCTAGAGCATATTGATTTGTACTCCTTGATACTTTCCTTTGTAAATTTGTTATTCAGGTTTTTATATATTTGCATACCATCTTTCTGATTAAATTGCAAGCATTTTTGTAAGAAAAAAAGGGTTTTTTATTTTTCTGTTACCTTGCTCCTTGCCATGCCTTATTATGTTTTAATAGTTGCTAAAGAACTTGCTTGTTAACCAATAAATATTTTTCTTAAATTCAGAATGATGGAAACCAGATTCAACAATAGGATAAAGCATTCATTGTAAAGATTTTAAAGATGGCAACAAATTTTCTGATGCTCCTGGATCTAGAGACAAGAGTCTAACTTCCCTCCCACTGAATCTGGGCTAGCTTGAGAGGCTCGCCTGTAACCAAAATAATACAGCAAAAGTGATACTCTGTAACAAGTCAGAGAAAGTCATGCGGCGTCCATTTTGCTCACTGGAACGCTTACTCGCGGAGCCCCAAAGTGTAAGAAGAGCAAGTACTCTAGGCCACTACTCCACGCGGAAGCCCCAGCCACATGCAGAGGCCACACGGCACACACATCAGGAGAGACCCAGGAGAGCTCGGTTTTCAGGCCATCATAGCCTGTGAGCCGGATCTGTGATGGGAGAAACCTCCAGATAATTTCAGCGCCCAGCTATTAATGTCACCCCCAGCTGTCCGAGTCTTCCTAACAAGCGCACCAAGCTTCACGAAGTAGAGACAAATCCTTGCTCTGCCCTTTATAAATCTCTGAAACGCCCATGAAAATCCATAAGCATGGTAAAATGGCTGTTCTTTATGCTACTAAAATTTGGGGTGGTTTCTTACACAGCAATAGATAACTGGAACTTCCATAGGGTGTCTGCAAAAGTCAGCCAGACAAGTGTCACACAAAGAAGTGTGTGCAGCCACGCGCTTTCCTGCTTTGTCTATTTTCATTAGAGTGTAGCAACCCACTGGGGTAAACAGCTCTTCAGTAAGAGCAATCTGGAAGACAGGAGTGTTAAAGCATCAGGCAGAGATACAATCGAATTACTATCAAGCAATTGCAACATAAAAAGCGTAGGCGCCGGCAGCATCTGAGGGCCCATTCCTCTACCGTGCAGTTGCAACACCACAAAGGCAGCAGTCAGGGGTGTCATCACAAAGACCAGTGGAATCAATACGGGCTCCAAAATGCGTTACAGCCCACTTTAAAATACATATGTAAAATCTGCTTTAAATTGATTCTAGCTCAGCGGGGAGCAAACTGCTATAACGATTTTTACACACGAAGCCCAGGGAAGAGAACCAGGAGGAAGCACCCAGCGTGCCCGGCTTGGGGTGGAGACGGGCGATCCACTGAAACTCACTGGTGACAAGGCGTCCTTTACGCAAGACAGGCTTCCCCTTACGGATACTGGAAGCTCTGCTCTGGGAGAGAAAAGCCAACATGTTTAAACAAGAACAGTTAGATACGACTATATATGACATCATAGAAAAAGCAAGAGAGTTCCAGAAAAACATCTATTTCTGCTTTATTGACTATGCCAAAGCCTTTGACTGTGTGGATCACAATAAACTGTGGAAAAGTCTGAAAGAGATGGGAATACCAGACCACCTGATCTGCCTCTTGAGAAATTTGTATGCAGGTCAGGAAGCCACAGTTAGAACTGGACATGGAACAACAGAATGGTTCCAAATAGGAAAAGGAGTTCGTCAAGGCTGTATATTGTCACCCCGTTTATTTAACTTATATGCAGACTACATCATGAGAAACCCTGGACTGGAAGAAACACAAACTGGAATCAAGATTGCCGGGAGAAATATCAATAACCTCAGATATGCGGATGACACCACCCTTATGGCAGAAAGTGAAGAAGAATTAAAGAGCCTCTTGATGAAAGTGAAAGAGGAGAGTGAAAAAGTTGGCTTAAAGCTCAACATTCAGAAAACGAAGATCATGGCATCCGGTCCCACCACTTCATGGGAAATAGATGGGGAAACAGTGGAAACAGTGTCAGACTTTATTTTTCTGGGCTCCAAAATCACTACAGATAGTGACTGCAGCCATGAAATTAAAAGACACTTACTCCTTGGAAGGAAAGTTATGACCAACCTAGATAGCATATTCAAAAGCAAAGACATTACTTTGTCAACAGAGGTTCGTCTAGTCAAGGCTATGGTTTTTCCTGTGGTCATGTATGGATGTGAGAATTGGACTGTGAACAAGGCTGAGCACCGAAGAATTGATGCTTGTGAACTGTGGTGTTGGAGAAGACTTTTGAGAGTCCCTTGGACTGCAAGGAGATCAGCCCTGGGATTTCTTTGGAAGGAATGATGCTAAAGCTGAAACTCCAGTACTTTGGCCACCTCATGCGAAGAGTTGACTCATTGGCAAAGACTCTGATGCTGGGAGGGACTGGGGTCAGGAGGAGAAGAGGACACCAGAGGATGAGATGGCTGGATGGCATCACTGACTCGATGGATGTGAGTCTCAGAGAACTCCGGGAGTTGGTGATGGACAGGGAGGCCTGGCGTGCTGGGATTCATGGGGTCACAAAGAGTCGGACACGACTGAGCGACTGATCTGATCTGATCTGATCTATGACATATATGACTTATATGTGTATATATGTTTTAAAAAGCCAGTGCTCTTTCATGTCAGTTCAGTTGCCTAACAAGTCTGCCCTGAGGGAGCAACCAGGCGTATTAAGCTCGTTGGGGTTATTTCGCTTGGGTTTGCCTGGCTGGTTAGTTGGTCAGTTTTGTAGCCAGGTGCCATATTATTTTCTGTGCACTTAACATAGGCTTTATGACATTCTCTGCAGGGTACTACTCTAGGCACTAAAAGATACGGAAAGCATAAACCTTACCCTTGAAGAGCTTACATGTTAGTAAGGGAGATACAGGTGCAGCTGAAAGGTGACTATTGTGCGATAGCCAAGACATGGAAACAATCCAAGTGTCTACCCGTGAAGAATGGATAAAGAAGATGTGTTACGTATACACAGTGGACTACTACTCAGTGGAATAATGCCTTTTGCAGCAATGGGTGGACCTAGAGATTTGTCGTACTGTGTGAAGCAAGTTAGAAAGAGAAACACAAATATCATATGATACTGCTTATATGCAGAATCTAAAATATGACACAAACGAACATATCCACAACACGGAAACACGGACGCAGAGAACAGGCTGCGGGTCACCAAGGGGAGAGGAAGTGGGGATGGAGGGGAGGCTGGGGGTCGCCGAGGGGAGAGGAAGGGGGGGATGGAGGGGAGGCTGGGGGTCGCCGAGGGGAGAGGAAGGGGGGGATGGAGGGGAGGCTGGGGGTCGCCGAGGGGAGAGGAAGGGGGGGATGGGGGGGAGGCTGGGGGTCGCCGAGGGGAGAGGAAGGGGGGGATGGAGGGGAGGCTGGGGGTCGCCGAGGGGAGAGGAAGGGGGGGATGGAGGGGAGGCTGGGGGTCGCCGAGGGGAGAGGAAGGGGGGGATGGGGGGGAGGCTGGGGGTCGCGAAGGGGAGAGGAAGGGGGGATGAGGGGGAGGCTGGGGGTCGCCAAGGGGAGAGGAAGCGGGGGATGGAAGTGGGGAGGCTGCGGTCGGCAGACGTAAGCCTTTATATTTATATACAAGATGGATAAACAGCAATGTCCTACCACAGAGCAGAGGGACCTCTATCCAGATGATAAACCATAATGGAAGAGAATATTAAAAAAGAATGCGTAGAGGTACAACTGAATCACTTTGCTGTACGGCAGCAATCAACACAACATTGTAAATCAACTATACTTCAATAAAAATATTCCAGCAGAAAAAGGTTAACTACTGTGCAAAGTAGGAGGTTCTAAGAGCAGAAAACAAAAGCTGTTTGGTACACACAAGCCTATATCAGAAGGTTTCAGTTGAATTTGGACATTAAATAGTCCAGATCACATCCATCCTTCTTTTCAAGATGGCAGCCTCCTTAGAAAAAATAATTTTGATTACATGCTTTTTTAAATCCCTCACCCTATCTTTCAGGTATGTTGCCACAAAGCATTGCTCACTAAATAAGTATGGAATTAATGAGTGCAGGGGACTTAGTGTAAGATCTGCCACTTAGAACCTATCCTCCCAGGTGTCACCAGTGGTAAAGAACTCACCTGCCAATGCAGGAGACCTAAGAGATGCAGGTTCAACCCTTGGGTTGGGAAGATCCCCTGGAGGAGGGCATGGCAACCACTCCGGGGTCCCTGCCTGGAGCATCCCATGGACAGAGGAGCCTGGAGGGCTACAGTCCAGAGGGTCACAAAGAGTCAGACACAAATGAGGCGACTTAGCACAAGAGCACCAAACCACCAGCCTGGTGTCCCGGGATCTCCTTGCCTATTGATACTTCCATGGTGTCCATGGTTCTTGTTCTTGTCCTCCCATTTTAAAAGCTGTCAATGTGGTTTTTGTAAAACTTGAAGTGTTACCTTCAGAATTTTGTATTTTGAGCTTTATCATGAATTGTGAAATAAAAGAGTTGGTTCCCTTCTCTTTCTACTCAAAATGGATAGATGAGCGTGTATTTCACCACCTCTGAATGACTCAAGTCCTGTCTTCATTCCCTACTTCCAGCCAGAAAGTGCTCCCTCAGTCACAGGGTCCACAGTCTGCCGGCTCTGGGAGGACCTCCGATAAAAGATGTATTGACTCTAAAATATGACGAGAAACCTGCAAAACTGAAATGAAAACTGCTTAAATACCTTTCAAGTATAAAGTTATATTCCCTGATGACTGCACCTCAACTTATACATAATTGCAGAGAACTTACACATAGTGTGGGCTACGGGCACGTTTAACATATATGAAGAAAGCAGTGGACATGTATTAGCAAAGTCCGGATACAGAGGGGACGGTCCTCGGGCTCCAGCCTTTGCTCTGCCCACCCCCTGCTTTTCCCTAACGAGACTCTGGCTTTGTGCAGATGCTCATCACTTCTGCAGGCAGCTGAGTGTCTCAGGGAAAACCGACTCCAGTTCTAGAGATAAACTTTACGGTCTAATGGTGATGTCGCTCCCTTTGGCGGTGTTTAGTTCAGAAACCGGCACACAGCTCAACTCTGGCCAGTGAGACATGAAAAGTATCCTACTGAGGGACGGGTGTTCTGGGGGAAGCTTCTCCTCTTCTAAAAGAGAGATAGCCCCTTATGCCTGAAATTTCTCTGTCTGAACACGAGGTCTGGAACTATTCCAGCCATTTTGCTGAAACCTGAGGAAAAGCCAGCACTGAGGAGGGCAGAATGAAGAGGGAGAAAGTCCCCGGGTCCTTGACCACACAATCCAGCTGCTGACTCCTCTTAACCTTCTGGAACTTCCCGCTGCTGCTGTGCTCATGTCCGACCCTTCAGCGGCCCCACAGATGGCAGCCCACCAGGCTGCTCTGTCCACGGGATTCTCCAGGCAAGAGTACTGCAGTGGGTTGCCTTTCTTCTCCAGGGGATCTTTCCGACCCAGGGATGGAGCCCACGTCTCTTACGTCTCCTTGCATCGGCAGGCAGATCGTTCACCCCTGCTCCAGAACTCTGCTGGAACTTCCTACCACGTGAGATACACACATCTCCTCTGCTTAATCCAGTTTCATTCATTGTTTTCTTACTGCCTTCTAGGTACCCTGTCAGCCCACCCCAGGAGAAAGCATCCCAGTTCCCACGTTTCTGTTCTCATCTGTTTCAGGCATTTTCAAAGAGTGACCAAACATCTTTCTGTCACTGGTGGTAAGTCTCCCAAGCACAAGGATCACGTCACGCTGGTTCCAAGGTGGTTAGCGACACCTGTGTGAATAGAGCATGTGCTTTCTCACAGCAGTGTCATGCGTTCGTTCTTTTTCTGGCCCAAGTACATTATCTATGTTTATATGTTTTCAGCTTCATATTGGAGAAGGCAACGGCAACCCACTCCAGTACTCTTGCCTGGAAAATCCCATGGATGGAGGAGCCTGGTAGGCTGCAGTCCATGGGGTCGCTGGGAGTCGGACACGACTGAGTGACTTCACTTTCCCTTTTCACTTTCATGCATTGGAGAAGGAAATGGCAACCCACTCCAGTGTTCTTGCCTGGAGAATCCCAGGGACGGGGGAGCCTGGTGGGCTGCTGTCTATGGGGTCACACAGAGTCCGACACGACTGAAGCGACTTAGCAGCAGCAGCAGCAGCTTCATATTATTCTTTCTTTTTGAAGTATATTTGGTTTACAATGTTGTGTTAGTTTCAGGTGTACAGATATCAGAGGTTGGTATATGTATAATATATATATGTTATATATATGTATATTTATAATAAAATTACATAATTATATATAAAGAATGTGCCTGCCAATGCAGGAGATGCAAGACGTGTGTTCAACCCAGTGATGCAACTGAGTGTGCACACACACACACACTCACACACATATATATATTCATTATTCAGTCTTTTTTTTTGTAGATTATTACAAGATATTGAGTATAGTTCTCTGAGCTATAAAGTAGGTCCTTGCTGGTTATCTATTTTACGTTTAGTAGAGTATATCTGTTAATCTCAAACTCCTAATTCATCCCTCCCCTGACTCTTTCCCCTTTAATAACCAGAAGTTTGTTTCCTCTGTCTGACATTCACTCTTGCTGCTGCTGCTGCTGCCAAGTCACTTCAGTCGTGTCCGACTCTGTGCAACCCATAGACGGCAGCCCACCAGGTTCCCCCGTCCCTGGGATTCTCCAGGCAAGAACACTGGAGTGGGTTGCCATTTCTGTCTCCAATGCATGAAAGGAAAAGTGAAAGTGAAGTTGCTCAGTCGTGTCTGACTCTTAGCGACCCCATGGACTGCAGCCCACCAGGCTCCTCTGTCCATGGGATTTTCCAGGCGAGAGTACTGGAGTGGGGTGCCATTGCCTTCTCCGACATTCACTCTTGACAATGGCTAAATCCAGCCTTGTGTCTGGTTCAGTAAACTGTTGCCCATTGGCAAGTCCTCTGTAGTAGATTTCCAGCATGAAAGCCACTAATGAAGATATCAATTGCTTCTCCCTAAGTGTTCATTTGTGTGCTTATTTGGAACTTGACCTACAGAACCATGTGACTAATAAATTGGGTATTCTTGTAAGGCATTAAGTCTGTGACATTTGTTGCAGAGCACTAGAAAAGAACTAGGGTGTCATATAAATCATGCAAACATTTTTAACACACAAAATGAGTAATATATGCTGGGGGTCAGCAAACCACAGACCGTGGACTCAGTCAAGGCCATGATCTGTTTTTATACAGCCTACATGCTAAGGATGGGTTTTACATTTTTAAAGCTTTGTAAAAATTAACATTTCATGCAAGGATGGGCACAATAAAGGACAGAAATGGTAAGGACCTAACAGAAGCAGAAGAGATTAAGAAGAGGTGGCAAGAATACATAAAAGAACTATACAAAAAAGGCCTTAATGACCCAGATAACCTTGATGATGTGGTCACTCACCTACAGTCAGACATCTTGGAGTGTAAGTCAAGTGGGTCCTAGGAAGCATTACTATGAACAAAGCTAGTGGAAGTGGTGGAATTCTAGCTGAGCCATTTCAAATCCTAAAAGATGATGCTGTTAAAGTGTTGCATTTAATATGTCAGCAAATTTGGAAACCTTAGCAGTGGCCACAGGACTGGAAAAGGTCAATTTTCATTCCAATCCCAAAGAAAGGCAATGCCAAAGAATATTCAAACTATGGTACAATCGTGCTCATTTCACAGGCTAGCAAGGTAGCGCTCAAAATCCTTCAAGCCAAGCTTCAGCAGTACATGAACCAAGAAATTCCAGATGTTCAAGTCGGATTTAGAAAAGGATGAGGAACCACAGATCATACAGCTAACATTAGTTGGATTGTGGAGAAAGCAAGGGAACTCCAGAAAAACATCTATTTCTGCTTCATTGACTATACCAAAGCCTTTGACTGTGTGCATCACAACAAACTGTGGAAAATTCTGAAAGAGATGGGAATACCAGACCACCTTATCTGTCTCCTGAAAAACCTGTATGCAGGTCAAGAAGCAACAGTTAGAACTGGGCTTGGAACGATGGACTGGTTCAAAATTGGGAAGGAAGTACATCAAGGCTGTATATTGTCACTCTGCATATTTGTATTCAGAGTATATCATGGGAAATGCTGGGCTGAATTAATCACAAGTTGGAATCAAGATTTCCATGAGAAATATCAACAACCTCAGATACGCAGATACCACCACCCTAATGGCAGAAAGTGAAGAGGAACTAAAAACTCTTGATGAAAGTGAAAGAGGAGAGTGAAAAAGCTGACTTGAATCTCAACATTCATAAAACTAAGATCATGGCATCTGGTCCCATGTCTTCATGGCAAATAGAAGGGGAAAAGTGAAAACAGTGACAGATTTTATTTTCTTGAGCTCCAAAATCACTGCAGACCGTGACTGCGGCCGTAGAATTAAACGATGCTTGCTTCTTGGAAGGAAAGCTATGAGAAACCTAGACAGCATATTGAAAAGCAGAGACACCACTTTGCCAACAAAGGTCCACATAATCATGTACAGGTGTGAGAGTTGGACTCTAAAAGAAGACTGAGCACCAAAGAATTGATGCTTTCAAATTGTGGTGCCAGAGAAGACTCTCAAGAATCCTTTGGACAGCAAGGACTCCAAGGGACAACAGAGGATGAGATGGTTAGGAAGCATCACTGACTCAATGAACATGAACTCTGAGAGATAGTGAAAGACAGGGCTGCTTGTGCTGTAGTCCATAGCGTCGCAAAGAGCTGGACATGACTTAGCAACTAAACAACAACAACAAAAGAAATTTTTAAAGAAGAATGTACGACAATGACTATATGTGGCCTTCAAAATCAAAACTGTTTCCTGTGTGGCCTTTTATGGAGCAGAAGGGCCCCTGTCACACTGACTATCACACTCTTATGCCTGAGGACGAGTGTCAGTACTGGTTCAGGGGCCACACTGCTGTGTCTTTCTGCATTTGGCCTCGCTGACCCGTTTCCCAACATCCTTCTCGCCTTGGGAGTTTGGTCTGCATAACCACAAGTGCCCCTGGTTCCAGGCTGGATGTGACACAGGGAGTCTGCCAAGCAGTCAGAGGGCAGGAGAAAGGGGAAGCTGGGGTGTCCATCCACTCCTTTGTCCTGAGCACCGCCTCAGGCAGGCACGACCCTCAACCAAAGGGCACAGCTCCTTTCGAGGCCTCTGACCTGTACCTTTTTCTCCTCTGGGGTCTGGGACCTGCTCGCTCTCTCCCCTTGGGCCAAGGGCATCAGCACCCTGACTTCCTTGTGATTTTCTACATTCTGCCCACACCTGTCTACTCACCTCTTCACTGAAGACTCTGCACTTCATTTGCCCTAAGTGGGGCCCGTGACTGATACACCCAACTCACCTAACTATCCTGGGACAGGAAGGGGAGACAGAAAACTTCCAAGTGAACAGCTGCGCTTGCTTTCTCATTCACAAAAGAACCTGAAGCAAATATAAAAGACTCTTCATCATGGCTGTTGCTGGTGGCAAAACAGACATAATTTTTATTTATTTTTTTCATAATTTTTTTAATTTATTTTTTTTGAATGCTAATTGCTTTACAATATTGTATAGGTTTCTAACATACCATGGACTCAGCCACAGGTATACACATGTCCCCGCCCTCGTGAGCCTCCCTCCCACCTCCCACCCCTCCAGGTTGTCCCAGAGCCTGGGTTTGAGTTCCCTGGGTCCTACAGCAAATCCCCCCGGCTGTCTGTCCCACAGATGGCAGTGCCTATGTTTCCACGGTGCCCTCTCCACTGCCCCACCCTCTCCATCTCCCGCTCCCCAGGTCTGTGAGTCTGTTCTCTGCCTGCGTCTCCACCTCTGCCCTGCAAATAGGTTCATCAGTACGGTCTTTCTAGACTCCACGTATGTGCCTTAATATACAACATTTGATGTTCTCTTTCTGACATACTTCACTCTGCATGATCGGCTCTAGGTTCATCCACCTCATTAGTACTGACTCAAATTCATTCCTCTTTATGGCTGAGTAATATTCCACTGTTCATATGTACCCTAGCTTCTTTATCCATTAATGTGTCAGTGAACACCTAGGTTGCTTCCATGTCCTAGCTCTTGTAAATAGTGCTACAGTGAACACTGGGGTACATGTGCCTTTTTGAATTATGGTTTTCTCAGGGTATGTGCCCCATAGTGGAATTGTGGCATCATATGGTAGTTTTATTCCTAGTTTTTAAGGAACCTCCATATTGTCTTCCATAGTAGCTGTACAATTTACATTCCCACTGACAGTGCAAGAGGGTTCCCTTTTCTTCACATCCTCTCCAGCATTTATTGTTTATAGATTTTTTTTGATGATGGCCATTCTGATCCATGTGAGGTGATATCTCATTGTGGTTTTGATCTGAATTTCTCTAATAATGAGCTACGTTGAGCATCTTTTCGTGTGTTTGTTAGCCATCTGTATGTCTTCTTTGGAGAAACATTTAAAACAGATGTAAACTTTTTAAATAAATAAATGTCATTTCCTCCTTTTTTTAATAAAATACTTGGAACATGTTATTTGGTGCTTAAACCTCCTTATCCTTAAGGGCAAACACAGGAGAGCTTGATGATAGCACAGGCCACTGCTGATACATGACCACAGTGAAACACAACAGGGGGATCTTCAGAGTGTTAGTAACAGTCTGCTGACAGTTTCAGGAAGTGCACAGGGCAGGTTTAGTTCAGTGAATCTGAAGGGCGGATGGAACCCAGCGAGTAGCCCTGGCTGAAACAGGCCCACTGTGAGCCTGCGTTAGGTCTCCGTGGTCTACTTCAGGGCCAGAGGTTCTTCAAACAGAAAAATAAAAAACCTTTATATATCTTAGTTATCTTTTAATATATTTATAGACACAGAAAATAAACTTGTTACCAAAGGGGAAGACGAGGGTGGGGGAGGGATAAATAAGGAGTTCAGGACTGACATAAGAAAAACCAGGGCTTACTGTGCAGCGCAGGGAGCTGTGGTCAGTGTCCAACGACAACCCACCTTCTGAGCACAGGGCATGTTCACTCTAAAGATGCTTCCCCCATGGCTCAGCCAGTAAAGAGTCTGCCTGCAAGGCAAGAGACCCAGGCTCCATCCTTGGGTCTGGAAGATCCCCTGGAGAAGGGAATGGCAATCCACGCCTGTATTCTTGCCCAGGAAATCCCATGGACAGAGGAGCCTGGAGGGCTACAGTCCATGAGGTCACAAAAGAGTCAGACACACGGACATGATTGAGTAACTAACATAATGGAAAAGAATCCAAAAAAAGTGTGTGTATATATATATATATATATATATATATATAAAACTGTGTCTTTACCAGCCATGCTATTTTGTATTAAGACTGTCAAAATCACTTATCTGAATCAACCCACAGAGTCTTCCTGACCGGCCCCAGTCCTGCCTGCTGGCTGGGTACGTCTCCCAAATTGTACCTCCATCCTGACTCACAGCACCAAGACCTTCACGGCTCATCCCGCTCATCACCACCCAAGGCACGAAGCTGCAGAGGCAGCTCAGCCTGGGGCTGACTCCGCCCCACGGCCGCAGCGCTTCCCCGGGACGAGCTGTTCCCGCGGCTCTCCTCCCCGGAGCGCCCCAGCAGTTCTCCGTGCTGCTTAGGGATGAAGTAATAAACTTTCCTGCCAGGACTTATAAAATGTTGCGGCTTTATGAGGCAGTGTCTCCTGCTGCTTTGGGCACAAGTCCAGCTGAAGCAAAGAATCCGGGAGGACATCAGAATGACAAAATGAACCATTGCACTAAGAACAGTGGAAAAGAAAAAATCACATTCACGATGAACAAAGAGCATAGTAAGTGAGGTAAGTCAGAGAAAGACAAATGTCAGTGCCTTCACTCACGTGGAATCTGAAAGAACGATACAAAGAAACTGATGCACAAACACAGATCTCGAAATCAAACTTAAAGATATCCAAAGGAGAAACAAGGCGGGAGGGATGAATCAGGAGGCTGGGATGGACACATACACGCAGCTATATATAAAATCGATGATCAAAGAGGGCACAGGGCACAGGCACTGCACGCAGCATTCTGTAATGACCTGTATGGAAACGAATCCGTAAAAGGCTGAATACACGCACATGGACGACAGAATCATTTTGCTTTAGGCATGAAACTAATACAACACTGTAAATGGACTATAATTCAAGACAATTTTTAAAAAAGAAAAAAGCTCATCTTCAGAGCAAATGCAAAAACATGAGACTACTAACTTGGATCTTTCTAGTGTGTGTATTTGTGTGTGTGTGCGCTCAGTCATGTCCAGCTCTTTGCGACCCCTGGACTGCAGCCCGCCAGGCTCCTCTGTCCGTAGAATTCTCCAGGCAAGAATCCTAGAGTGGGTGGTCATCTACTGCAGAGGGGATCTGTCTAGGTGAGGTTACAAAAGTGAAATTCCTGAATTCATCATGAAAGAGAGCGTTACGTTTATTAGAAGACATTCTGCGTTTCTGAGGAGGATTTGCCGTCCCTCCTCCCGCAGTGCTATTAGATTCTTGATCGCCCCTGGGCAGGCATAGCTCGGGTTGGATCATCGGCCTCGCTCACTGAGGTTCTGACTTTCAGGGAAGTGCCTTTGGGGAGGTGTGCATGCTCAGTGCTTCCACGTATCCTGCTCTTTGTACCAGCTGTGTAAAGGATTTTTTCATCTTTATTTAAGAGAAACCAAACCTGTGCAGGAACAGCCTGTCAGGAATACTTACAACTTTGCAGTTGACTCTCTCTTGTGTGTGATTTCTCAGCAAGGTGCTGCTGACAATATGTAACAGAATGTTGTAAAACCTACATTGTTTAACACCTCTGAGGGTGCCAAAGGAGACTCCATAAAGGGTAGGGCAGTGATTATTATTTATTTAACATTTATTAATCCTGGGCAGCATGCTAAACTCTAAAGAACACAGCATAGACAGAAGTGGATTGCCTCTCAAGGCCCATGCTTTCCTGAACAAACATGGAAGGGACTTTCACATTATCCTCGTGTAAGAATATGAGATAAAAATGCCTTGACTCCATGGACAAAGGCAGAAAAGTGCCAAAAAAAAAAGCCAAAGGCCTCCTGAGGCTTGTGTCTTCATTCATAATTTGCATCCATTTACAGCACGATCCTGGCGCTGGATCAAGGGTTAGCAAGCTACAGCCTGTGGGTGTGCCACCTGTTTCTGTAAATAAAGTTTCCTTGGAACTCAGCCATATCCATTTGTTCACATATTGTCTATGGAGGCTTTTGCACAGCAGAGATGAGTACTTGTGACAGAGACCATATGGCCAGCAGAGCCAGAAATATTTATTATCTGGTCCTTTCCAGAAAAGGTTTCCTGACCCCTGATCTAGACTGACCTGGGGAAAACATGAGCCAGATTTATAGTCATCTCAATAAGCTTACTGGTTAATGTACTTGTTCATCTTTACACATGCTAGGTCAGGTTCCATTTAACTTATCGGTTCATTAAGCATGGGGGAATGTCTGTTATTTTCCATGGAAGAGGAATGTGCACACAGTGGTGCAGGCATCATCCCTTGGGAGCAAAGGCACTCTGCCCACACGGAAATATAGGAGATTCCCACAGGGAAAGCCGGTCTCCCCCACTAAGTGTTCTGAAAAAGCCAAAGATCCAGATAGCTGGATGGACTTGAAGTTGAATAGATAGTTCATAGAAGGAAGATTATACAAGACTTCATTCTACAGAGGACGCTAGTACACGGTTTAATTTATAGAACTGTTCTAAGTAAGATGTGAAAGCTATTGGCAGCATTAGGGTTTTATTGGTTTTATTTCAAAGCCCATGAGCTCTTGAAAAAAATCACTTGTCATCCACTTCCTAATTCTGTGGTTATAGTACATTGAACCACACACTCAACAGCGTGATAAAATCAAATGGCGTTTGTTTATTCAGAGACCACAGATGGCTTTCTTGATATGAAAGTACACAGTGCTTGAAAAGTGCTAGCCTGAAGGACTGCTGTTTAAGTCTTTTTGGAAGAACCACTTTCAGGGCTCCCACAAATGTGAACTTTGGAAAACTACTGTTGCATCTGAATAGGCCAGTAAAGGTGTCTAAATTACCCAGATGCATGGAAAGAACAGAAGTAACAGTTTTCCAGCACATACATGGTGCTTCAAATAGATGTCATATTTTGTTCAACAAGAATTAAATGCTATGACTTAATCTTACCTGCTTAACATCCAAGATCTGTTTCAGGGTTTTGGCAGCTAACATATGCACTCCCATGGCAACTGCATAAAAACATTATATAGATTGAAGTAGGGGGGAAATTCAAAACTTTTCAGACCCAGTTACTTCATGAAACTATTTTACAAGTGTCTTCTTATTTTGCAACAATTTTTAAAAATCTATTTGAACAATTTCTATCTTTCACTACCTGTACTTCTGAACAAAAGCACGTTTTTCACAAAGAACTATGAAGAAAATTCCAGGCTTATTCAGAGAACGGATAATGGATATTCTTAAGTAGAATCAAAACGAGCACCAAACAGATGAGTCGGGATTTGAGTTTTAGCCTTGGCTGGGGTAAACAATGAGATGAATGACCTTGACAAGTTACTTTCTGCCATGGGTTTCATTTTCTTCATCTGTAAAAGCAGGTGATTTAAATCAAATTCCCAGAGTGCTTTCAGCCCTAAATATTAACACAGTGATGACTAAAGCTTGGCATCAATTGTAGCTCTAAGCAGTATTACTTCCAACCTTCTTTCAACCTCACTGCTACGCGTGACAATGCCAGAGGGAGAAAACCACAATAAACCAACATGAGTCTGATTCTCTGCTCCTGCCCTGGAAGGAGTCATCAGACATAGCTAGCTGGGCCACAGAGAACGTGCAATTCTCTGCCCCTCCTTAGCACCTCATACAAGATTAGACACAAGTTCGTTCTCGGTTTACCTAACTATATTATTTAAAAGAGTGAAATGAAGAGTGATTTTCAAAAAGAAGAATTCTGGGCCACTTGGAAGGGGGCTTTCCAGGTGGAACAGTGGTAAAGAATCTGCCTGCCGATGCCGGAGATGCAGGAGACGTGGGTGCAGCCCCTGGTCAGGAAGATCTCCTGGACAAGGAAATGGCAACCCACTCCAGGATTCTTGCCTAGAGAATCTGATGGATGGAGGAGCCTGGCAGACTACCATCCAGGGGATTGCAAACAGTCAGACACAACTGAGTGACTGAGCGTGTGTGCACGCACACACGCACACACACACACACACACGTCTCATGGGTCAACACATTGGCACCTTGCAGAGATAATCCTCCCTGAAGCACGCCACCCAGGCAGTTCTATAATCTGTCCTACAAATAGGGTGAGGTATTCCTAGCACTTTCAGATTTTGCTGATGGAAGGAAAATATGGTCCTGATTTGGAGAGCTGTTCAGCTGTTTCTTATAAAGTTAAACAAACATATAACCATCCGATGACTCAGAGAGAAATGGCTATTAGAATCACAATAGTTCACAAAAACTTCATACAATAGTAAGCTCTTCAAGTAAATAGGCTATCACAAGACTTCTGAAATTTTTTGGAAATGATATGAATTGTTGAATGATGATAACATCATGAACTTAAATATGACAATCTTTTCTAACAATAATTAGGAAGAATTAAGAATGTGAGAAAACGAAATTAAAAGGTAAATGTTTTGAATGACCAGGTTATGAAACTTAGTAGGGATGGCTTAAAACATTCAATATTTTCTCATATCAGCAAGGACTAGGCAAGCAGAAAGAAAACAATTAATAGACTATCTTATATTATGAAAGACCCTCCAGGAGGTAAGGGGTCCCAGAGAGAAGCTGATGATATAATAAACAATTAAAAGCAACCAAGCGAAACCTGCATAATGGCTAGATTTTTTTTTACTCTGCCACAGAGCATTAAAGACAACAAAGAAAACAGTGATATCCCTGAGCAATAATTCTCTTCTTTGAGTCATCTTATGTAAACCAGTAACTCCAGGGAGAGAGAGGCTTCAGTAAAAGTGAGAAGAAGTCTGACAATTTCTCAGACCCACCACCAACAGCGACGGAATGTGACAAACTCAGAAGACACTCAAAGATTTTAAGCCCACAATAACCTTACATGCAACAAACTCCAAACTCCTTCAGTTCAGTTCAGTCGCTCAGTCGTGTCCAACTCTTTGCGACACCAAGGACTGAAGCATGCCAGGCCTCCCTGTCCATCACCAACTCCCAGAGCTTGCTCAAACTCATGTCCATTGAGTTGGTGATGCCATCCAACCATCTCATCCTCTGTCATCCCCTTCTCCTCCCACCTTCAATCTTTCCCAGAATCAGGGTCTTTTCCAATGAGTCAGTTCTTCGCATCAGGTGGCCAAAGTATTGGAGTTTCAGCTTCAGTATTAGTCCTTCCAATGAATATTCAAGACTGATGTCCTTCAGGATGGACTGGTTGGATCTCCTTGCAGTCCAAGGGACTCTCAAGAGTCTTCTCCAACACCTCAGTTCAAAAGCATCAATTCTTCGGCGCTCAGCTTTCTTTATAGTCCAACTCTCACATATATATATGACCACTGGAAAAACCATAGCTTTGACTAGACAGACTTTTGTTGGCAAAGTAATGTCTCTGCTTTTGAATATGCTATCTAGCTTGGTCATAACTTTCCTTCCAAAGAGTAAGCGTCTTTTAATTTCATGGCTGTAGTCACCATCTGCAATGATTTTGGACCCCCAAAAATAAAATCTGTCACTATTTCCATTTTTCCCCCATCTATCTGCCATGAAGTGATGGCACCAGATGCCAAGATCTTAGTCTTTTTAATGTTGTGTTTTAAGCCAACTTTTTCACTCTCCTCTTTCACTTTCATCAAGAGGCTCTTTAGTTCTTCACTTTCTTCCATACGGGTGGTGTCATCTGCATATCTGAGGTTATTGATATTTCTCCCAGCAATCTTGATTCCAGCTTGTGCTTCATCCAGCCCAGCATTTCTCATGATGTACTCTGCATCTAAGTTAAATAAGCAGAGTAACAATATACAGCCTTGACATACTCCTTTTCCTATTTGGAACCAGTCTGTTGTTCCATGTCCTGTTCTGCTGCTGCTGCTGCTGCTGCTGCTAAGTCGCTTCAGTCCTGTCCGACTCTGTGCGACCCCATAGACGCCAGCCCACTAGGCTCCTCTGTCCCTGGGATTCTCCAGGCAAGAATACTGGAGTGGGTTGCCATTTCCTTTTCCAATGCATGAAAAGTGAAAAGTGAAAGTAAAGTCGCTCAGTTGTGCCCGACTCTTAGCAACCCCATGGACTGCAGCCTACCAGGCTCCTCCGTCCATGGGATTTTCCAGGCAAGAGTACTGGAGTGGGGTGCATTGCCTTCTCCGATGTCCCATTCTAACTGTTGCTATTTTACCTGCATACAGATTTCTCAAGAGGCAGGTCATGTGGTCTGGTATTCCCATCTCTTTAAGAATTTTCCACAGCTTGTTGTGATCAACACAGTCAAAGGCTTTGGTGTAGTCAATAAAGCAGATGTTTTTCTGGAATTCTCTTGCTTTTTCAATGATCCAACGGATGTTGGCAATTTGATCTCTGGTTCCTCTGCCTTTTCTAAATCCAGCTTGAACATCTGGAAGTTCATGGTTCATGTTCTGTTAAAGCCTAGCTTGGAGAATTTTGAGCATTACTTTGCTAGGATGTGAGATGAGTGCAATTGTGCGGTAGTTTGAGCATTCTTTGGCATTGCCTTTCTTTGGGATTGGAATGAAAACTGACCCTTTCCAGTCCTGTGGCCACTGCTAAGTTTTCCAGATTTGCTGGCATATTGGGTGCAGCACTTTCACAGCATCATCTTTTAGGATTTGAAATAGCTCAACTGGAATTCCATCACCTCCACTAGCTTTGTTCATAGTGATGCTTCCTAAGGCCCACTTGACTTCACATTCCAGGATGTCTGGCTCTAGGTGAGTGATCACACCATCATGATTATCTAGGTCATGAAGATCTTTTTTGTACAGTTCTTCTGTGTATTCCTGCCACCTTTTCTTAATTTCTTCTGCTTCCATTAGGTCCATACCATTTCTGTCATTTATTGAGCCCATCTTTGCATGAAATGTTCCCTTGGTATCTCTAATTTTCTTGAAGATATTTCTAGTCTTTCCCAATCTATTGTTTTCCTCTATTTCTTTGCACTGATCACTGAGAAAGGCTTTCTTACCTCTCCTTGCTAGTCTTTGGAACTCTGCATTCAAATAGGTATATCTTTCCTTTTCTCCTTTGCCTTTCACTTCTCTTCTTTTCTCAGCTATTTGTAGGGCCTCCCCAGACAACCATTTTCCTTTTTCACATTTCTTTTTCCTGGGGATGGTCTTGATCACTGCCTCCTATACAATGTCACGAACCTCCATCCATATTTCTTCAGGCACTCTATCAGATCTAATCTCTTGAATCTATTTGTCAGCTCCACTTTATAATCGTAAGGGATTTGACTTAGACTCAACCTGAATGGTTTAGCAGTTTTCCCTACTTTCTTCAATTTAAGTCTGAATTTGTCAATGAGAAGTTCATGATCTGAGCCACAGTCAGCTCCCGGTCTTGTTTTTGCTGACTGTACAGGGCTTTTCCTTCTTTGGCTGCAAAGAATATAATCAATCTGATTTCCCAAACTCCTTACCCAGCCTTCAAAGCTCATCACAGCCTGACTACTGTATGCTTCCTGGTGTCACCTTGTGCTACCCTCCTCCTTACGCTGCATTCCAGGGTGTCCCCAGGGCTCCACTTGACCCAGCCTCCGGGGGGTCACACCAGCCTTGCTCTGGGCCTTGCAGGACCCTTTTTACTATCCTGAGTGTTGGCTTTGTCTTCCAGCTCTCAACTGACAGGTCTTCTCCCTGGAGTGGTCCTCTGTGAGAGCCCAAGCTAAAAAGCCTTCCATCCAAATAAAGGGAAGCCTTAATCCATTTGTTATTTTTTTATGTTTGTTTTATGCTTTTTTTTTTAAGTTTTGGTTTTTTCTTATTTTCTGTCTACACCAGCTAGAATTTAAGCTCCATGAAAACTAGTGACTTATCTGTTTTGCCTGACACTGTTAACGAAAGAATTATTCTGACATTTGTTAAAACAGTAGAGAAGACACTCATCTGAGATAACCTCAATATGGGTATTGCAATAAAGAGAGGCGCTTAACTCCAAATATGGCAAAGACAGCTGGGGATTTACAGTCAGTGAGCATGTTGAAGGTAGGGGATAGAAGATGGATAATTACCAAGAGGAGATATCAGGGTGAGGGATTCTTAATTTACTGAGCCAACAGGATTCTTGCTGAAGGCAGACCAGGGTGATCAGATATCAAGGGTATAGAGGATGAGTTGGCAGGATGCTTTGCTAAGACTGGGTTCAGAGACCACAGATGGGATGAGGACCAAGGTTAAAGCTAGTCAAGGAAAGGGCTTGGTGGTTTGACCCTGGTGGCCTAGTGGTTAAACTTTGCAATGCAGGAGGCGTGGGTTCAATCCCTGGTCAGGGAACTAAGATCCCATAAGCCCTGTAGCGTGATCAAAACAAAAACAGCAGAAGAGAGAGCTTGGAGGAGCCTGGCTGAAGTTTGGTCAAGGAGAGTTTTTGCCAGCCTCTAGCAGGCTCTTGAAAATTATTGGCTGAAGGAATGAATGATTTGCTCAATATGATTTGCTCTTTAAATTTTTTAATTGCTTTACTTTCCCATTTCACCTTACTACCATAAACACTGACAACAGTAGAGATAAACCAGGAAAGAAAGCCAAAGAAGAAACTCTCCACTCCTTTCAAAGTAAAAAGAGTAAATCTTCACAATTAGTGGTATCTCCTCATGGCTCAGACAGTAAAGAATCTGCCTGCTATGCAGAGAGATATGGGTCAAGAAGATCCCCTGGAGAAGGGAATGGCAGCGCACTCCAGTATTCTTGCTGAGAAACTGAACTGGCAGGCTACAGTTCATGGGGTCGCAAAGAGTCAAACACAACTGAGCAATTAAGTCTGTTCATTTATTTATCCCTCAAATATTTACTGAGAGTTCACTGTGATGCACTGGTTACTCTTCCAGGCCTAGACAGACACATCTGAAGGACACATCCTTGACTTCAAGTTCATTTTCACTGTCTGTTGAGTGATAAACCCTGAACAGAGTGGGGTATGGGAAGAGGAACAGCTGACATGGATAAAGGGCAGCAAGAACCC
The DNA here is from genome assembly GCF_003369695.1 of Bos indicus x Bos taurus. Taxonomy (NCBI): domain Eukaryota; kingdom Metazoa; phylum Chordata; class Mammalia; order Artiodactyla; family Bovidae; genus Bos; species Bos indicus x Bos taurus. Next base: position 42,242,856 of record NC_040102.1, on the reverse strand, counting down.
CTCTTGGCAGTGAGACCAGCAGAAGAAAGACTCAGGAAGAGAGCAGTGTGATGAGAACCTCACAAACGAAATACCCTACAATGTGCCGGAAACCCTCCCAACCTTCCACAAAATTCCAGACCCTAGGATGTGCCTGACGTGACTCCATTTCGTGAGGAAGTCAGCACAAAGGCCACGCTGGGCCAAAAGTTTGTGCAGGGCTGAGGTTCAGCCAGGCAGCCAACAGAACACCTGCCCTTCCGGGCTGTGTTAATGGATTGGAAACGTGTGACTCTAAGTGGGAAAAGCATGTAGTTCACGTACTCCAGCACTGATGTCAAAGGGAAAAACATCACATAGACACTCAAGAAGGTACTCTTATTATTCCTGATCAAAGCAGAGGTTGTTGTTACCGTTGTTCAGTCGCTAAGTTGTGCCCGACGTCTTTGTGACCTCATGGACTGTAGCCCTCCAGGCTCCTCTGTCGGTGGGATTTCCCAGACAAGAATACTGGAGGGGGTTGCCATCTCCTCCTCCAGGGGCTCTTTCCGACTCAGGGATCGAGCCTGCGTCTCCTGCAGGAGATTCTTTCCCACTGTGCCCCCAGGAATGCAGAGGGATGAAGAAAAGTGGCCCCGAGTGAATGCACTGTGGCCCCGAGACCGTCCCATGCCCTGCAGGCTCAGCGGCTCTCTCAGAGGACCGGCCACAGGGGCGAGGACCCCAGGTGAGGCACCCACTGGGGATGCGGCTCTGGTCTGAAAGCTTTCGGCATCACCTGCACCCTCAGGAGGATGGAAGGTTCACAACCAAGCTGAAAACAATGTCTGGTAATAATAACTGTGCATGTTTAAAATGTAATCTAACCAAGATGTAAGGCTATCTTGGTATTTCCCAATGACTAGAAAAAGAAAGATTTTCTCATTTTTCAATTTTATCTCAGGAGTATCATAATCTAAGCCTGCTGCTGCTGCTGCTAAGTCTCTTCAGTCGTGTCCAACTCTGTGGAACCCCATAGACGGCAGCCCACCAGGCTCCCCCATCCCTGGGATTCTCCAGGCAAGAATACTGGAGGGGGTTGCCATTTCCTTCTCCAGTGTATGAAAGTGAAAGTGAAGTTGCTCAGTCGTATCCGACTCCTAGTGACCCCATGGACAGCAGCCTACCAGGCTCCTCCGTCCATGGGATTTTCCTGCCAAGAGTACTGGAGTGGGTTGCCATTGCCTCCTCCTAATCTAAGGCTAGGTGAACCCAAACAGTAAAAGCAAAAAAAAAAAGGGGGTTGATAAAGACCGGATCAATGTAAGATATATTTTGGCAGGGATTTCCAACACATGTTCGTTAAAAAAGCTGTGCTAATTGGAAGCTTTGCTTCTTCCATGTGAAAGCAGCTAATAAGAAGTTGATGGCAGCAGAATCAAGCACCAGAACCCCAGAAGGAAATTACAGATGTAATAGATACCTCTGGGTGCATACAAGACTTTTAAATCTAAATTGAATCTTTATTTAGAAATCAATTTATGTGGGGAGACTCTGCGCCCAAGGGTATTTGTTTGTTACTTTATGAACGTTTCAAGCCAGCAGCGTTTTTCTTTAGGTTATGAACGACTCTGACTAAATAAAATATGAGGATAGATTTTTGTAATAAATATCTCTGACAGTATCTATTTATTTGTCCATTGAAATGTGCAGGCTTTATCTAAAACAGTTATTTAACTCTCACACTATTTTATGAAATAAAACTGTCTCTAAATGACCAATTCCCCCTATGCCCTCCAAAGGAGCTGAAATAGTGATATTTTATCCTATTATCCTGGATGATAGGAGGTTAGTCTGACCTCCCCCCACCTTCCAAGGTAAAAAAACTACTTCGATTTGTTTAATCTCTGTTACCCACAGTAAAACATTACATGTGTGTGTGTACTTAGCAGCTCAGTCGTGTCCAACTCTCTGCAGCCCCGTGGACTGCAGCCCACCAGGCTCCTCTGTCCTTGGGGTTCTCAGGCAAGAACACTGGAGTGGGTTGCTCTTTCCTTCTCCAGGGGACCTTCCTGGCCCAGGGATGGAAGCCCCGTCTCTGGCATCTCCCGCATTGGCAGGCACATTCTTGACACCAGCACCGCCTGGGAAGCCCCACATATTACGTAGTTTCTTTTAAAGAACAAGAGAGACATTTTTCTCTAGAGCTCTTACCAATGGCCCCTTTTAAAACCAGACTTCAACATCCTGAAAAAAGGGGGGCCGTACTTCAGGCAGAATCAGCTCTAGAGGAAGGCTGGCAGGAGGCTGGGGAGGGGGCCGGCAGGTGAGCAGGGAGATAAAGTCGCTCCCTGACTCAGACAGGACCGGAGCAAGGCAACTGCTCCGCCTGGGGCGGGCAACGAAGCCGATGATCAGCAGTCCACACTACAGATTTCTTTTTTCTTAATTTTTTAAAATCTCTTTATTTATTTTTAATCGGAAGATAACTACTTTACCCAGGATTTGTCAATTATGCTGCCTCTTGGATTCCCTGAGATGGTGCAACAGGCAGACTTTGCAAAATGCAAGGAGACAAACTCAAGAATCTGAGGGAAACATATGCAAATCACCCGTGCAACAGCTACATCAAATAATAAGGTAATGACCAAAAGATGAATTGTTTTGACTATAATCAGCACAGATTTGAAGTGGTGCGTGTATGAATCATTCGCCCTCAGAGGTCAAGGTTTAGAAACAGCCTTCAAGGTCCAGTTTCTCTTGATCATTGAGTTGCATATTGAAGGTTCTTTTTTTCCAGGAAAAATTCCTGCTGTGGTTGAGAATTTCTTAATTACATTTTTAAGCTTTCTGCTATCATGGCAGAATACTGCAGAAAGTAATTACGGAGCTAATAAAAAAAAATGGGAAACTTTATTTTGGTTTGTTTTCCCAAAAGCATACAATAAATGCAAAATTATAAACACAGATGTAAATGATTTGCTCCACATTTGTCTCAGCAAATTAAAATGCCATCTTCTCTTTATGAAGAAAATGTAGATTGTAACAATAGAGCACAACAAAGGAAGAAGGAAGACTACAGGTGGAATGTCAATCCAAAATCACTATGGGATTAAGGAAAAGCTAAGATACGACATAGCTAAGTAATTTCCAAAAAAAAAAAACGTTATGATTAACACTATAGCAAATGTTTGTGGTAGAAATTTTGAGAAACATAAGAAATCCCTAAAAGAATAAAAAGAAGCACCCAAAAATCCAATATTCAAAATTAGAGAAAACTGAACACTGCCCTTGGTGACTCGGTGGTTAAGATTTTACCTTCCAGTGCAGGAGTAGGGGTTCCATGCCTAGTCAGGGAGCTAAGAGAATTTGATCACATGCCTCCTGGCCAAGCAGCAACACATAAAACAGATGCAGTATTATAACAAATTCAGTAAAGACTTTAAAAACGGTGCACATCAAAAAAAAGCTCTAGAAAGTTAACATTTGAATACACACTTTCATTCTTTTTTCCAGTCCTATGTAAAGCGTTTTTGTTTTTTTTTTTTAATTTTTAATTGGAAGGTGATTGCTTTACAAGGTTGTATTGATTTCTGCCACGCAGCGAGTCGGATCAGCCGTAAGTATGCGTAAGGCCCCGCCCCGTAGAGCCTCCCTCCCACCCTCGCCCCGTCCCAGCCTCTGGGCTGTCACCAGCGGGCTGAGCTCCTGTGCTTCCAGCGGCTTCCCACGAGCTGTCTGTTTCACACGTGGCGATGTATACGCTTCGATGCCACTCTCTCAGTTCGTCCCGCCCTCTCGTGCCCTCACTGTGTCCACAAGTGAGGGCACAGTCTGCATCCCTATTTCTGCCCTGCAGATAGGTTCATCAGCACCATTTTTCTAGATTTCATACACATGTGTCATTACTCGATTTTTATTTTTCTCTTTCTGATTTACCTCACTCTGTATAACAGGCTCTAGGTTCATCCTCCTCCCTAGAACTGACTCAAATTCATTCCTTTTTATGGCTGAGTAATACTCTTTTGTATGTATTTACCACAACGTCTTTATCCATTCGTCTGTCAGTGGACATCTAGGTTGCTTCCATGTCATAGCTATTGTAAATAATGCTGGAATGAACATTGGGGTACATGCACCTTTTTTAACTTATGGTCTTCTCAGGGTATATGCCCGTGAACATTGGGGTACATGCACCTTTTTTAACTTATAGTCTTCTCAGGGCATATGCCCAGTAGTGGGTCTTCGGGGTCATATGGTAGTTTTACTCCTAGTTTTAAGAAATCCCCACACTGGTCTCACGGTGGCTGTGTCTGTTTACATTCCCACCAGTAAATTCCCGCAACAGTGCAAGACGGTTCTCTTTCCTCCACACCCTCTCCAGCATTTATTGTTTGTAGATACTTTGATGATGGCCATTCTGACTGGTATAAAGTGATACCTCGTTGTCATTTTGATTTGCATTTCTCTAATAATCAGCGCTGTTGAATATTTTTTCATGTGTTTGTTGGCCATCTGTATGTCTTCTTTGGAGAAACGTCTGTTTAGGTCCTCTGCCCATTTTCTGATCGGGTAGTTTGCTTCATATTGAGCTGCATGAGCTACTTGTATATTTGGGGGCATTAATCCTTTGTCAGTTGCTTCATTTGCAATTATTTTCTCACATTCTGAGGGTCGTCTTTTCATCTTGTTTATGGTTTCCTTTCCCAACCTAATCTTCCCTGGTGGCTCAGACAGTAAAGCGTGTGTCTACAATGCAGGAGACCTGGGTTCGATCCCTGGGTTGGGAAGATCCCCTGGAGAAGGAAATGGCAACCCACTCCAGTACTATTGCCTGGAAAATCCCATACACAGAGGAGCCTGGTGGGCTACATACAGTCCATGGGGTCACAACTGAGCAACTTCACTTTCTTTCACTTTCCCAAGCAAACACTTTTTAAGTTTAATTAGGTCCCATTTGTTTAGTTTTGTTTTTATTTCCATTACTCCAGGAGGTGGATCATAGAAGATTTGCCACAATTTACATCATATAGTGTCCTGCCTATGTTTTCCTCTAAGAGTTTTATAGTTTCTGGTCTTAGAGTTAGGTCTTTAACCCATTTTGAGTTTCTCTTTGTGTCTAGTGTCAGCATGTGTGCTAATTTCATTCTTTTACATGTAGCTGTGCAGTTTTCCAGCCCCAGTTAGTGAGGAGACTGCCTTTTTTCCATTGTAGGTCCTTGCCTCCTTTGTCAAAGGTAAGATGCCAGTAGGATGTGGGCTTATCTCTGGGCTTTCTCTACTGCTCCATTGGTCTGTATTTCTGCTTTTTACCCCTGAGCCATCAGGCAGCCCCTTGCTCTTGGCTGCATGCATGCTCAGCTATTTAGTGTCTGACTCTTTGCAACCCAATACACTGTAGCCTACTAGGCTTTTCTGTCCATGGAATTTTCTAGGCAAGAATACTGGAGTGGGTTGCCATTTCCTGCTCCAGGGGATCTTCCCAACCCAAAGATTGAACACACATCTCTTGCGTCTCCTGCATTTCAGGCTGATCTTTACCACTGAGCCATTGCCAAATTGATTAAACAAAAATAGTATCTGCTTCTACTTTCATTTTTCCAATAGCAGTCATGCTATTTCTTTATATTTATTTGTCATATGAATTTCTTGCTTTCCCAATTGCCTGTCCATTTTTCTACTGGGCTGTTGAATTTTTCCTTACATAAGGATATTCTATTAAGACTTTTAAAATATTATAATTCAGGTGGTTTTATCCAATCTGTCACTTGAGTTATAACCTTTCTGATGCTTTTTAACATACAATGTTTTTAGATTTTTAGATAATAAACCTATCGATATTTTCCAATCTTTTACTTTGTTTATATGCTTAGACTGGCCCACTCCCAAGATCATATAAATATTTACATTGTCTTCTTTAGTATTCTAATGAATTTAATTTCTAACATTTATTCCATAATTCACCTAGAATTTATGTTGGCGATGCAAAATCTTAACTTTATTCCTTCCCATATAACTAAACTCTGGACCAAATAACTCCTATTTATTTGATTTTTAAAACTCTTTTTTGAAACAGTGGAACACTTTCTTCAAACAAAATCTTACATGAGAAGCCACTGTATGTATTAAAAATAAAAGTGCTGCGGTGTCCACTGAACCAGAAGTGAGAAGAAATGAAGAGAGGAGGGAATTTTCTGCATCAGCCTTCAAGACCTCACAGGACACCATTTGCAAATCATTTTCCACCACCAGATTTGAAACGTCACTATTATGTTATAGGAGAAGGAAATGACAACCCTCTCCAGTATCCTTGCCTGGAAAATCTCATGGACAGAGGAGCGTGATGAGCTGTAGTCCATGGGGTCGCAAAGAGTTGGGCATGACTGAACGACTAACACACTAACACTATTATGTTATATGACCTACCTGAACGGGGACATTTGAATCTATCCATTTTATTCTAGTCATCTGTTCCTATACACTTCATCAGTTCAGTTCAGTCACTCAGTCATGTCCGACTCTTTGCAACCCCATGGACTGCAGTACGCCAGGCCTCCCTGTCCATCACCAATTCCCAGAGTTAACTCAAACTCATGTCCATTGAGTCGATGATGCCATCCAACTATCTCATCTTCTGTCGTCCCCTTCTCCTCCTGCCTTTGATCTTTACCAGCATCAGGGTCTTTTCCAATGAGTCAGCTCTTCACATCAGGTGGCCAAAGTATTGGTGCTTTAGCTTCAGCATCAGTCCTTCAAATGAATATTCAGGACTGATTTCCTTTAGGATGGACTGGTTGGATCTCCTTGCAGTCCAAGGGACTCTCAAGAGTCTTCTCCAACACCACAGTTTAAAACCATCAATTCTTAGGTGCTCAGCTTTCTTTGTAGTCCAACTCTCACATCCATACATGACTACTTGAAAAACCATAGCTTTGACCAGACAGACCTTTGTCGGCAAAGTAATGTCTCTGATTTTTAATATGTTATCTAGGTTGGTCATAGCTTTTCTTCCAAGGAGCAAGCGTCTTTTCATTTCATGGCTGCAGGCACCCTCTGCAGTGATTTTGAAGCCTAAAAATATAAAGTTTGTCATTGTTTCCACTGTTTCCCCATCTATTTGCCATGAAGTGATGGGACCGGATGCCATGATCTTAGTTTCCTTAATGTTGAGTTTTGAGCCTTCTTTTTCACTCTCTTTCACTTTCATCAAGAGACTCTTTTGTTCTTACTCACTTTCTGCCATAAGTGTGGTCTCATCTGCATATCTGAGGTTATTGGTATTTCTCCCAGCAATCTTGATTCCAGCTTGTGCTTCTTCCAGCCCAGCGTTTATCATGATGTACTCTGCATATAAGTTAAATAAGCAGGGTGACAATATACAGCCTTGACATGCTCCTTTTCCTATTTGGAACCAGTCTGTTGTTCCATGTCCAGTTCTAACTGTTGCTTCCTGACCTGCATACAGGTTTCTCAGGAGGCAGGTCAGGTGGTCTGGTATTCCCATACCTTGAAGAATTTTCCAGTTTATTGTGATCCACACAGTCAAAGGCTTTGTCATAGTCAATAAAACAGAAGGAGATGTGTTTCTGGAACTCCTTTCTTTTTCGATGATCCAGTAGATGTTGGCAATTTGATCTCTGGGTCCTCTGCCTTTTTTAAAACCAGCTTAAACATCTGGAAGATCACATTCTGTTGAAGCCTGGCTTGGAGAATTTTGAGCATTACTTTGCTAGTGTATGAGATGAGTGCAATTGTGCAGTAGTTTGAGCATTCTTTGGCTCATTCATCAGTGCTCTGTTATTTTAAGTATTGTAACTCTGAAATATGCTTTTATATCCACACAACTACTCTCTATCTCACACACACAAACACGCACACACACACACACATATATTCCGTCTCAATAATTTCTTGGATACTTGTATCCATTTACTGTTTCCATGTAAAGTTTTTTACAAATTCATTTTCCCCCAAAGCTACCAATAAAATTTCAGGAGGAATACATCAAAATTGTAAATTAATTTGAGGCTAATTGACATTCTAATATTGAGTCTTTCAATCGAAACTCAAAATATATTTTCCATATTTCAACTCAATTGTTCATATAACAAAGTTCACACGAGTTTTTTGGGGGTCGTGTCTTTGGGGTGGGGATTGGCTCTGCTGAGCCTTCACTGCGGGGCACAGGCCTCTTAGTGGCAGCACATAGCCTTAGTTTCCCTGCGGCATGTGGTACATTAGCTCCCTCACCAGAGATTGAACCCATGTTCCCCAACCAGGGATGAAACCCACGTCCCCTGCCTTGGAAAGCAGATTCTTAACACTGCATAAATTTTATACTCCATATTATGTTTTCAACTAAGCATTTTATATCGGTTTTATTACTATGATTGGAGTCATTACATTTTCCATCTTGTTATTATCTAGTAAAAGGAAAACTACTGATTTTTTTTTTATCATTCTCTTAATGATTTTTGAAATTTTTCTGTTGATTCTTTGGGATCAGTAATCAAATTACCATCAAAGAACAATCTGACCTACACTTCTTGTTTCTTTTTCAAATCTTTTGGCATTGACTAAATACTCCAGAAGAATGTTGAATGGAAGAGGTGCCAAGTGAGGATCCTGCTTTTGCTCCTGACTTTGATAGCGATGCCTCAGGTGGTAGCTGTCGTTTGTCATATGTACTGTGTGAAGTAAGCATTCCAAGATGTTTATATAAATGTCGCTTTTATCCCATTAGTAAGAGTCTTCAAAAAATAGATACTGACTTTTCTCAAACCCTTTGCAGCATCTGATTTTTTTCTCCTTTCAACTATTAATGTGATTGATTGCTTTGATATATTTCTCATGTCATCTCTGAATTTCTGAAAGTTATTGGTTAATTATATTAACATATGGTTATTTTAATATAATGCTGTATTTTATTTGTTTGAATTATATTTAAGAATTCTGCATCCATGTCTATAAGAGGAGTTGATGGTGTTTCAGTTTTGATTCTTTGTTAGGTTTTGGTATTACTGTTAAATTAGCTTCATAAATAATCTAGGAAGCTAAATCTAACATCATGATTTTAATAGGGTAAATTGCAAACACACTGTTCATGATCAGTAAATGATGAAAGAGTCCATTTATATCAATGAAACAAATTTCCCTGGCAAGGTTAGACAATCAGTGGCCTTACAGTTGATGGTAAAGACTTTGAATGCAGCCAACCCAGGAACCTGCAGGCAGAGTCCACCATAAAGATGAGCCATGCCGAGTGAGGGAAGTCAGACAGAGAAGGAGAAACAGCCTATGACACCCCTTACCTGTGGGATCTAAAAAGGAATGATACAAACGAACTTACTAAACAGGAAGACTCACAGACTGAGAGAATGAACTTCTGGTTGCCGGGGGGAAGGGATAGTTAGAGAATTTCGGATGGTCATGTCACTCTGCTATATATAAAATGGACCACCGGCAAGGCCCTACTGTACAGCACAGGGAACTCTGCTCAATGTTACGTGGCAGCCTGGATGGGATGGGAGTTTGGGGGAGAGTGGGTACACATATGAGAGAAGGCAATGGCACCCCACTCCAGTACTCCTACCTGGAAAATCCCATGGATGGAGGAGCCTTGGAAGGCTGAAGTCCATGGGGTCGCTGAGGGTCGGACACGACTGAGCGACTTCACTTTCACTTTTCACTTTTCACTTTCATGCACTGGAGAAGGAAATGGCAACCCACTCCAGTGTTCTTGCCTGGAGAATCACAGGAATGGGGGAGCCTGGTGGGCTGCCGTCTATGGGGTCGCACAGAGTCGGACACGACTGAAGCGACTTAGCAGCAGCAGCAGCAGGGTACACATATATGCATGGGTGAGTCCCTTGCCTGTTCAGCTGAAACTACCACAGCACTGTTAATCAGCTATACACCAACACAAAATTAGAAGTTCAAGAAAGAAATGAGTATTGAATTCCAATGCTTATCTTGATACAATTTGCAGGACTAGCATGCTTGAAAGGGTCATAGTGGTATGAGGTTCTTTGAAAATATGAAAGCACAAGTTATTTGTTAAGCAAAGTTAGCATGATGGAGATAAGCAAATGAAATTCCATTCAGCAAAGATTTACTGAGTACAACTGCTTTGCCAGACACTGTCTTAAATGCTATAGGATAGCCTCAAAATTCCATTTGGGATACTTGTTAGAGGCAAGATTCCTGAGCCCCACCCTCTGACTGCCTGAACCCGAATTACAGGAGGCGCATCAAGCTTGTTTGCTTTTTAATGGGCGTCCAGATTGTTCTTACCATCAGGAAATTTTAGGGTACTCTTGCTGTAGGAGACTCGAAATCAGACGGAAGTTTCCAGCAGCCTCATCAGTCGTGTGCAGAGCCCTGGTCCCTGCAGCTTGCACGGGACATCTGAACTAGAGAGATGAATGTTTCCTCCCTATGTGGGCCCGAGGGCGCAGGTCAGGAACAGCTCCCTAGAAGGACGTAGGGATGCAAACCAGTTATAAGTAATGGCCGTGGAATTTGTCTCACGATTTTACTGCAAAGCAAACTCACTCTTTGTACTTAATTGTACGTGTAAGTGGAGTGGCTTTGGAAGGCTGAGGGAAATTACAGAGGCCCAGGCCATCCTAAGCCATCATTTGGCGCCCTTACTGCTAGAGGAGTTAGGCCTGTCTCCGGAAATAGATGTAAACAAAAACAGCCAGATTCTTTGCCCTACTGAAAGAAAAAAGAAAAAAACAAAACAAAACAAAACAGGAGGGAAAGGCAAGCCTTCCCCGTGGGACAGTTCTGAATGGAAACAGGAAGAAGGGGGTGAGAGCGGTCACTGGAGAATCTCACAGGGACCGAGAGTATTTCAGATGGAGGACGGAACGCCGCCTTCGAAGAGGAGTGGCTCAGGGAGCAAACAGGTGAGGCTGTGAAAGCTAGAGGAGGAGGAACAGAAGGCGGAGCAGAGGAGCCCGGGGAAGAGTCTGAGGCAGCAGTTTCGGTGCGGAGGGCCCGCAAAGGCGGTTGCAGGCCGGATGTGGTTCGGGGCTCTGAAACTCCTCAGCAGGGAGGCAGGCTGACGATTTTCTGTGCATGTGCGTGCGTCAGTCGCTCAGCCGTGTTCGACCCTTTGTTACCCCATGGATTCTACCTGCTACCCTATCGGTTCAGGGTGGCTAGCGCTCTAAGGTGTTCTGCACGTGCGGACCGTGAACTGTACTTGGGGGGAGGAGACCAGCAGCCACCTCTGGAGGTTTCAGCTGCTTAACCCTAGGGGCGTCCCTGAGCACACCCTAGGGCCTCCCTGTAAACACCCTAGGACCACCCTGAGCACACCCTAGGGCCTCCCTGAGCACACTCTAGGGGGCTTCCCTGAGCACACCCTAGGGGCCTCGCTGAGAACACTCTAGGGGGCCTCCCTGAGCACACCCTAGGGGGCCTCCCTGAGCACACCCTAGAGGCCTCCCTGAGCACACTCTAGGGGGCCTCCCTGAGCACAGCCTAGGGGGCCTCCCTGAGCACACCCTAGAGGCCTCCCTGAGAACACTCTAGGGGGCCTCCCTGAGCACACCCTAGGGGGCCTCCCTGAGCACACCCTAGAGGCCTCCCTGAGCACACTCTAGGGGGCCTCCCTGAGCACACCCTAGGGGCCTCCCTGAGAACACTCTAGGGGGCCTCCCTGAGAACACCCTAGAGCCTCCCTGAGCACACCCTAGAGGCCTCCCTGAGCACACTCTAGGGGGCCTCCCTGAGCACACCCTAGGGGCCTCCCTGAGAACACTCTAGGGGGCCTCCCTGAGAACACCCTAGAGCCTCCCTGAGCACACCCTAGAGGCCTCCCTGAGCACACTCTAGGGGGCCTCCCTGAGCACAGCCTAGGGGCTGAACCATGCCTCCCAGAGGGTTCGTCTGGGACCAGAAGCATTCATGTCATGCGTAGAGTTGTTGGGGGTGCACATTCTTGACCTAGCCCAGTCCTCCTGACTAGGGAATTCTGTAGATAGGGTTTTGTACGCATGCTCAGTCATGTATGACTCCTGCGACCCCATGGACTGTAGCCCGCCAGGCTCCTCTGTCCATGGGATTTTTTTCCAGGCAAGAATACTGGAGTGGGTTGCCATTTTCTCCTCCAGGGGATCTTCCCGAATCAGAGGTTGAATCTGCGTCTCCTCACCTCCTGCATTGGTGGACGGATTCAGTGCCTAGCAACATGGTATTAAGGGCCTGGGTGATTCTGAGGCCACCAACATCTGAGAATCATGGTCCTAAAGAAAGGCCAGACTGATGCTGGGTCTTCCTTTCTCTGGCTTTTCTGGGTAAGATGCTACAGAAAAACCTGAATGAACTTTTTGGTCAACCCAATAGTTGCACCCAGGACTCAATCCATGCCTAGTCTACAGATTTACCCCTAGGCCACATAAAATTCGGGCTTCCCTCATAGCTCAGTTGGTAAATCACCTGCCTGCAATGCAGGAGACCTGGGTTCAATTCCTGGGTCGGGAAGATCCCCTGGAGAAGGAAATGGCAATCCACTCCAGTATTCTTGCCTGGAGAATCCCATAGACAGAGGAGCCTGGCAGGCTACAGTCCACGGGATCACAAGAGTTGGGGGTGGGTCTCGGCTTCCCCCAGCTACCGTGTCCCTTGATTATTCGACTGCAGGCAACATACCTTGGTCGATTCTGCATCCAGGTGTTACCTGACAGGTTAGTCCTCCCCTGGTTGTCTACTGGCCTGACCTACTGAGGGCCCAGAATGGCTGGGGGCTCCTTCACCCACCACATGACAAGATGAGAGAAGGAACAACTTAGCTGAAGGAAGGAACAACAACTAAAGTGAGGATGTCTGCCAACTGTCAGAGGGCCCAGGAAGATGAGAAAAGGCCCCTGACTGGCTTTTGTAATTTATACGGACAAGTTGGCATGGTTTTGGCCATTCCCATGCCTACAGGTGAGCCAAAGCCACCTCAGACAGTATGCCTTGTTCTATCGGGGTCCCCAGGGCGAGACTCGGCCAGAACCCACTTTCTCCTCTTCCGCACGTCCAGTCTCAGACCCTAGGAGAGTTTTCCTCTGTCTGCTGACTCCCCACCACGTGTGCTGACTGTTCCCCTCGCTGGGACCCCAGCTCTGGTCCACACCCTGGGGCTGGTGTCCCTGCTCCCCATCCCAAAGAAATGACCTGACCCTTTCCGTCTCCCAGCCCTGGGTCCTGAACCACACAGCCAGAGTGTGTGTGGCACAGGCTTTTGAAGAAAAACCACACTGCACAAAGGAAACGAAGTGCATGAGAAGGTGAGAAATAGAGGAGTCAACTGAAGGCCCAGGATATTCAGAAGAATTTTCAAGCTGAGGTCGGTGGTGCTTGTTTAAAGCTGAAAGGCAACCACCCAGGACCTAGTATGGCGTGCAGGAGACTACTCAGTATTCTGGAGTGACCTACATGGGCAAAGAATCTGAGAAAGAATGGACATATGCGTGACTGATCCACTTTGCTGTACACCTGAAACCCAACGTTGTACATCAACTATACTATAAAATAAAAATTAAATTTAAAAAATGAAACTGGAAGAGAAGGAGAGAGAGAAAATGAACATGCTTAAAGGGGACGTAAATACGACACTCAAATCTCCTTAGAGGCAGAGAGTGAAAGACTGTCTCCCTCGGAAGCTTTAAGGGAGAATAAAGTAGCTGACGATAATTCAGTGTTTTCTCTGAGCCACACACAGTCCCGAGTGCTTCATACACTGACTCAATGTATCCTCATACAAATCGTATGAAGTAGTTCCTATTAATACTCCTCTTAACAGATGAGGAAACTGAGGCATAGAGAGATACAGAAACTCACCCCAAATCAGACAGCTAACGAGAGACAGAGCCGGATTTGAGGCTGGGCAATCTGGTTCCACACTGTGCCCTTATCAGCTCCACAGCACTGTCTGTGAAGGGACAGAGGTTGACTGACAGCAGGTCCAGAGGAAGCCACGGGGAAGCCACCGGGAAACCCACTCTGGATATCCCCAACTCCTTTCCATAAAGAAAGAGATGAAAATTCCTAAGGAAGTGCTGTTCAATAAAAATACACTGTGAGGCACAAATGCAAACCACATTGACTTTAAACTTTCTAGTCATCGCATTTAAAAAATAAAAAGGATAAACAGCAAGGTCCTACTGGATGGCACAGGGATCTATATTCAATATCCTGTGATAAATCATAATGGAAAAGAATATTAAAAAGATGTATATATAACTGAGTCATAGCAGAAATTAACAAAACATTGAAAATTGACTAATACAATAAAGTTTTTAAAAAATAAGAAGAAACAGGTAAAATTGTTTGAATTAAACTCAGTGTATCCAAAATATTATAATTTCAATATTATAGTCAATGTTGCAATATGTTTTAAACATTATACCAGTCGCTGAGATATTTTACATTCCTTTTTGCATACTAACTCTTTGAAATTGACTGTGTGTTTTAAACTCAGTTTTAAAGTGGTTAATTTGGACCAGCCATATTTTAAGTACTCAAGAGCAGCATGTGGCAAGTGGCTACCGATATGGACAGGACGGGACTGAAGAGCCGCTGGAAGGAGGAGCGACAGAGAATCGAGATTCTCTGCTGAACCACAAAAGACGCCGGGATTCTTGGCCTCCGGAGGAGGAGAATTCAACCGGGGCCAGAGATGAGGCTTGATTGCTCAGAGCTTTTGTGTAATAAAGTTTGATTAAGGTATAAGAGAGAGAAAGCTTCTGGCACAGACATCAGAAGGGGGCAGAAAGACTGCCACCTCCCCCCTCCCCCCCATCTGCTAGTCTTTAGTCGGATGTTATACAGCTACTAGCAGTCTGCTAATTAAAGAAAGGAAATGTTTCAAAACTCAGAGAATGGCACCAGGCCCCACACCCACAAGATGCATTTTGAGATAACATTGGCACCAGGTGAGTCATCCCGAGCCATAAAACGATTGACGTGAATCTTGAAGAAAGGCAGATGCCCATACAAATACGTAGCTTCATTAAGATAGATTAGGAGAACAATGTATGATTATACCATACTGTTTGTCAAGTCTGTTCTGAGCCTTTAGGGGGAACCAACCTGAAGACAGAGTCTTGGGTAAAGGCATAGCACATTAACATAGCTTAAGACAAACATTTCCATAAGAAAAATGCACTGGCTAGCTCAAGGGTTGAGAAAACTTAAGTTTAGGTGGAACCAGGTGTCATTGTGGCAACACAGAATTTTAAGAGAAACCTCTTTTAAAATTTGTATAGAGAAGGGGAAAAAATATAACACTAGTTTGTTCCCTCCTGCTGCTTAAGAGAGAGGTAAAAAATGTCTGACACTTGCAGCCTATTTCCTCCACTGGGAGACTCCTGGCCTTCCTGCCTGTTACCCTCTCATGGATGCAGGTTAAGTATTTAAGAAGAGGGGAAACCCTAGAATACCTCTGGTTTGGATCTATCTCTGGTGGCTCAGACGGTAAAGAATCCCCCTGCAATGTAGGAGACCTGGTTTCAATCCCTGGGTTGGGAAGATCCCCTGAAGAAGGGAATGGCTACCCACTCCAGTATTCTGGCCTGGAGAATCCCATGGACTATAAAGTCCATGGGCTGGCAAAGAGTCGGACACAACTGAGAGATTTTTGCTTTCACTTTTTCACTTTGAGTAGTTGAAAAGAAACAAATAATAGGGCTGGCCAGGAAAAGCCAGATCTCCATGGAAATACACTGACACAAATCTATAGGCGTGTGTGCCTCTGTGTGTGCCCACACTGGGTACAAAGTTGGCATTCATGATCCATTGACCAGCAACCCACAAAATCTAACATCAATAAGGACTTCACATCTCCTCTGCAAAAAGGCTTAGTCTGCCTATGGTAGAACATAGTCTTTATTTTAATGAATAAAATGAAATTCAATTTTGGGAATTAATGTTGAGTTAATTTCAGGTTGTATCTTTTCCATCCACCTCCTCTCTAGTCTGCTACCCACGACCCCTGCTCCTCATTTTGGACGCCTGTGGCAACCTCACTGACTGTGGACTTGGGGGCACCGTCTTTGCCCTTTGCACACGTATACCTCTCCCTCAGCTAGCTTTATTAATAACATGAAACCGTGTCCTGTGGAATGACACCAGAAGTCATTCTACTCGGGCACTTCCCTGGTGCTCAGTGGTAAAGAATCCACCTGCTGATGCACGAGACACGGGTTCGATCCCTGGTCCGGGAAGACCCCACGTGCCACGGAGCAACTAAGCCCGCGTGCCACAACTACCGATCCGGCGGGCTCCAGAGCCCGGGGGCCACGAGCACGCACGTACCCTGGAGCCCGCACTCTGCAGCGAGAGAAACGCTGCAGTGAGAAGCCGGAGCACCGCAACTAGACGGCAGCTCTCACTCTCCACGGCAGGGAGCAAAGCCTGCACAGCCACATAGACCCAGCACAGAGTAAACAAGTGATTAAAAAATCATTCCACTGAATACCTGCTTCAACGTGGCATCCTTTTCTCTAGCTAATGCCTTGCCTTTATTTAAAAGTCTGCCGTCTCTTTAGTAGCGAATGTTCATCAAGGACCAAAGAGCCAGAGAAGTGTTTAAATGTCATTTAGATTAAGAATCACAGGGCAGTTTGCCTAGAGGCCAGATTGGAAGATAGGCGTTGGGAAAAGAAAGTAAAACGACTGAGGAGCTGTATCTCTATGAATATAGTTTAAAACTATGGAGCAATATAATAGCTCTGCTCCTGAATATTCTTCCCTAGGGTAGGTAGGGAACACAGTATCGGAGGCCTTGCAGGCAGAACCGTCCCTTTTTCCAAGTTGGAAAATATCATCCTTTGATCAAAGAATGTGAGATCCTTTCATTTTCCCACTACAGTCAGTGTTTCAACTTCAAAAGCCACTTGCTGTTTCTGATCTGTTACCAGTCAGGCAGACACTTTAGTATAAGCTGCTATCTCCTTTATCACACGTACAGACTCGAGGATCCCGTGCAGCTCAAACCGCACAGCCCAAGACAGAAAGGTGGACCTGGGGGCCGAGAAAGTCAGCCTCACCACGGAAAGCTGCAGAGCCACTGAGAGACGTGCTGATGTCAGACGCAGGGGGGACTCAGCACGTCGCCCACGTGGCTGGGCGCAGCCTTCTGTTCCGAGTTACTTTCACTCCTGAGATCAGAATTGCCAGAAGGAAAAAGCCAGGATGTTGTTGGGCATGACTAGAAAGGAAGATACATTAACAAGCTCAAGTACCTAATACAGGGCAGGCACTGGGCTGTTTTTCAGGGACAGTGAACCTCACCGTCATCTCTGATGAGGAGGAGAGGCTGAGAGGAGCGACATACGCGCCTTAGGTTCACTCCTGAGTGGAAAGCCGTCATTCAAACCCCTTGCTCTCCAACCCTAAAGCCTGAGCTTTTTCTTCTCTTTCCCTTTTTAATTATCTTTCTCCTGAACACGCTGCTTCCAGAGAAACAGAGAGAGGGCTGGGTGTGATGGTCTGGGGACTGGTTTAGCCAGATGGCCAAGCCTGACCACACACATTTGTTTATTTGTTTTCGTTTTGTCCATTCTATGTACATCGTAATTGTGTCTCCCTCAAAAAAAAAAAAGAAAGAAAAAGGTTCAGTCAAAGAAATACAAGACACATGAGAACATCTCTGACTCATTTCCATAACAGACATCATATTTGCCAAAAGTTGTTGCATTTGCTAACTGGGCGGCTCACCAGTCTTAAGCTCCTGAGTCACTCACGTGCTTCGCTTCGGTGGGACCATGATGTCATGTTCTCCATCTGATTTTTTTCAGGAGCTCTTGGTATTGCTTATTCATATTATTCATTCAGCAGTGTTAGGCAACAAAAGACAATTAGACAAAGGACAAAAAAGGCAAAAGACAGCTGGGATGGAATGACCACTGGAATTGAACCAAACATGAACTAAGCCTTCAGTCCAGTAACAATTGTAACGTCCCAACTAGTTCTGTTTCGGTTTATTTACTCCTGTTTCCTTGTGTGATTGTTTGTGACGAATCATTTTCGTGTGTTTTCAATTATAAAAGTAATACAAGCTGTAGGACTACGTGCTCAGTAGCTTCTCTGTGCTTAGTTGCATGTGGGTCCTTTCATACGTCATCCATATGCTGTACAAACATTTAGAAGAAAGATTTTCTTACATTTTATAACAACAACATTCTACACACACTACTCATCAGTTCGTATTTTGTCACTTATCACAGTGCCTTTAGGTTGTACTTTATTCTCCTCCTCTGTGATATCTCTAGCAAAATATCTTTAATTTCTCGAGAGATGACCATTTAGGATGTTTTTAAGTTGGGGTTTTTTTGTTTGTTTGTTTTACTATGTGTGCATGGGTGCTCAGTCTCTTGAGTCGTGTCCAATTCTTTGCAGCCTTATGGACTGTAGCCCGCCAGGCTCCTCTGTCCACAGGATTCTCCAGGCAAGAATACTGGAGTGGGTTGCCATGCCCTTCCCCAGGGGATCTTCCCAACCCTGGGATCAAACCCAGGTCTCCTGCTTTGCAAGCAGATTGTTTACCTCTGATCCACCAGGGAAGCCCTGTTTTACAATAATAAATACTATTAAAACAAACTTCCTTGTGTACATGTACTTTTTTTTACAATAAGATACAGCCCCCAAAACAGAGCAATTGCTCTGGGCCTTTGCACATTCTCTTTGTATTATTAATATTATTAGACACAGGACTTAAGTGTATAGTTCAATTAGTTTTGACAAGAGCATATAACCCACCTCCTAATCAAAAAGTAGAATGTTTCCACCCAGTTCGAAAGTTTCCCTGTGTCCCTTCCTAGTCAAACCTGTCCTAATCAATCCCACCCATTCTGATCAACCATTGGTCTGATTTTGCCTGTTTCATAATTTCCTACCAACGGATCAGAAAATTTGATCTTTTTCCTTGTTTGGCTCCTTTGGTTCAGCATAATAGTTCTGCCTGCCCTCATTCCATTTTATTATACAGATATGGCACAATATTCATTTCTTTTTTATAATCATTTATTTTTAGTTGGAGGCTAATTGCTTTACAATATTGTGTTCGTTTCTGCCATATAGCAACATGGGTATATGTATGTTCCCTCCCTCTTGCGCCTCCTTCCCAACTCCCACGCCCTCACACCCTCTAAGTTGTCACTGAGCATCGGATTTGCACTCCCAGATAGGGGCGTTCTGCCATACATTCAACTATTCTTCTGCTGACGAACATTTCAATTATTTCCGGTATGATGTTCCAGTAGATGACACTTCGATAACGCTCTTTGCACCCATGTATTTATGTCCTGGGAGTTCTTTCATCCCAGGATATAACCCCCAAAATGGGATAAAGAATTTTAAAGTTCTTTAAATTTTTAATTATGTTAGATACTGTCAGATTACCTTCCAAGGAGGTAAAAGCAATTCACATTCCTCCTGGTCCGTTTTCCCACACCTGTATCAACCTGAGAAGCTCTTTGGCTATCAGGGGGCTTCCCTGGTGGCTCAGCTGGTAAAGAATCCACCTGCAGTGTGGGAAAGACCTGGGTTCGATCCCTGGGTTGGGAAGATCCCCTGGAGAAGGGAAAGGCCACCCACTCCAGTATTCTGGCCTGGAGGATCCCATAGACTGTCGAGTCCATGGGGTGGCAAAGAGTCAGACACGACTGAGCGACCTTCACTTCACTTCACTTCACTTGGCTATCAGGGGTACTTCCCCTTAAGGGCTAAAAGCTCATTCATGGAGCAGCACCTACTAAAATACTAAAAATACACATACTGAGCACAAACTTTGTGTTGAGCACTTTGCTAGGTACTGGTGATAAAAAGGGAAGCAAAGCCTGACCCTCACCCTCAAAGTGTTAGTATTAGTGAGAGTGTTAGTCACTCAGTCACGTCTGACTCTTTGTGACCCCATGGACTGTAGCCCATCAAGGCTCCTCTGTCCATGGAGTTTTCCAGGCAAGGGTACTGGAGTGGGTTGCCATTTCCTCCTCCAGGGGATCTTCCTGATCCAGGGATCAAACCTGGGTCTCCTGAATCACAGGCAGTTTCTTTACCATTGGAGCCACCAGGGAAGCTCCCTTACATGGCTTACAAGTCAAATAAGAAAAGTGGTGTGGTTGATACAGGAAGGAACGTTTCTGTGAGGCATCACAGGAGAGACAATTTGAGAAAGTCAGATTGTGAAGTCAGATAAAGAAGTGTGTGGCCAAAGGCTTCCAAATGCTAGCTCTGAAGAAGTCAGAACGAGTTGGATGAAGAAGAGGAAGAGTATTCTAGGCAGATGGAAGAGAGTAGGAGGGGCCAGAAAGTCATAAAACACTGACTGTCTGCATCAGAAATCCAGGGACATGGGGACTGTACGCAGCCTACCCGCAGAGGACAACAAGGCATGCTACAGACAATGGTGGGGTTTCACATCTTGGCTACTGTGAACACTGCTGCAATGAACACTGAGATGCACGTATCTTTTTGAATCATGATTCTCTCCAGATGTAAGCCCAGGAGTGGGATTGCAGGGTCAGACTGTAGCTCTGTTTTTAGTTTTTTTCAAGAAACCTCCATGCTATTCTCCACAGTGGTTGTACCGATTTACATTCCCACCAAGGGTGGGAGGCTTCCCTTTTCTCCACACCTTCTCCAGCATTTATTTTTGTAGATTTTTTTAATGATGGCCAGTCTGACTGGTGTGAGGTTATACCTCACTGTGTGGTTTAGGTTTGAATTTCTAAGCAAACTAAATGTCCATTGACAGAGGGATGGATAAAGAAAATGAGTAATGTACTATTACTCAGACATACTGAAGAACAAAATAAAGCCATCCACAGCAACACGAATGGACCTAGAGATTATCATAATAAGTGAAGTAAGTCAAAGACAAATATCATGTGATATCACTTATATGTGGCATCTAATAAAAAATGATACAAATGAACTTATTTACAAAACAGAAACTGATTCACAGATCTTGAAATCAAACTTAGGGTTACCAAGGGGAAATGGAAGAGGATGATAAATAGGAAGATTGGGATCAACATATACACACTGCTGCTGCTGCTGCTGCTGCTGTTAAGTTGCTTCAGTCGTGTCCAACTCTGTGCAACCCCATAGAGGGCAGCCCACCAGCCTCCCCCATCCCTGGGAATCTCCAGGCAAGAATACTGGAGTGGGTTGCCATTTCCTTCTCCAACGCATGAAAGTGAGAAGTGAAAGTGAAGTCGCTCAGTCGTGTCCTAGACCCCATGGACTGCATGCAGCCCACCAGGCTCCTCCATCCATGGGATTTTCCAGGCAAGAGTACTGGAGTGGGGTGCCATTGCCTTCTCCATATACACACTACTATATATAAAATAAATAATCAACAAGGACCTAATGTATAGGGCAAGAAACTCTACTCAATACTCTGTAATAAATTAGATAGGGAAAGAATTTGAAAAAGAATGGATATATATATATATATACACATATATTTACACACATATGATTCACTTTGCTATATACCTGAACCTAACACAGGTATACAGTAAATCAACTATACTCCAATAAAATGTTTTTTTTTTTATTGGCAAAATTTGAATCAGGGCTATAGATTAGGTAATATAATGCTGTTTTATTGTTAAACTTTTTGAGTTTGATAACTGCCCTGTGATTGTATAAATGAATGCCTTGTTCTTAGAAATTACATACTAATAAAAAGGGCTTAATGTCTATGACTTACTCTCAAATGGTTCAGAAAACAGTATTATGTAGACAGGTAGATAAAATAGATTAGTTATTAAAATTGAAAACAAAGAGCACAAAAGATACTAAGTCAGAGAACTTTTTATCAAAATTAAATAAGAAGGACTGATGCTGAAGCTGAAACTCCAATACTTTGGCCACCTAATGCAAAGAGCTGACTCATTTGAAAAGACCCTGATGCTGGGAGGGATTGGGGGCAGAAGGAAAAGGGGACAACAGAGGATGAGATGGTTGGATGGCATCACAGACTCAATGGACATGGGTTTGGGTGGACTCTGGGAGTTGGCGATGGACAGGGAGGCCTGGTGTGCTGCAGTTCATGTGGTCACAAAGAGTCAGACATGACTGAGCAACTGAGCCACTGAACTGGAGTGGCCTTTATATCATACTCTGAATCATGATACCTAGGGGTTTATGAAACACTTGATCTTTCCTCTTAATGATATTAGTGTAAGAAATACATGCCATGTGGACTTAATGATAGTTTAGGGCAAAGGTTTGGGGTTTTTTGGGGGGTCTTATGAAAATTACACAAATATATTATTGGAGTAAAAAAATATCCTAGCTTATGTATCTGTGTATCATTTCGTTTATTTTGTTCTGTGAAGACGTTGATTTGCAGGTGGTGGTTTACAAATGTATGCACTGAAATTTATAAAAGAAACAACCTTAAATAGTATTTTATTCAATAAAGGTATCCTGATTGAAGCATAAAAGAGATAGGTAAACAGGTAGATAGGTGGTAGGAAGAAGGATGGAGCAAATGTGAAAAAAATGTTAACAACTCGCAGATTTAGGTGAGGAATACGTAGGATTTTTTTGAACTGGCCAGGAATTTTTCTCTAAGTTTGAAGTTATTTCAAAATAAAAGTTTCTTGTATTAAGATTCAAAATAGAACAAGGCCTTCATTGACCTTCAGTCGGCTCTCTATGACTGGTGTGAATGACATGAAATGGAAGGCAGTGAGCTCTGAAGGAGAAAGTCAAACTGAAGCAAATTCTTGAGGAGACTTGTTTCCTGCTGAGAAATTTGAATGTCATCCTGAAAGCCATGCAAAGGAAAGGAGTGCTGGAACTCAACGGGAATGTTGAGAGTCCTTCAGCAGCTTTGAGGAGGTGGGCTCACCCTGGGACCAAGTGATGGGCAGGAGACCAGCTGGGAGGTGAGCACAGTGCATCAGACAAGAGAAGGCCTGGGGAGGCAAGAGCTGAGAAATGGAAAAAAGATACAGCAACCGTGTTAGGATGCTGCCTGACCCGGAAAGTGGAGGCTGTGGGAGGATTCTGGCTTGGCAAACTGGTCAGATGGTGAGTCAAGTCACCAAAACAGAGAGTGGAGATGCAGTGGAAAGCTCCAGAAGAGAGGATGAGTTCTGGGCTGGCCAGGAGGAGACTGACGTACACATGGAAAATTCAAGGGGAGGCTCGCAGAACCCAGCAATCTGGGCATGAGACACCAGCTTTAATGTCATCTGCATGTAGATGATTTGGGCTCCAATAAAGGACTGGTCCTTGAAGCTTTTTCCCTATTTCACCACTGTCAAGCCTAATGAGGGCATTTTATTTTCAAAAGGAAGCTAAAAGTGGGAAGTTGTTAGCCTACAATACCTAGAATGTCTTCTTCTCAGAACCTGTGGAAACAGGCCCATCTAAAAAATGTCATGAACAACTGCTCTACATTGAAAGAAGATAATTGTCACAATCTAGCAACATTTCCATTAAGTGCAACAGTGGTGAGCTGTTATGCAAAACACGGTCAGGGCTCATTGCACCATCGGAGCCAGAAGAGCATGTGAGCTCTGAACAAAAGGACAGACCTGAGTCATCTCCATCACTCCCCCTTAGCTCAGTCAGGGGCTTTGCAGACACAAGAACCATGCAGACACGCCCCCAAAACCTCCACCACCACCACTCAAGCAACACTGGTTTCTGAGACTGTGTTACACCACATTGTCTGATGAGATTGGGAGGGAAAGTGGGAACCAGGAAACTTGCTACAAATGCAAATCCTTGGTCCCCACGCCAGACCTACTGAATCAAAACTGGGAAGTGGGCCCAGCTATCTGTGTTGGAGAAAACTCTTGAGAGTCCCTTGGACAGCAAGGAGATCCAACCAGTCCATCCTCAAGGAAATCAGTCCTGAATATTCACTGGAAGGACTGATGTTGAAGCTGAAATTCCAATACTTTGGCCACCTGATGCGAAGAACTGACTTATTTGAAAAGACCCGGATGCTAGGAAAGATTGAAGACGGGAGGAGAAGGGGATGAGAGAGGATGAGATGGTTGGATGGCATCACTGACTCAATGGACATCAGTTTGAGTAAGCTCCGGGAACTGGTGATAGACAGGGAGGCCTGGTGTGCTGCAGTCCATGGGGTCGCAAAGAGTCGGATACAACTGAGCGGTTGAACTGACTGATTGAGATAAGTGGATGAACATTTGCGGGGGTGGGGGGGGGGGGTAAAATTATATTAATTCCTCAAACCAAATACAAACTCCAAATGAATCTGAGTCTTTGTGACCCCATAGACTGTAGGTGGCAGGCTTCTCTGTCCATGGAATTTTCCAGGCAAGAATACTGGTGTGGGTTGCCATTTCCTTTTCCAGAGGTTCTTCACCACCCAGTGATCGAACTCGAGTGTCCTGCATTGCAGATGGATTCTTTACCACTGAGCCCCCTGGGAATCCTCATCTATTATATTGACAAACATTAAAAAGCTTGACAACATGATCTGCTGGTTGGTGAGGCTCTGGGGATCGTGAGGCAAGATCCTACATCGCTGGTAAGAATGTGCAATGAAGGCAAATTCCCCGAAAGAGGCAATTTCGACAATATTTAATGAAACTATGTAAGCGACTCAACTTGTAGGAGTTTATCCTACAACACTATGGAAAGACCACCTACACAAGGTCAATCAGTGCACCTTATTTGTAATTGCAAACATCAGAAACTACATAAAAGCCCAAGCAGAGAAGGTTGGCTTATTATCACAGCAGTCCTATGAAGCTGTAAAAAGAAGAATTATCTCTGTGAACTGATGCAAATTTATCTCCAGGAGATATTAATAAGATGAAAAAAAAAACTTTAAAAAGTAAAATGCAATAAAGGATATAGGTAGGAAGAGAATGCTCCCTTTAAGAAAAGAAGAAGGGGAATTAAAATAACATGCATTTATCTGTTATCTTTAAACCTCCTCGCAAAAAAACACAGGAAGAATAAGAGAGCAAAACACAGGTAGGAGGGGGCAAGATGAAAGGGATACAGGACAGAAAGATGCTTCTGACTATATCTTTCTATATAGTTTTGAGTTTTGGAACCATGTTACTCCTCTAGATAGTCAAAAATTAAATCAACAACAATGGGAAGGGCAAAAATGTTTAAAACTGAAAGCAGAGCACAGTAATGAATCCAGTTATATAATTTCAAGTGAATACCGTGTTCATAGTAACTGGGAAAGAAAAAGGAGAAAACCAGTTTGAGAAACGTTTGAGCAAAGTATTTGACTTCAAATATATACGTACAGGACTTGAGTCTTGTACAAGATTGCGGAGTGGGGGGAACTGCACGCCAAAGCTGAATTGTTTTTTTGTACATTTGTCATTGTCATGGTGTGAATGCAGTCATTTTGAAAGCATCTTGGATAAGCTGGAGCACTAAAGGAGCAAGTATCACCATCTCTAGGAGGCGTGGTTCTCAGTGTGGAAGAAGCGACACCCAAGTTACAGAACGGCAGAGGGTGAGAAAGCCCGTTGGAGATGGATTTGGAGACACTGCTGCTGCTGCTAAGTCCCTTCAGTGTCCGATTCTGTGCGACCCCATAGACGGCAGCCCACCAGGCTCCCCTGTCCTTGGGATTCTCCAGGCAAGAACACTGGAGTGGGTTGCCATTTCCTTCTCCAATGCATGAAAGTGAAAAGTGAAAGGGAAGTCACTCAGTTGTGTCCGACTCTTAGCGACCCCATGGACTGCAGCCCACCAGGCTCCTCCGTCCATGGGATTTTCCAGGCAAGAGTACTGGAGTGGGGTGCCATTGCCTTCTCTGTTGGAGACACTGGTGAGCCGTGATTTTTAACGTATGTGTGTGTCTTTTCATGAATATGCACATATGTATACACACGTGTATACGTGTGCACGGGTCCCCAACCTCCAGGCCGCGGACCGGTATCTACTGTCAGATCAGCAGCAACATCAGATTACAAATGAAGCGCATAGTAAAAGTAATGCACTTGAATCACCCCAAAACCGTCCCCCCATTCCTTGTCCGTGGAAGAACTGTCTTCCATGAAGTAGGTCCCTGGTGCCAAAAAGGCTGGGGCCCACTGCATGTGTGTGTGGATGTGTGAGTTTGTGTTTGTATATGTGTACATGCATGCATATGTTTTATTAACTTTGCCAAAAGGCCCTAGGAGCAAAGATACCTCAGTAGCAATGAACACATGGACCCCACTAAAAGGAAACAGGGCTCCTGAAAAATAGCCAGTTCTGGAGCCAGGGAAGAATAGATTCAAGATGAGCTTGGAATATGTGATAAGGTCGTGCTCACAAAATTCGTGAGGCCAAGTCACAAAGACATGAGAATCAGCTTGAGGGGGTTCTCCTGGCCAAATCTGGGTTAAGTGAGTACCAAACATTTAAGGACAGTAATGAATTATAAACTATTGAGAGAAAAAAGGAATCTATAAGCTCTTACTTTTAATAAGCACATAAAGAAATGAGGGGGAAAGGAGAGATCTATTTACAGCAGAATGTCAAGTGCCAACTGGTAAAGGCAGGATATTGGAGTTTTGTACATTTTGCAACCATCGCAGAGAAAATGAGTTCAAGCAAGAATCAGCAACAGATGCTCAATCTAGGAAAAAGTTCAAGGAGGGGCAGAATACTTGCATGATCTCAACGTGTTTCCCACAGATTGCTTATTAGTTGTAAGGCAAAAAAAAAGAATGGTAACTCTACAGTGAAGACCCAGGACAACACTTGACAGGGTGATGGAAATTAACATCATTAATGTGAGCAAATCAGCATCACTTATGTGATATTCCAGCCAGGAATGCATCACCTAAATCTAATTACTAGGAAACATCAGGCGAACCCCAAAGAAAGGCTATGAAAACGTTCCAGATGAAAGGAGATTACTGAGACATGAGCACACAGTGCAACACCCTACCCTAGACTGGATCCCGGACCGGGAACCAAGCTGGGGAGCGAGAAGGGGGCTAAAAAGGGCGTAACTGGGTCCACGGACAAGACGAGAATCCAGAGGAAAGGCCCTGTGTATTCGGGCTTTACCTGCTAAGGGGCCATGACGTATGCTACTGACTTCTAAATAAGTCACAAGATACATGTACTCATGTCCACATACACATATATACAGAGCTTCCCTGGTGGCTCAGTTGGTGAAGAATCTGCCTGCAATGCAGGAGATCCAGCTTCAGTCCCAGGGTGGGGAAGGGCCCCTGGAGAAGGAAATGGCAACCCTCTCCAGTATTCTTATCTGGAGAATCCCTTGGACAGGGGAGCCTGGCAGGCTACAGTCCATGGGGTCGCAAAGAGTCAGACACGACTTAGCAACTAAACCACCACACGTATATACACTTGCACACACAGTCTACACACACGCAGAGGGTGCACAAGGACCCTCTGGCGTAAAACGCAAGTAACAGGCGAAACTGGGAGAGGAAAGCTCTCATCTGTACTGTCCTTACTCCTTTTTTTTTTGGCTGCACTGCGTCTTCCTTGCTGAGGCCAGGCTCTCTCCAGGGCAGTGAGTGGGGGCTGCTCTCGTCATGGTGCACGGCTTCCCATCCCGCTGTTTTCTCCTGTTGCAAAGCCCGGACTTCAGAGCACGCGGGCTTCAGTACTTGTGGTGCAAGGGCTGAGCTGCTTTGCGGCACATGGGATCTTCGTTTCGTGACCAGGGATAGAACCTATGCCCCCTGCACTGGCAAGCAGATCCTTAACCACTGGACCACCAGGGAAGTCCCACTATTCTTAGTCTTTGAGCTTTTAGTACACTTAAAATTATTTCCAAATAAAAATCATTTTTTTTTAAAAGAGCAGGCCATCAACATAATTTGAGAAAGCAAATGGTTTAGGCTAGCCCCCAGGAGTGTAGGTTAGTATCTAAAGAAGCCAGAAACTCATTTTCATCTAGATCTAAAAAATACCATAGGCCAATCTTAATTAAATGACTTTGCTATTTAATATTTATAAGGCCATTTGCTGATGTGGTTTTCATACAATGGCTTACAAATTATAGTATAACCAGTAGAGTAGAGGATATTTAATAAATAGTGATGACTGAGCAACGTGCCATGGATTAGCTGGGCACCTTCCTGAGAGACTTGAGAGGAAGACCTGCTGAACAGTCAGAAAACACTGGGATTCCTGACCAACCGCCTTTATAGATTTGAAATAGACGCTTCAGTTACATTAGTCTTAAAATTAGATCACATTTCTATTTTGTATTTCAGAATGATGTCTTGGGACTTCCCTGGCGGTCCAGTGGGTAGGAATCTGCCTTCCCAAGCAGGGGACGGAGTTCGATCCCCCGTCAGGGGACTAGGATCCCACGTGCCACGGAGCAGCTGGGCCTGGGTGCTCCGAAGCTGGTGTGGGGCCACAGAAGGCTGCAGACTGAACCCAGAGAAACCTGTGTGCCTCAATGAAGACCTAGCACAGACAAAGTCTAAATAAAGTAGTATCTTAAACCCAAAGGTAGTATTTTTCGAATTTCTCATTTTTAGTGCTTGCCATTATCTAGATATTAATGTTGAGATTCCTAGGGAAAAGAAGACAGAAATAAATATTTTGGGCCCTGTAAAAACTTAGCATCCTTTAGTTAACAGAGAGATACGGAGGCTGGCATCAGAACTTCTTTATTTCAATATTTGCTTCCTAAGGACTAATGTAAACAGAATATAGCCTTTTGCTTTCTCTGTATTCGGACAGCTTGCATCCGTTGGCCAGCTCTGCCTTTCTCAAGGAGCTGAGGTTGGACCCCAGATGGATCCCAGGGGTCGGTTCGCATAACATGACTCCAGGCTTTGTTTTTCTGCATTTGTTTTGTTTCAGTGGAACCTAATTTGTTCTAAATCTGAGATAGTGTTACTTCAAAAGCTTCCTGTTAATATACTGGAACAAAAAAGTATAATTTATGAATTATCTACTCCTTACAGCTGAATGAAATAAGCTAATTCTTTGCTGTTCACTTAACAGGCTAAGTCTGTATAGTCGTTAGTGGCTGTTAGCGAACAGTATTTGTTTTTTAAAAAAGTGTTTATAATTCCACCCTGCATTTCACATGTATTGGTTTTATATAATACATTTCTGATTAGGATAGGACTTTGAAAAGCCAGCAGTTCACTTCTCATAATTGGCTGCAGAAAATTCGATATCAGTCTTCTGCGGTAGACATCAAATCACGTCTCGCAGACGCAATGTACTTGGCTCTATTAGCCTGTGGTGATTTCAACACTGGAAGGCAGACAAGAAGCAGAATTGGAAGCACAGAGGGAAGAAGTAAATGCAGGAGAGAGGAAAAGAACAGGAGGAAAAAAGAGAAGAGGAAATAGCAGAGGCAGGAGAAATAGAAGGTCAGTGGGAAAGAAGGTGGAACAGCGAGAGGAGAAGAAGATGGAAGAAGGGCTCGGAGGTAAAGAATCCGCCTCCAACGCGGGAGACCCTGGTCTGATCCCTGGCCAGGGCAAGTCCCACCCGCCAAGGAGCAGTTAGCCTGTAAGCCCCAACTGTGAGGCTGCGCTCGAGAACCCAGGAGCCCCAACTACTGAATCTGCTGTGACCTAGACCTGCGCTCTGCAATTAGAG